>NC_091101.1:639404-950357 GCF_024713975.1 Paralichthys olivaceus
TTCTTGACAAAACAAGCCAACTTTATAAATGTGAACTGAGTGTCAGAAATTAACATGACATTCATAGCATCTGCAAACAATTTTTCCCCACAAATTTCTGTAACTTTCTGAGAATCTACATCACAGTATATTGTAAAATATCATGTGTTTCAATACTCTCCTTATTGATGGAACCTCAGTGATGTCTACTGTCCCTGGCTCAGACACTCTCTCAAGCATCTACAGTACATGTCAAGAAAGGCAATGGTAACATTAAAATAACATTTGATATCTACAATTCAGTTGAACTATTATAGTTTCAGATATTTCTTTCTGTAAGTTCAATTCAGCATCTGCAGATGGACTCATTAGTACACGTCACCTGATTGACATGCACAAATGAGCAAAGAACATAGGAGAATCTGTGTTCTTATAACTCACAGCCCCCTCCCACTAAGCATGCAAAGGTAAAGTAAAGTTGTTTACATGTTCTGTGGATGACCCCCCCCCCCCCCCCCCCGTGAGATCCCAGTTGTTTGATCCCAATCAGAGATACAACGAGATACCATAAAGTTGTGGTTTCTCGAGGCCATAAAACTCAAGTCTCTTAAGCCACCATCGTAAACCTTAAAGTTGCCCTTTTAGATTAACAATTTGGTCAACCATTTGGTCAGTCCTCGACATACAGTACATGTCTGCTCATGCAATTATACATACACAAATGTAACATTTCCATTACAGTGCTAAAAGTGTTATAGCTGAGCAGGGATCAGTGAGGATGAGGTCGTATTTAAAGGGACCGCTTTGGTGAGAGAATGGGCTGTGATTGGTGAGTGACTGATGAGCACCCATGAACCTATCGTTAGCTGAGCACATGACTCCGTGTCCTGCATGAACTAACACAATGCTTCATTAGTCACTATTTAAGTTCAGGATTTCCACAATGACATTCTCACTTTAAACTTAATTTAAGGTATCTCGAATTGAGGCAAATTAAAGCTGACCTTAATTTATGATCAGTCACAATCAAATTGTCATATATCACAAATCATAAACTGGATTTATTTTCATAATTAATTATGGATAAAATTACAAGGCATGTTGCAGAAATCTGGAATGGATATCTATATCATTGAGCATTGTAACAAGTTACATTGTACAAGTACATGTTCTACTGAATAAGGGATCAGCCACTTGCTATCTGTAATACAAACAGCCATCATCAGGAACATCAGAGATATCATAGTTAATAATCATCCCAAGGTACTTGTAGTTCTCTACAATGTCTACCACATGTCCCTTGATGATAGTATTCTAAGAGTTTGAGGACTGATGCCTAAAACTCATGTCCTTGGTTTTTGTCACATTTAGTAGTAAAAATGCACAGTCACACCAATACAGATTCACAATCCACAATGGGACCATGGTTGTTCTCATCTGCATGGAGGAAACTGACTGTCACAGAGTCATCAGCAAATTTGAAAAGTAATCTGTTGTCATGCCAGCTGCGGCAGTCATCAGTATACACATTATAGAGGGGAGGTGAAAGGACACAGGAGGAGACCCTGTGGATGATGACAATGTGTCTTACATGCATTACTTTCTGCGTCAGTTGCCAGTTGCAGCTCGAGGCATGTATCCAAAATTATCTTTTCCAGGCACTATACTGATACTGTAGTCACTACAAGTTACGCACGTTCCAGTTTGCCTGGGGGACATTTAAAACAAACCAGTCTACAACACAATTAACATCACATGAAAATCAACCTCCCTCCTCATCTTTTCATATTTTTTTCTCCTCAATTTTTTAATGTGGATTTAGAATTTGATACTGAGCATAGCCGTGAAATTGCCCCCCCCCCAAATAGAAATGGTACAAGTTGTCAAATAAATGTTATCTACATAAATCCCCACAGATTTCAAAAACATTCTCAGAACACAGTTAACATCACAGTATATTGTAAGGTATCACATTTTTTATTACTCACCTTATTGATGGAACCTCAACCATATTTACTGTCCCTGGCTCAGACTCTCTCTCAAGCATCTACAGTAGGTGTTTTCATTCCCAAAACACAGGCTCTCTTGTGGTTCCAAGAGTCTGTAAGAGTAGAACAGGAGGTAGAGCATTCAGCTACCAGGCAGACAACTTCTGTGCATTTACGGTTAAACTTAAAACATTCCTTTTTGATAAAGCCTTGCTGGATCAGGTGAGTCCTGAACCATCCCTTAAGCTGCTATAGGTCTAGACTGCAGGGGAAACTCCCATCATCCACAGAGCACTTCTCCACTTCTCTCTGTCTCTCTGCCCCCCCCCACCCCACACTCATTTTTTTTTTTTAATAAATGTCAAAAACTATGTTATTGTTGTGTCTCTTTTCTCCCATAGTCCCTCTCTCTCTTTCTCTCTCTCATTGCAGATACCTCTGACTCCAGAACTGAAGGAGAACAACTATTATTATTATTATTATTAACAACAATACTTAATTAATTATTATATTAATTGTTGCTGCTATCATTGATAATCAATAACTTCTTTACACTGTTATTGTTTACATTTTAACTAGTAAGAGCTGATACCAGATGATCCAGGCAGATGATCGTCCACATTGAGCCTGGTTCTGCTAGAGGTTTCTCCCTGTAAGTGAGGGAGTTTTTACTCTTCACAGTCACCAAAGTCTGCTCATTGTGGGAACTGTTAGGTTTCTTTATATTAAACAAGATTTGAAGGTCTTGACCTTCTATGTAAAGTTCCTTGAGATAATGTATATTATGATTTGGCGCTATACAAATAAAATTGAATTGAATTGAATAGGTGATGGGATAATAATAACAATAATTAATTGAGCAGTAGTATTGCAATATATTCAGTAAACTGTACAGAAATAATATGTTTTTTTTCTTTCATGAACATATTTTCCATTTCATATTATGCACTTACCAACCTTTAACTGTGGGCTGAGTTTCCTGAGCACATATACACATTCACCTAACACACTGGTAAATATTAACCCTTACTATGAGGAACTCATACCTGAAAAAGGGAGTATTTGAATGAACGATACATGGACACAAACTTTTCTCAAATCATGTGCATTATGACTGAAGGGAGTAAGCGAGGTGTCTCTTAATGTTCCTCAAAAGCTACATGCTCCCTCTCCTGGATCCCTCTGGTAACTACACCTGCTCTTACTGCTGCTGGTGTTAGAATAACTTGTTGAACATAAAACACAAGAATACACAAAAATACTGTTCTCTAACTGCTGCAACTGACAGTAAACATTATAACCATAACATGAATATGCTCAAGTATTAGAATATGAGAAATTTAATGGTACTCTGCTACTTCAGCTAACTTGCGGGTAAAGCACAATATTCCTTGTGTCACAAAAAGCAACAAGTGTCAGAACCTGTCTGACTGCCTAATTCAACCAGGCACAACTTTTTTTCTTTCGCGCCTGCGGACACCAGGCCGAAATAGGTGGATGGGCTTTCTGTAAAGAAGGCTCCTGTCGTGGTTTCAAAGCTCTACGTGCTTTCTGGCATTTGCTGGAGGCCCGTCAAATTGCAATCTATAATGAAAGGGGAATCAGAAGTTAGTGTAAATCCCATTATCAATGCCTAGAATATGCTGGCCCCTCATTTCAGCCAAAAAAGCCTCAAACTGTTTGAAAGTTACACCGTTGCGATCATTAGGCCCCAGATCAACATTCTTCCCTCTCATACCCGTATGTACTCTGTACGGCTATCAAAATGGAGCCCGTAGAAATGGGCTTAATTGATACCAAAGGTCACAAAGGTCACCTGGGCCCTTCTGCAGTTTTGGTGAAAATCGGTAATGCAGGCTCAAAGAGCCCCTCGTGACCAGTGGGTCAAATTTGGGGCTCCTAGGCCCTTGGGAAGGCCCCGAAAGGGATCGTAATTTCCCCAAAAATCTCCAGAACCAAGAGGCTGCGAACCCTGTTTAGGCCCCTGACCAGCTAGAGGACTGAAATCCAAGTGACAACTCATGTAGCATTGATAAGAAATTCCCTCAAGCATTCCAAGTTACCAGATATAATGAAATTCCCTACTGACAGTCCTAACATATCACATTCACAGTGACGTTACTCTGACCTTTAACTTCGAAGGGAATAAAATTCTTCATCTTTGAATTGAAGTTAATATTTTTACCAAGTTTGACGACATTCCCATGAGCTGATCTTTAGATATCAATTTAAGGAAAAATATTTACATGCTTTGTGAGAACACTGTGACATTTGGCTACCAAAATGAAACCCAAATTCATATGAATGTTTGTGCCAAATGTGAAAGAATTCCCTGAAGGCCTTTCGGATATATCGCATTTACAAGGCAAGTAGTGTGCTTTGTGAGGTCCTAGTGACCTTGCCATTTGATCTTTGACAACTGAATTCTATTCAAGTCATCATTGAGTCCAAATGAATGTTTGTGCCACATGTAATGATATTTCCTTTGGACAATCCTGATAAATTGTATTCAAAACAATGCAAAGTCATGTGAGCTTGACCTTTTGACCTTTGACTAACATAACGTAGTTGTACATGAGATATCGCATTCACATGAATTGGCAAGACAGATGGATGGACAACCTGAAAACGTAATGCCTCTGGCCATACTGAATGTGAAAATGGTAAAGAAAGAAATATAGCAATACATGATAAATAATTTGTTCCATGTTCTTTTATTTTACATGGATGATTTCTTGACAAAACAAGCCAACTCTATAAATGTGAACTGAGTGTCAGAAATTAACATGACATTCATAGCATCTGCAAACAATTTTTCCCCACAAATTTCTGTAACTTTCTGAGAATCTACATCACAGTATATTGTAAAATATCATGTGTTTCAATACTCTCCTTATTGATGGAACCTCAGTGATGTCTACTGTCCCTGGCTCAGACACTCTCTCAAGCATCTACAGTACATGTCAAGAAAGGTAATGGTAACATTAAAATAACATTTGATATCTACAATTCAGTTGAACTATTATAGTTTCAGATATTTCTTTCTGTAAGTTCAATTCAGCATCTGCAGATGGACTCATTAGTACACGTCACCTGATTGACATGCACAAATGAGCAAAGAACATAGGAGAATCTGTGTTCTTATAACTCACAGCCCCCTCCCACTAAGCATGCAAAGGTATATATTACCCTTCTGTAGTTTCACTCAGTGGAAGATACATCCTGTCCTTTTGTTAACATGTTCTGTGGATGATCCCCCCCCCCCATGAGATCCCAGTTGTTTGATCCCAATCAGAGATACAACGAGATACCATAAAGTTGTGGTTTCTCGAGGCCATAAAACTCAAGTCTCTTAAGCCACCATCGTAAACCTTAAAGTTGCCCTTTTAGATTAACAATTTGGTCAACCATTTGGTCAGTCCTCGACATACAGTACATGTCTGCTCATGCAATTATACATACACAAATGTAACATTTCCATTACAGTGCTAAAAGTGTTATAGCTGAGCAGGGATCAGTGAGGATGAGGTCGTATTTAAAGGGACCGCTTTGGTGAGAGAATGGGCTGTGATTGGTGAGTGACTGATGAGCACCCATGAACCTATCGTTAGCTGAGCACATGACTCCGTGTCCTGCATGAACTAACACAATGCTTCATTAGTCACTATTTAAGTTCAGGATTTCCACAATGACATTCTCACTTTAAACTTAATTTAAGGTATCTCGAATTGAGGCAAATTAAAGCTGACCTTAATTTATGATCAGTCACAATCAAATTGTCATATATCACAAATCATAAACTGGATTTATTTTCATAATTAATTATGGATAAAATTACAAGGCATGTTGCAGAAATCTGGAATGGATATCTATATCATTGAGCATTGTAACAAGTTACATTGTACAAGTACATGTTCTACTGAATAAGGGATCAGCCACTTGCTATCTGTAATACAAACAGCCATCATCAGGAACATCAGAGATATCATAGTTAATAATCATCCCAAGGTACTTGTAGTTCTCTACAATGTCTACCACATGTCCCTTGATGATAGTATTCTAAGAGTTTGAGGACTGATGCCTAAAACTCATGTCCTTGGTTTTTGTCACATTTAGTAGTAAAAATGCACAGTCACACCAATACAGATTCACAATCCACAATGGGACCATGGTTGTTCTCATCTGCATGGAGGAAACTGACTGTCACAGAGTCATCAGCAAATTTGAAAAGTAATCTGTTGTCATGCCAGCTGCGGCAGTCATCAGTATACACATTATAGAGGGGAGGTGAAAGGACACAGGAGGAGACCCTGTGGATGATGACAATGTGTCTTACATGCATTACTTTCTGCGTCAGTTGCCAGTTGCAGCTCGAGGCATGTATCCAAAATTATCTTTTCCAGGCACTATACTGATACTGTAGTCACTACAAGTTACGCACGTTCCAGTTTGCCTGGGGGACATTTAAAACAAACCAGTCTACAACACAATAAAAATCACATGAAAATCAACCTCCCTCCTCATCTTTTCATATTTTTTTCTCCTCAATTTTTTAATGTGGATTTAGAATTTGATACTGAGCATAGCCGTGAAATTGCCCCCCCCCCAAATAGAAATGGTACAAGTTGTCAAATAAATGTTATCTACATAAATCCCCACAGATTTCAAAAACATTCTCAGAACACAGTTAACATCACAGTATATTGTAAGGTATCACATTTTTTATTACTCACCTTATTGATGGAACCTCAACCATATTTACTGTCCCTGGCTCAGACTCTCTCTCAAGCATCTACAGTAGGTGTTTTCATTCCCAAAACACAGGCTCTCTTGTGGTTCCAAGAGTCTGTAAGAGTAGAACAGGAGGTAGAGCATTCAGCTACCAGGCAGACAACTTCTGTGCATTTACGGTTAAACTTAAAACATTCCTTTTTGATAAAGCCTTGCTGGATCAGGTGAGTCCTGAACCATCCCTTAAGCTGCTATAGGTCTAGACTGCAGGGGAAACTCCCATCATCCACAGAGCACTTCTCCACTTCTCTCTGTCTCTCTGCCCCCCCCCACCCCACACTCATTTTTTTTTTTTAATAAATGTCAAAAACTATGTTATTGTTGTGTCTCTTTTCTCCCATAGTCCCTCTCTCTCTTTCTCTCTCTCATTGCAGATACCTCTGACTCCAGAACTGAAGGAGAACAACTATTATTATTATTATTATTAACAACAATACTTAATTAATTATTATATTAATTGTTGCTGCTATCATTGATAATCAATAACTTCTTTACACTGTTATTGTTTACATTTTAACTAGTAAGAGCTGATACCAGATGATCCAGGCAGATGATCGTCCACATTGAGCCTGGTTCTGCTAGAGGTTTCTCCCTGTAAGTGAGGGAGTTTTTACTCTTCACAGTCACCAAAGTCTGCTCATTGTGGGAACTGTTAGGTTTCTTTATATTAAACAAGATTTGAAGGTCTTGACCTTCTATGTAAAGTTCCTTGAGATAATGTATATTATGATTTGGCGCTATACAAATAAAATTGAATTGAATTGAATAGGTGATGGGATAATAATAACAATAATTAATTGAGCAGTAGTATTGCAATATATTCAGTAAACTGTACAGAAATAATATGTTTTTTTTCTTTCATGAACATATTTTCCATTTCATATTATGCACTTACCAACCTTTAACTGTGGGCTGAGTTTCCTGAGCACATATACACATTCACCTAACACACTGGTAAATATTAACCCTTACTATGAGGAACTCATACCTGAAAAAGGGAGTATTTGAATGAACGATACATGGACACAAACTTTTCTCAAATCATGTGCATTATGACTGAAGGGAGTAAGCGAGGTGTCTCTTAATGTTCCTCAAAAGCTACATGCTCCCTCTCCTGGATCCCTCTGGTAACTACACCTGCTCTTACTGCTGCTGGTGTTAGAATAACTTGTTGAACATAAAACACAAGAATACACAAAAATACTGTTCTCTAACTGCTGCAACTGACAGTAAACATTATAACCATAACATGAATATGCTCAAGTATTAGAATATGAGAAATTTAATGGTACTCTGCTACTTCAGCTAACTTGCGGGTAAAGCACAATATTCCTTGTGTCACAAAAAGCAACAAGTGTCAGAACCTGTCTGACTGCCTAATTCAACCAGGCACAACTTTTTTTCTTTCGCGCCTGCGGACACCAGGCCGAAATAGGTGGATGGGCTTTCTGTAAAGAAGGCTCCTGTCGTGGTTTCAAAGCTCTACGTGCTTTCTGGCATTTGCTGGAGGCCCGTCAAATTGCAATCTATAATGAAAGGGGAATCAGAAGTTAGTGTAAATCCCATTATCAATGCCTAGAATATGCTGGCCCCTCATTTCAGCCAAAAAAGCCTCAAACTGTTTGAAAGTTACACCGTTGCGATCATTAGGCCCCAGATCAACATTCTTCCCTCTCATACCCGTATGTACTCTGTACGGCTATCAAAATGGAGCCCGTAGAAATGGGCTTAATTGATACCAAAGGTCACAAAGGTCACCTGGGCCCTTCTGCAGTTTTGGTGAAAATCGGTAATGCAGGCTCAAAGAGCCCCTCGTGACCAGTGGGTCAAATTTGGGGCTCCTAGGCCCTTGGGAAGGCCCCGAAAGGGATCGTAATTTCCCCAAAAATCTCCAGAACCAAGAGGCTGCGAACCCTGTTTAGGCCCCTGACCAGCTAGAGGACTGAAATCCAAGTGACAACTCATGTAGCATTGATAAGAAATTCCCTCAAGCATTCCAAGTTACCAGATATAATGAAATTCCCTACTGACAGTCCTAACATATCACATTCACAGTGACGTTACTCTGACCTTTAACTTCGAAGGGAATAAAATTCTTCATCTTTGAATTGAAGTTAATATTTTTACCAAGTTTGACGACATTCCCATGAGCTGATCTTTAGATATCAATTTAAGGAAAAATATTTACATGCTTTGTGAGAACACTGTGACATTTGGCTACCAAAATGAAACCCAAATTCATATGAATGTTTGTGCCAAATGTGAAAGAATTCCCTGAAGGCCTTTCGGATATATCGCATTTACAAGGCAAGTAGTGTGCTTTGTGAGGTCCTAGTGACCTTGCCATTTGATCTTTGACAACTGAATTCTATTCAAGTCATCATTGAGTCCAAATGAATGTTTGTGCCACATGTAATGATATTTCCTTTGGACAATCCTGATAAATTGTATTCAAAACAATGCAAAGTCATGTGAGCTTGACCTTTTGACCTTTGACTAACATAACGTAGTTGTACATGAGATATCGCATTCACATGAATTGGCAAGACAGATGGATGGACAACCTGAAAACGTAATGCCTCTGGCCATACTGAATGTGAAAATGGTAAAGAAAGAAATATAGCAATACATGATAAATAATTTGTTCCATGTTCTTTTATTTTACATGGATGATTTCTTGACAAAACAAGCCAACTCTATAAATGTGAACTGAGTGTCAGAAATTAACATGACATTCATAGCATCTGCAAACAATTTTTCCCCACAAATTTCTGTAACTTTCTGAGAATCTACATCACAGTATATTGTAAAATATCATGTGTTTCAATACTCTCCTTATTGATGGAACCTCAGTGATGTCTACTGTCCCTGGCTCAGACACTCTCTCAAGCATCTACAGTACATGTCAAGAAAGGTAATGGTAACATTAAAATAACATTTGATATCTACAATTCAGTTGAACTATTATAGTTTCAGATATTTCTTTCTGTAAGTTCAATTCAGCATCTGCAGATGGACTCATTAGTACACGTCACCTGATTGACATGCACAAATGAGCAAAGAACATAGGAGAATCTGTGTTCTTATAACTCACAGCCCCCTCCCACTAAGCATGCAAAGGTATATATTACCCTTCTGTAGTTTCACTCAGTGGAAGATACATCCTGTCCTTTTGTTAACATGTTCTGTGGATGATCCCCCCCCCCCATGAGATCCCAGTTGTTTGATCCCAATCAGAGATACAACGAGATACCATAAAGTTGTGGTTTCTCGAGGCCATAAAACTCAAGTCTCTTAAGCCACCATCGTAAACCTTAAAGTTGCCCTTTTAGATTAACAATTTGGTCAACCATTTGGTCAGTCCTCGACATACAGTACATGTCTGCTCATGCAATTATACATACACAAATGTAACATTTCCATTACAGTGCTAAAAGTGTTATAGCTGAGCAGGGATCAGTGAGGATGAGGTCGTATTTAAAGGGACCGCTTTGGTGAGAGAATGGGCTGTGATTGGTGAGTGACTGATGAGCACCCATGAACCTATCGTTAGCTGAGCACATGACTCCGTGTCCTGCATGAACTAACACAATGCTTCATTAGTCACTATTTAAGTTCAGGATTTCCACAATGACATTCTCACTTTAAACTTAATTTAAGGTATCTCGAATTGAGGCAAATTAAAGCTGACCTTGAATTATGATCAGTCACAATCAAATTGTCATATATCACAAATCATAAACTGGATTTATTTTCATAATTAATTATGGACAAAATGTATGTTGCAGAAATCTGAAATGGATATCTATATAATTGAGCATTGTACAAGTTACATTGTACAAGTACATGTTCTACTGAATAAGGGATCAGCCACTTGCTATCTGTAATACAAACAGCCATCATCAGGAACATCAGAGATATCATAGTTAATAATCATCCCAAGGTACTTGTAGTTCTCTACAATGTCTACCACATGTCCCTTGATGATAGTATTCTAAGAGTTTGAGGACTGATGCCTAAAACTCATGTCCTTGGTTTTTGTCACATTTAGTAGTAAAAATGCACAGTCACACCACTACAGATTCACAATCCACAATGGGACCATGGTTGTTCTCATCTGCATGGAGGAAACTGACTGTCACAGAGTCATCAGCAAATTTGAAAAGTAATCTGTTGTCATGCCAGCTGCGGCAGTCATCAGTATACACATTATAGAGGGGAGGTGAAAGGACACAGGAGGAGACCCTGTGGATGATGACAATGTGTCTTACATGCATTACTTTCTGTGTCAGTTGCCAGTTGCAGCTCGAGGCATGTATCCAAAATTATCTTTTCCAGGCACTATACTGATACTGTAGTCACTACAAGTTACGCACGTTCCAGTTTGCCTGGGGGACATTTAAAACAAACCAGTCTACAACACAATAAAAATCACATGAAAATCAACCTCCCTCCTCATCTTTTCATATTTTTTTCTCCTCAATTTTTTAATGTGGATTTAGAATTTGATACTGAGCATAGCCGTGAAATTGCCCCCCCCCAAATAGAAATGGTACAAGTTGTCAAATAAATGTTATCTACATAAATCCCCACAGATTTCAAAAACATTCTCAGAACACAGTTAACATCACAGTATATTGTAAGGTATCACATTTTTTATTACTCACCTTATTGATGGAACCTCAACCATATTTACTGTCCCTGGCTCAGACTCTCTCTCAAGCATCTACAGTAGGTGTTTTCATTCCCAAAACACAGGCTCTCTTGTGGTTCCAAGAGTCTGTAAGAGTAGAACAGGAGGTAGAGCATTCAGCTACCAGGCAGACAACTTCTGTGCATTTACGGTTAAACTTAAAACATTCCTTTTTGATAAAGCCTTGCTGGATCAGGTGAGTCCTGAACCATCCCTTAAGCTGCTATAGGTCTAGACTGCAGGGGAAACTCCCATCATCCACAGAGCACTTCTCCACTTCTCTCTGTCTCTCTGCCCCCCCCCACCCCACACTCATTTTTTTTTTTTAATAAATGTCAAAAACTATGTTATTGTTGTGTCTCTTTTCTCCCATAGTCCCTCTCTCTCTTTCTCTCTCTCATTGCAGATACCTCTGACTCCAGAACTGAAGGAGAACAACTATTATTATTATTATTATTAACAACAATACTTAATTAATTATTATATTAATTGTTGCTGCTATCATTGATAATCAATAACTTCTTTACACTGTTATTGTTTACATTTTAACTAGTAAGAGCTGATACCAGATGATCCAGGCAGATGATCGTCCACATTGAGCCTGGTTCTGCTAGAGGTTTCTCCCTGTAAGTGAGGGAGTTTTTACTCTTCACAGTCACCAAAGTCTGCTCATTGTGGGAACTGTTAGGTTTCTTTATATTAAACAAGATTTGAAGGTCTTGACCTTCTATGTAAAGTTCCTTGAGATAATGTATATTATGATTTGGCGCTATACAAATAAAATTGAATTGAATTGAATAGGTGATGGGATAATAATAACAATAATTAATTGAGCAGTAGTATTGCAATATATTCAGTAAACTGTACAGAAATAATATGTTTTTTTTCTTTCATGAACATATTTTCCATTTCATATTATGCACTTACCAACCTTTAACTGTGGGCTGAGTTTCCTGAGCACATATACACATTCACCTAACACACTGGTAAATATTAACCCTTACTATGAGGAACTCATACCTGAAAAAGGGAGTATTTGAATGAACGATACATGGACACAAACTTTTCTCAAATCATGTGCATTATGACTGAAGGGAGTAAGCGAGGTGTCTCTTAATGTTCCTCAAAAGCTACATGCTCCCTCTCCTGGATCCCTCTGGTAACTACACCTGCTCTTACTGCTGCTGGTGTTAGAATAACTTGTTGAACATAAAACACAAGAATACACAAAAATACTGTTCTCTAACTGCTGCAACTGACAGTAAACATTATAACCATAACATGAATATGCTCAAGTATTAGAATATGAGAAATTTAATGGTACTCTGCTACTTCAGCTAACTTGCGGGTAAAGCACAATATTCCTTGTGTCACAAAAAGCAACAAGTGTCAGAACCTGTCTGACTGCCTAATTCAACCAGGCACAACTTTTTTTCTTTCGCGCCTGCGGACACCAGGCCGAAATAGGTGGATGGGCTTTCTGTAAAGAAGGCTCCTGTCGTGGTTTCAAAGCTCTACGTGCTTTCTGGCATTTGCTGGAGGCCCGTCAAATTGCAATCTATAATGAAAGGGGAATCAGAAGTTAGTGTAAATCCCATTATCAATGCCTAGAATATGCTGGCCCCTCATTTCAGCCAAAAAAGCCTCAAACTGTTTGAAAGTTACACCGTTGCGATCATTAGGCCCCAGATCAACATTCTTCCCTCTCATACCCGTATGTACTCTGTACGGCTATCAAAATGGAGCCCGTAGAAATGGGCCTAATTGATACCAAAGGTCACAAAGGTCACCTGGGCCCTTCTGCAGTTTTGGTGAAAATTGGTAATGCAGGCTCAAAGAGCCCCTCGTGACCAGTGGGTCAAATTTGGGGCTCCTAGGCACCTGGGAAGGCCCCGAAAGGGATCGTAATTTCCCCAAAAATCTCCAGAACCAAGAGGCTGCGAACCCTGTTTAGGCCCCTGACCAGCTAGAGGGCTGAAATCCAAGTGACAACTCATGTAGCGTTGATAAGAAATTCCCTCAAGCATTCCAAGTTACCAGATATAATGAAATTCCCTACTGACAGTCCTAACATATCACATTCACAGTGACGTTACTCTGACCTTTAACTTCGAAGGGAATAAAATTCTTCATCTTTGAATTGAAGTTAATATTTTTACCAAGTTTGACGACATTCCCATGAGCTGATCTTTAGATATCAATTTAAGGAAAAATATTTACATGCTTTGTGAGAACACTGTGACATTTGGCTACCAAAATGAAACCCTTATTCATATGAATGTTTGTGCCAAATGTGAAAGAATTCCCTGAAGGCATTTCGGATATATCGCATTTACAAGGCAAGTAGTGTGCTTTGTGAGGTCCTAGTGACCTTGCCATTTGATCTTTGACAACTGAATTCTATTCAAGTCATCATTGAGTCCAAATGAATGTTTGTGCCACATGTAATGATATTTCCTTTGGACAATCCTGATAAATTGTATTCAAAACAATGCAAAGTCATGTGAGCTTGACCTTTTGACCTTTGACTAACATAACGTAGTTGTACATGAGATATCGCATTCACATGAATTGGCAAGACAGATGGATGGACAACCTGAAAACGTAATGCCTCTGGCCATACTGAATGTGAAAATGGTAAAGAAAGAAATATAGCAATACATGATAAATAATTTGTTCCATGTTCTTTTATTTTACATGGATGATTTCTTGACAAAACAAGCCAACTCTATAAATGTGAACTGAGTGTCAGAAATTAACATGACATTCATAGCATCTGCAAACAATTTTTCCCCACAAATTTCTGTAACTTTCTGAGAATCTACATCACAGTATATTGTAAAATATCATGTGTTTCAATACTCTCCTTATTGATGGAACCTCAGTGATGTCTACTGTCCCTGGCTCAGACACTCTCTCAAGCATCTACAGTACATGTCAAGAAAGGTAATGGTAACATTAAAATAACATTTGATATCTACAATTCAGTTGAACTATTATAGTTTCAGATATTTCTTTCTGTAAGTTCAATTCAGCATCTGCAGATGGACTCATTAGTACATGTCACCTGATTGACATGCACAAATGAGCAAAGAACATAGGAGAATCTGTGTTCTTATAACTCACAGCCCCCTCCCACTAAGCATGCAAAGGTATATATTACCCTTCTGTAGTTTCACTCAGTGGAAGAGACATCCTGTCCTTTTGTTAACATGTTCTGTGGATGACCCCCCCCCCCCCCCCCGTGAGATCCCAGTTGTTTGATCCCAATCAGAGATACAACGAGATACCATAAAGTTGTGGTTTCTCGAGGCCATAAAACTCAAGTCTCTTAAGCCACCATCGTAAACATTAAAGTTGCCCTTTTAGATTAACAATTTGGTCAACCATTTGGTCAGTCCTCGACATACAGTACATGTCTGCTCATGCAATTATACATACACAAATGTAACATTTCCATTACAGTGCTAAAAGTGTTATAGCTGAGCAGGGATCAATGAGGATGAGGTCGTATTTAAAGGGACCGCTTTGGTGAGAGAATGGGCTGTGATTGGTGAGTGACTGATGAGCACCCATGAACCTATCGTTAGCCGAGCACATGACTCCGTGTCCTGCATGAACTAACACAATGCTTCATTAGTCACTATTTAAAGTTCAGGATTTCCACAATGACATTCTCACTTTAAACTTAATTTAAGGTATCTCGAATTGAGGCAAATTAAAGCTGACCTTGAATTATGATTAGTCACAATCAAATTGTCATATATCACAAATCATAAACTGGATTTATTTTCATAATTAATTATGGATAAAATTACAAGGCATGTTGCAGAAATCTGGAATGGATATCTATATCATTGAGCATTGTAACAAGTTACATTGTACAAGTACATGTTCTACTGATTAAGGGATCAGCCACTTGCTATCTGTAATACAAACAGCCATCATCAGGAACATCAGAGATATCATAGTTAATAATCATCCCAAGGTACTTGTAGTTCTCTACAATGTCTACCACATATCCCTTGATGATAGTATTCTAAGAGTTTGAGGACTGATGCCTAAAACTCATGTCCTTGGTTTTTGTCACATTTAGTAGTAAAAATGCACAGTCACACCACTACAGATTCACAATCCACAATGGGACCATGGTTGTTCTCATCTGCATGGAGGAAACTGACTGTCACAAAGTCATCAGCAAATTTGAAAAGTAATCTGTTGTCATGCCAGCTGCGGCAGTCATCAGTATACACATTATAGAGGGGAGGTGAAAGGACACAGGAGGAGACCCTGTGGATGATGACAATGTGTCTTACATGCATTACTTTCTGCGTCAGTTGCCAGTTGCAGCTCGAGGCATGTATCCAAAATTATCTTTTTCCAGGCACTATACTGATACTGTAGTCACTACAAGTTACGCACGTTCCATTTTGCCTGGGGGACATTTAAAACAAACCAGTCTACAACACAATAAAAATCACATGAAAATCAACCTCCCTCCTCATCTTTTCATATTTTTTTCTCCTCAATTTTTTAATGTGGATTTAGAATTTGATACTGAGCATAGCCGTGAAATTGCCCCCCCCCAAATAGAAATGGTACAAGTTGTCAAATAAATGTTATCTACATAAATCCCCACAGATTTCAAAAACATTCTCAGAACAAAGTTAACATCACAGTATATTGTAAGGTATCACATTTTTTATTACTCACCTTATTGATGGAACCTCAACCATATTTACTGTCCCTGGCTCAGACTCTCTCTCAAGCATCTACAGTAGGTGTTTTCATTCCCAAAACACAGGCTCTCTTGTGGTTCCAAGAGTCTGTAAGAGTAGAACAGGAGGTAGAGCATTCAGCTACCAGGCAGACAACTTCTGTGCATTTACGGTTAAACTTAAAACATTCCTTTTTGATAAAGCCTTGCTGGATCAGGTGAGTCCTGAACCATCCCTTAAGCTGCTATAGGTCTAGACTGCAGGGGAAACTCCCATCATCCACAGAGCACTTCTCCACTTCTCTCTGTCTCTCTGCCCCCCCCCCCCCACCCCACACTCATTTATTTTTTTTAATAAATGTCAAAAACTATGTTATTGACGTGTCTCTTTTCTCCCATAGTCCCTCTCTCTCTTTCTCTCTCTCATTGCAGATACCTCTGACTCCAGAACTGAAGGAGAACAACTATTATTATTATTATTATTAACAACAATACTTAATTAATTATTATATTAATTGTTGCTGCTATCATTGATAATCAATAACTTCTTTACACTGTTATTGTTTACATTTTAACTAGTAAGAGCTGATACCAGATGATCCAGGCAGATGATCGTCCACATTGAGCCTGGTTCTGCTAGAGGTTTCTTCCTGTAAGTGAGGGAGTTTTTACTCTTCACAGTCACCAAAGTCTGCTCATTGTGGGAACTGTTAGGTTTCTTTATATTAAACAAGATTTGAAGGTCTTGACCTTCTATGTAAAGTTCCTTGAGATAATGTATATTATGATTTGGCGCTATACAAATAAAATTGAATTGAATTGAATAGGTGATGGGATAATAATAACAATAATTAATTGAGCAGTAGTATTGCAATATATTCAGTAAACTGTACAGAAATAATATGTTTTTTTTCTTTCATGAACATATTTTCCATTTCATATTATGCACTTACCAACCTTTAACTGTGGGCTGAGTTTCCTGAGCACATATACACATTCACCTAACACACTGGTAAATATTAACCCTTACTATGAGGAACTCATACCTGAAAAAGGGAGTATTTGAATGAACGATACATGGACACAAACTTTTCTCAAATCATGTGCATTATGACTGAAGGGAGTAAGCGAGGTGTCTCTTAATGTTCCTCAAAAGCTACATGCTCCCTCTCCTGGATCCCTCTGGTAACTACACCTGCTCTTACTGCTGCTGGTGTTAGAATAACTTGTTGAACATAAAACACAAGAATACACAAAAATACTGTTCTCTAACTGCTGCAACTGACAGTAAACATTATAACCATAACATGAATATGCTCAAGTATTAGAATATGAGAAATTTAATGGTACTCTGCTACTTCAGCTAACTTGCGGGTAAAGCACAATATTCCTTGTGTCACAAAAAGCAACAAGTGTCAGAACCTGTCTGACTGCCTAATTCAACCAGGCACAACTTTTTTTCTTTCGCGCCTGCGGACACCAGGCCGAAATAGGTGGATGGGCTTTCTGTAAAGAAGGCTCCTGTCGTGGTTTCAAAGCTCTACGTGCTTTCTGGCATTTGCTGGAGGCCCGTCAAATTGCAATCTATAATGAAAGGGGAATCAGAAGTTAGTGTAAATCCCATTATCAATGCCTAGAATATGCTGGCCCCTCATTTCAGCCAAAAAAGCCTCAAACTGTTTGAAAGTTACACCGTTGCGATCATTAGGCCCCAGATCAACATTCTTCCCTCTCATACCCGTATGTACTCTGTACGGCTATCAAAATGGAGCCCGTAGAAATGGGCTTAATTGATACCAAAGGTCACAAAGGTCACCTGGGCCCTTCTGCAGTTTTGGTGAAAATCGGTAATGCAGGCTCAAAGAGCCCCTCGTGACCAGTGGGTCAAATTTGGGGCTCCTAGGCCCTTGGGAAGGCCCCGAAAGGGATCGTAATTTCCCCAAAAATCTCCAGAACCAAGAGGCTGCGAACCCTGTTTAGGCCCCTGACCAGCTAGAGGACTGAAATCCAAGTGACAACTCATGTAGCATTGATAAGAAATTCCCTCAAGCATTCCAAGTTACCAGATATAATGAAATTCCCTACTGACAGTCCTAACATATCACATTCACAGTGACGTTACTCTGACCTTTAACTTCGAAGGGAATAAAATTCTTCATCTTTGAATTGAAG
Organism: Paralichthys olivaceus; assembly: GCF_024713975.1. NCBI lineage: Eukaryota > Metazoa > Chordata > Actinopteri > Pleuronectiformes > Paralichthyidae > Paralichthys > Paralichthys olivaceus. The sequence goes on from NC_091101.1 coordinate 657,745, forward strand.
TTAATATTTTTACCAAGTTTGACGACATTCCCATGAGCTGATCTTTAGATATCAATTTAAGGAAAAATATTTACATGCTTTGTGAGAACACTGTGACATTTGGCTACCAAAATGAAACCCAAATTCATATGAATGTTTGTGCCAAATGTGAAAGAATTCCCTGAAGGCCTTTCGGATATATCGCATTTACAAGGCAAGTAGTGTGCTTTGTGAGGTCCTAGTGACCTTGCCATTTGATCTTTGACAACTGAATTCTATTCAAGTCATCATTGAGTCCAAATGAATGTTTGTGCCACATGTAATGATATTTCCTTTGGACAATCCTGATAAATTGTATTCAAAACAATGCAAAGTCATGTGAGCTTGACCTTTTGACCTTTGACTAACATAACGTAGTTGTACATGAGATATCGCATTCACATGAATTGGCAAGACAGATGGATGGACAACCTGAAAACGTAATGCCTCTGGCCATACTGAATGTGAAAATGGTAAAGAAAGAAATATAGCAATACATGATAAATAATTTGTTCCATGTTCTTTTATTTTACATGGATGATTTCTTGACAAAACAAGCCAACTCTATAAATGTGAACTGAGTGTCAGAAATTAACATGACATTCATAGCATCTGCAAACAATTTTTCCCCACAAATTTCTGTAACTTTCTGAGAATCTACATCACAGTATATTGTAAAATATCATGTGTTTCAATACTCTCCTTATTGATGGAACCTCAGTGATGTCTACTGTCCCTGGCTCAGACACTCTCTCAAGCATCTACAGTACATGTCAAGAAAGGTAATGGTAACATTAAAATAACATTTGATATCTACAATTCAGTTGAACTATTATAGTTTCAGATATTTCTTTCTGTAAGTTCAATTCAGCATCTGCAGATGGACTCATTAGTACACGTCACCTGATTGACATGCACAAATGAGCAAAGAACATAGGAGAATCTGTGTTCTTATAACTCACAGCCCCCTCCCACTAAGCATGCAAAGGTATATATTACCCTTCTGTAGTTTCACTCAGTGGAAGATACATCCTGTCCTTTTGTTAACATGTTCTGTGGATGATCCCCCCCCCCCCCGTGAGATCCCAGTTGTTTGATCCCAATCAGAGATACAACGAGATACCATAAAGTTGTGGTTTCTCGAGGCCATAAAACTCAAGTCTCTTAAGCCACCATCGTAAACCTTAAAGTTGCCCTTTTAGATTAACAATTTGGTCAACCATTTGGTCAGTCCTCGACATACAGTACATGTCTGCTCATGCAATTATACATACACAAATGTAACATTTCCATTACAGTGCTAAAAGTGTTATAGCTGAGCAGGGATCAGTGAGGATGAGGTCGTATTTAAAGGGACCGCTTTGGTGAGAGAATGGGCTGTGATTGGTGAGTGACTGATGAGCACCCATGAACCTATCGTTAGCTGAGCACATGACTCCGTGTCCTGCATGAACTAACACAATGCTTCATTAGTCACTATTTAAGTTCAGGATTTCCACAATGACATTCTCACTTTAAACTTAATTTAAGGTATCTCGAATTGAGGCAAATTAAAGCTGACCTTGAATTATGATCAGTCACAATCAAATTGTCATATATCACAAATCATAAACTGGATTTATTTTCATAATTAATTATGGACAAAATGTATGTTGCAGAAATCTGAAATGGATATCTATATAATTGAGCATTGTACAAGTTACATTGTACAAGTACATGTTCTACTGAATAAGGGATCAGCCACTTGCTATCTGTAATACAAACAGCCATCATCAGGAACATCAGAGATATCATAGTTAATAATCATCCCAAGGTACTTGTAGTTCTCTACAATGTCTACCACATGTCCCTTGATGATAGTATTCTAAGAGTTTGAGGACTGATGCCTAAAACTCATGTCCTTGGTTTTTGTCACATTTAGTAGTAAAAATGCACAGTCACACCACTACAGATTCACAATCCACAATGGGACCATGGTTGTTCTCATCTGCATGGAGGAAACTGACTGTCACAGAGTCATCAGCAAATTTGAAAAGTAATCTGTTGTCATGCCAGCTGCGGCAGTCATCAGTATACACATTATAGAGGGGAGGTGAAAGGACACAGGAGGAGACCCTGTGGATGATGACAATGTGTCTTACATGCATTACTTTCTGTGTCAGTTGCCAGTTGCAGCTCGAGGCATGTATCCAAAATTATCTTTTCCAGGCACTATACTGATACTGTAGTCACTACAAGTTACGCACGTTCCAGTTTGCCTGGGGGACATTTAAAACAAACCAGTCTACAACACAATAAAAATCACATGAAAATCAACCTCCCTCCTCATCTTTTCATATTTTTTTCTCCTCAATTTTTTAATGTGGATTTAGAATTTGATACTGAGCATAGCCGTGAAATTGCCCCCCCCCAAATAGAAATGGTACAAGTTGTCAAATAAATGTTATCTACATAAATCCCCACAGATTTCAAAAACATTCTCAGAACACAGTTAACATCACAGTATATTGTAAGGTATCACATTTTTTATTACTCACCTTATTGATGGAACCTCAACCATATTTACTGTCCCTGGCTCAGACTCTCTCTCAAGCATCTACAGTAGGTGTTTTCATTCCCAAAACACAGGCTCTCTTGTGGTTCCAAGAGTCTGTAAGAGTAGAACAGGAGGTAGAGCATTCAGCTACCAGGCAGACAACTTCTGTGCATTTACGGTTAAACTTAAAACATTCCTTTTTGATAAAGCCTTGCTGGATCAGGTGAGTCCTGAACCATCCCTTAAGCTGCTATAGGTCTAGACTGCAGGGGAAACTCCCATCATCCACAGAGCACTTCTCCACTTCTCTCTGTCTCTCTGCCCCCCCCCACCCCACACTCATTTTTTTTTTTTAATAAATGTCAAAAACTATGTTATTGTTGTGTCTCTTTTCTCCCATAGTCCCTCTCTCTCTTTCTCTCTCTCATTGCAGATACCTCTGACTCCAGAACTGAAGGAGAACAACTATTATTATTATTATTATTAACAACAATACTTAATTAATTATTATATTAATTGTTGCTGCTATCATTGATAATCAATAACTTCTTTACACTGTTATTGTTTACATTTTAACTAGTAAGAGCTGATACCAGATGATCCAGGCAGATGATCGTCCACATTGAGCCTGGTTCTGCTAGAGGTTTCTCCCTGTAAGTGAGGGAGTTTTTACTCTTCACAGTCACCAAAGTCTGCTCATTGTGGGAACTGTTAGGTTTCTTTATATTAAACAAGATTTGAAGGTCTTGACCTTCTATGTAAAGTTCCTTGAGATAATGTATATTATGATTTGGGCGCTATACAAATAAAATTGAATTGAATTGAATAGGTGATGGGATAATAATAACAATAATTAATTGAGCAGTAGTATTGCAATATATTCAGTAAACTGTACAGAAATAATATGTTTTTTTTCTTTCATGAACATATTTTCCATTTCATATTATGCACTTACCAACCTTTAACTGTGGGCTGAGTTTCCTGAGCACATATACACATTCACCTAACACACTGGTAAATATTAACCCTTACTATGAGGAACTCATACCTGAAAAAGGGAGTATTTGAATGAACGATACATGGACACAAACTTTTCTCAAATCATGTGCATTATGACTGAAGGGAGTAAGCGAGGTGTCTCTTAATGTTCCTCAAAAGCTACATGCTCCCTCTCCTGGATCCCTCTGGTAACTACACCTGCTCTTACTGCTGCTGGTGTTAGAATAACTTGTTGAACATAAAACACAAGAATACACAAAAATACTGTTCTCTAACTGCTGCAACTGACAGTAAACATTATAACCATAACATGAATATGCTCAAGTATTAGAATATGAGAAATTTAATGGTACTCTGCTACTTCAGCTAACTTGCGGGTAAAGCACAATATTCCTTGTGTCACAAAAAGCAACAAGTGTCAGAACCTGTCTGACTGCCTAATTCAACCAGGCACAACTTTTTTTCTTTCGCGCCTGCGGACACCAGGCCGAAATAGGTGGATGGGCTTTCTGTAAAGAAGGCTCCTGTCGTGGTTTCAAAGCTCTACGTGCTTTCTGGCATTTGCTGGAGGCCCGTCAAATTGCAATCTATAATGAAAGGGGAATCAGAAGTTAGTGTAAATCCCATTATCAATGCCTAGAATATGCTGGCCCCTCATTTCAGCCAAAAAAGCCTCAAACTGTTTGAAAGTTACACCGTTGCGATCATTAGGCCCCAGATCAACATTCTTCCCTCTCATACCCGTATGTACTGTGTACGGCTATCAAAATGGAGCCCGTAGAAATGGGCCTAATTGATACCAAAGGTCACAAAGGTCACCTGGGCCCTTCTGCAGTTTTGGTGAAAATTGGTAATGCAGGCTCAAAGAGCCCCTCGTGACCAGTGGGTCAAATTTGGGGCTCCTAGGCACCTGGGAAGGCCCCGAAAGGGATCGTAATTTCCCCAAAAATCTCCAGAACCAAGAGGCTGCGAACCCTGTTTAGGCCCCTGACCAGCTAGAGGGCTGAAATCCAAGTGACAACTCATGTAGCGTTGATAAGAAATTCCCTCAAGCATTCCAAGTTACCAGATATAATGAAATTCCCTACTGACAGTCCTAACATATCACATTCACAGTGACGTTACTCTGACCTTTAACTTCGAAGGGAATAAAATTCTTCATCTTTGAATTGAAGTTAATATTTTTACCAAGTTTGACGACATTCCCATGAGCTGATCTTTAGATATCAATTTAAGGAAAAATATTTACATGCTTTGTGAGAACACTGTGACATTTGGCTACCAAAATGAAACCCTTATTCATATGAATGTTTGTGCCAAATGTGAAAGAATTCCCTGAAGGCATTTCGGATATATCGCATTTACAAGGCAAGTAGTGTGCTTTGTGAGGTCCTAGTGACCTTGCCATTTGATCTTTGACAACTGAATTCTATTCAAGTCATCATTGAGTCCAAATGAATGTTTGTGCCACATGTAATGATATTTCCTTTGGACAATCCTGATAAATTGTATTCAAAACAATGCAAAGTCATGTGAGCTTGACCTTTTGACCTTTGACTAACATAACGTAGTTGTACATGAGATATCGCATTCACATGAATTGGCAAGACAGATGGATGGACAACCTGAAAACGTAATGCCTCTGGCCATACTGAATGTGAAAATGGTAAAGAAAGAAATATAGCAATACATGATAAATAATTTGTTCCATGTTCTTTTATTTTACATGGATGATTTCTTGACAAAACAAGCCAACTCTATAAATGTGAACTGAGTGTCAGAAATTAACATGACATTCATAGCATCTGCAAACAATTTTTCCCCACAAATTTCTGTAACTTTCTGAGAATCTACATCACAGTATATTGTAAAATATCATGTGTTTCAATACTCTCCTTATTGATGGAACCTCAGTGATGTCTACTGTCCCTGGCTCAGACACTCTCTCAAGCATCTACAGTACATGTCAAGAAAGGTAATGGTAACATTAAAATAACATTTGATATCTACAATTCAGTTGAACTATTATAGTTTCAGATATTTCTTTCTGTAAGTTCAATTCAGCATCTGCAGATGGACTCATTAGTACATGTCACCTGATTGACATGCACAAATGAGCAAAGAACATAGGAGAATCTGTGTTCTTATAACTCACAGCCCCCTCCCACTAAGCATGCAAAGGTATATATTACCCTTCTGTAGTTTCACTCAGTGGAAGAGACATCCTGTCCTTTTGTTAACATGTTCTGTGGATGACCCCCCCCCCCCCCCCCCCGTGAGATCCCAGTTGTTTGATCCCAATCAGAGATACAACGAGATACCATAAAGTTGTGGTTTCTCGAGGCCATAAAACTCAAGTCTCTTAAGCCACCATCGTAAACATTAAAGTTGCCCTTTTAGATTAACAATTTGGTCAACCATTTGGTCAGTCCTCGACATACAGTACATGTCTGCTCATGCAATTATACATACACAAATGTAACATTTCCATTACAGTGCTAAAAGTGTTATAGCTGAGCAGGGATCAATGAGGATGAGGTCGTATTTAAAGGGACCGCTTTGGTGAGAGAATGGGCTGTGATTGGTGAGTGACTGATGAGCACCCATGAACCTATCGTTAGCCGAGCACATGACTCCGTGTCCTGCATGAACTAACACAATGCTTCATTAGTCACTATTTAAAGTTCAGGATTTCCACAATGACATTCTCACTTTAAACTTAATTTAAGGTATCTCGAATTGAGGCAAATTAAAGCTGACCTTGAATTATGATTAGTCACAATCAAATTGTCATATATCACAAATCATAAACTGGATTTATTTTCATAATTAATTATGGATAAAATTACAAGGCATGTTGCAGAAATCTGGAATGGATATCTATATCATTGAGCATTGTAACAAGTTACATTGTACAAGTACATGTTCTACTGATTAAGGGATCAGCCACTTGCTATCTGTAATACAAACAGCCATCATCAGGAACATCAGAGATATCATAGTTAATAATCATCCCAAGGTACTTGTAGTTCTCTACAATGTCTACCACATATCCCTTGATGATAGTATTCTAAGAGTTTGAGGACTGATGCCTAAAACTCATGTCCTTGGTTTTTGTCACATTTAGTAGTAAAAATGCACAGTCACACCACTACAGATTCACAATCCACAATGGGACCATGGTTGTTCTCATCTGCATGGAGGAAACTGACTGTCACAAAGTCATCAGCAAATTTGAAAAGTAATCTGTTGTCATGCCAGCTGCGGCAGTCATCAGTATACACATTATAGAGGGGAGGTGAAAGGACACAGGAGGAGACCCTGTGGATGATGACAATGTGTCTTACATGCATTACTTTCTGCGTCAGTTGCCAGTTGCAGCTCGAGGCATGTATCCAAAATTATCTTTTTCCAGGCACTATACTGATACTGTAGTCACTACAAGTTACGCACGTTCCATTTTGCCTGGGGGACATTTAAAACAAACCAGTCTACAACACAATAAAAATCACATGAAAATCAACCTCCCTCCTCATCTTTTCATATTTTTTTCTCCTCAATTTTTTAATGTGGATTTAGAATTTGATACTGAGCATAGCCGTGAAATTGCCCCCCCCCAAATAGAAATGGTACAAGTTGTCAAATAAATGTTATCTACATAAATCCCCACAGATTTCAAAAACATTCTCAGAACAAAGTTAACATCACAGTATATTGTAAGGTATCACATTTTTTATTACTCACCTTATTGATGGAACCTCAACCATATTTACTGTCCCTGGCTCAGACTCTCTCTCAAGCATCTACAGTAGGTGTTTTCATTCCCAAAACACAGGCTCTCTTGTGGTTCCAAGAGTCTGTAAGAGTAGAACAGGAGGTAGAGCATTCAGCTACCAGGCAGACAACTTCTGTGCATTTACGGTTAAACTTAAAACATTCCTTTTTGATAAAGCCTTGCTGGATCAGGTGAGTCCTGAACCATCCCTTAAGCTGCTATAGGTCTAGACTGCAGGGGAAACTCCCATCATCCACAGAGCACTTCTCCACTTCTCTCTGTCTCTCTGCCCCCCCCCCCCCACCCCACACTCATTTATTTTTTTTAATAAATGTCAAAAACTATGTTATTGACGTGTCTCTTTTCTCCCATAGTCCCTCTCTCTCTTTCTCTCTCTCATTGCAGATACCTCTGACTCCAGAACTGAAGGAGAACAACTATTATTATTATTATTATTAACAACAATACTTAATTAATTATTATATTAATTGTTGCTGCTATCATTGATAATCAATAACTTCTTTACACTGTTATTGTTTACATTTTAACTAGTAAGAGCTGATACCAGATGATCCAGGCAGATGATCGTCCACATTGAGCCTGGTTCTGCTAGAGGTTTCTTCCTGTAAGTGAGGGAGTTTTTACTCTTCACAGTCACCAAAGTCTGCTCATTGTGGGAACTGTTAGGTTTCTTTATATTAAACAAGATTTGAAGGTCTTGACCTTCTATGTAAAGTTCCTTGAGATAATGTATATTATGATTTGGCGCTATACAAATAAAATTGAATTGAATTGAATAGGTGATGGGATAATAATAACAATAATTAATTGAGCAGTAGTATTGCAATATATTCAGTAAACTGTACAGAAATAATATGTTTTTTTTCTTTCATGAACATATTTTCCATTTCATATTATGCACTTACCAACCTTTAACTGTGGGCTGAGTTTCCTGAGCACATATACACATTCACCTAACACACTGGTAAATATTAACCCTTACTATGAGGAACTCATACCTGAAAAAGGGAGTATTTGAATGAACGATACATGGACACAAACTTTTCTCAAATCATGTGCATTATGACTGAAGGGAGTAAGCGAGGTGTCTCTTAATGTTCCTCAAAAGCTACATGCTCCCTCTCCTGGATCCCTCTGGTAACTACACCTGCTCTTACTGCTGCTGGTGTTAGAATAACTTGTTGAACATAAAACACAAGAATACACAAAAATACTGTTCTCTAACTGCTGCAACTGACAGTAAACATTATAACCATAACATGAATATGCTCAAGTATTAGAATATGAGAAATTTAATGGTACTCTGCTACTTCAGCTAACTTGCGGGTAAAGCACAATATTCCTTGTGTCACAAAAAGCAACAAGTGTCAGAACCTGTCTGACTGCCTAATTCAACCAGGCACAACTTTTTTTCTTTCGCGCCTGCGGACACCAGGCCGAAATAGGTGGATGGGCTTTCTGTAAAGAAGGCTCCTGTCGTGGTTTCAAAGCTCTACGTGCTTTCTGGCATTTGCTGGAGGCCCGTCAAATTGCAATCTATAATGAAAGGGGAATCAGAAGTTAGTGTAAATCCCATTATCAATGCCTAGAATATGCTGGCCCCTCATTTCAGCCAAAAAAGCCTCAAACTGTTTGAAAGTTACACCGTTGCGATCATTAGGCCCCAGATCAACATTCTTCCCTCTCATACCCGTATGTACTCTGTACGGCTATCAAAATGGAGCCCGTAGAAATGGGCTTAATTGATACCAAAGGTCACAAAGGTCACCTGGGCCCTTCTGCAGTTTTGGTGAAAATCGGTAATGCAGGCTCAAAGAGCCCCTCGTGACCAGTGGGTCAAATTTGGGGCTCCTAGGCCCTTGGGAAGGCCCCGAAAGGGATCGTAATTTCCCCAAAAATCTCCAGAACCAAGAGGCTGCGAACCCTGTTTAGGCCCCTGACCAGCTAGAGGACTGAAATCCAAGTGACAACTCATGTAGCATTGATAAGAAATTCCCTCAAGCATTCCAAGTTACCAGATATAATGAAATTCCCTACTGACAGTCCTAACATATCACATTCACAGTGACGTTACTCTGACCTTTAACTTCGAAGGGAATAAAATTCTTCATCTTTGAATTGAAGTTAATATTTTTACCAAGTTTGACGACATTCCCATGAGCTGATCTTTAGATATCAATTTAAGGAAAAATATTTACATGCTTTGTGAGAACACTGTGACATTTGGCTACCAAAATGAAACCCAAATTCATATGAATGTTTGTGCCAAATGTGAAAGAATTCCCTGAAGGCATTTCGGATATATCGCATTTACAAGGCAAGTAGTGTGCTTTGTGAGGTCCTAGTGACCTTGCCATTTGATCTTTGACAACTGAATTCTATTCAAGTCATCATTGAGTCCAAATGAATGTTTGTGCCACATGTAATGATATTTCCTTTGGACAATCCTGATAAATTGTATTCAAAACAATGCAAAGTCATGTGAGCTTGACCTTTTGACCTTTGACTAACATAACGTAGTTGTACATGAGATATCGCATTCACATGAATTGGCAAGACAGATGGATGGACAACCTGAAAACGTAATGCCTCTGGCCATACTGAATGTGAAAATGGTAAAGAAAGAAATATAGCAATACATGATAAATAATTTGTTCCATGTTCTTTTATTTTACATGGATGATTTCTTGACAAAACAAGCCAACTCTATAAATGTGAACTGAGTGTCAGAAATTAACATGACATTCATAGCATCTGCAAACAATTTTTCCCCACAAATTTCTGTAACTTTCTGAGAATCTACATCACAGTATATTGTAAAATATCATGTGTTTCAATACTCTCCTTATTGATGGAACCTCAGTGATGTCTACTGTCCCTGGCTCAGACACTCTCTCAAGCATCTACAGTACATGTCAAGAAAGGTAATGGTAACATTAAAATAACATTTGATATCTACAATTCAGTTGAACTATTATAGTTTCAGATATTTCTTTCTGTAAGTTCAATTCAGCATCTGCAGATGGACTCATTAGTACACGTCACCTGATTGACATGCACAAATGAGCAAAGAACATAGGAGAATCTGTGTTCTTATAACTCACAGCCCCCTCCCACTAAGCATGCAAAGGTATATATTACCCTTCTGTAGTTTCACTCAGTGGAAGATACATCCTGTCCTTTTGTTAACATGTTCTGTGGATGATCCCCCCCCCCCCCGTGAGATCCCAGTTGTTTGATCCCAATCAGAGATACAACGAGATACCATAAAGTTGTGGTTTCTCGAGGCCATAAAACTCAAGTCTCTTAAGCCACCATCGTAAACCTTAAAGTTGCCCTTTTAGATTAACAATTTGGTCAACCATTTGGTCAGTCCTCGACATACAGTACATGTCTGCTCATGCAATTATACATACACAAATGTAACATTTCCATTACAGTGCTAAAAGTGTTATAGCTGAGCAGGGATCAGTGAGGATGAGGTCGTATTTAAAGGGACCGCTTTGGTGAGAGAATGGGCTGTGATTGGTGAGTGACTGATGAGCACCCATGAACCTATCGTTAGCTGAGCACATGACTCCGTGTCCTGCATGAACTAACACAATGCTTCATTAGTCACTATTTAAGTTCAGGATTTCCACAATGACATTCTCACTTTAAACTTAATTTAAGGTATCTCGAATTGAGGCAAATTAAAGCTGACCTTGAATTATGATCAGTCACAATCAAATTGTCATATATCACAAATCATAAACTGGATTTATTTTCATAATTAATTATGGATAAAATTACAAGGCATGTTGCAGAAATCTGGAATGGATATCTATATCATTGAGCATTGTAACAAGTTACATTGTACAAGTACATGTTCTACTGAATAAGGGATCAGCCACTTGCTATCTGTAATACAAACAGCCATCATCAGGAACATCAGAGATATCATAGTTAATAATCATCCCAAGGTACTTGTAGTTCTCTACAATGTCTACCACATGTCCCTTGATGATAGTATTCTAAGAGTTTGAGGACTGATGCCTAAAACTCATGTCCTTGGTTTTTGTCACATTTAGTAGTAAAAATGCACAGTCACACCACTACAGATTCACAATCCACAATGGGACCATGGTTGTTCTCATCTGCATGGAGGAAACTGACTGTCACAGAGTCATCAGCAAATTTGAAAAGTAATCTGTTGTCATGCCAGCTGCGGCAGTCATCAGTATACACATTATAGAGGGGAGGTGAAAGGACACAGGAGGAGACCCTGTGGATGATGACAATGTGTCTTACATGCATTACTTTCTGTGTCAGTTGCCAGTTGCAGCTCGAGGCATGTATCCAAAATTATCTTTTCCAGGCACTATACTGATACTGTAGTCACTACAAGTTACGCACGTTCCAGTTTGCCTGGGGGACATTTAAAACAAACCAGTCTACAACACAATAAAAATCACATGAAAATCAACCTCCCTCCTCATCTTTTCATATTTTTTTCTCCTCAATTTTTTAATGTGGATTTAGAATTTGATACTGAGCATAGCCGTGAAATTGCCCCCCCCCCAAATAGAAATGGTACAAGTTGTCAAATAAATGTTATCTACATAAATCCCCACAGATTTCAAAAACATTCTCAGAACACAGTTAACATCACAGTATATTGTAAGGTATCACATTTTTTATTACTCACCTTATTGATGGAACCTCAACCATATTTACTGTCCCTGGCTCAGACTCTCTCTCAAGCATCTACAGTAGGTGTTTTCATTCCCAAAACACAGGCTCTCTTGTGGTTCCAAGAGTCTGTAAGAGTAGAACAGGAGGTAGAGCATTCAGCTACCAGGCAGACAACTTCTGTGCATTTACGGTTAAACTTAAAACATTCCTTTTTGATAAAGCCTTGCTGGATCAGGTGAGTCCTGAACCATCCCTTAAGCTGCTATAGGTCTAGACTGCAGGGGAAACTCCCATCATCCACAGAGCACTTCTCCACTTCTCTCTGTCTCTCTGCCCCCCCCCACCCCACACTCATTTTTTTTTTTTAATAAATGTCAAAAACTATGTTATTGTTGTGTCTCTTTTCTCCCATAGTCCCTCTCTCTCTTTCTCTCTCTCATTGCAGATACCTCTGACTCCAGAACTGAAGGAGAACAACTATTATTATTATTATTATTAACAACAATACTTAATTAATTATTATATTAATTGTTGCTGCTATCATTGATAATCAATAACTTCTTTACACTGTTATTGTTTACATTTTAACTAGTAAGAGCTGTTACCAGATGATCCAGGCAGATGATCGTCCACATTGAGCCTGGTTCTGCTAGAGGTTTCTCCCTGTAAGTGAGGGAGTTTTTACTCTTCACAGTCACCAAAGTCTGCTCATTGTGGGAACTGTTATGTTTCTTTATATTAAACAAGATTTGAAGGTCTTGACCTTCTATGTAAAGTTCCTTGAGATAATGTATATTATGATTTGGCGCTATACAAATAAAATTGAATTGAATTGAATAGGTGATGGGATAATAATAACAATAATTAATTGAGCAGTAGTATTGCAATATATTCAGTAAACTGTACAGAAATAATATGTTTTTTTTCTTTCATGAACATATTTTCCATTTCATATTATGCACTTACCAACCTTTAACTGTGGGCTGAGTGTCATAAAATTAACAACACATTCATAGCATCTGCAAACAATACTATATAACAACATTCAAGCATACTATCTATATAACAACAGATCTTAACTGTGTTTGTTCTCAAGTGTGGGGTGTTTTATACATTTTTAATAACATTATACGGATCACATTATAGCGTGACATATTTCTGGTTGAGGACAGGAGGAAATTACTGCAGTAAAGTGTGAAAGATGGGTAAAGAAGAGTTGAAGTGGAGTATAAAATGACCGTGGTATTAATGATAAACTAATCACATGAGGGATCGTCTCAGTTGTTAATTTGGAAAAAGGGAAACTCTAATAAAGTTATTGCATTACCTGAAAGGTTTCACAATGTAACTTGATGCGAATCCCCTTGCGAGTCTGCTATTGATCCGAAAAGTCTGAATCTGTGAATGTCTTTCACACTTTCCTTCAGTCACTTTCCTCTTGTCAATCGTTCCTGCTTCAGCTCACCGGTCGTAGCCAGAGGTGTGTTCCATCCAGGGCCGAAGGTGATGTTGCTTACTGCGGGGTTAACCCCCTTCACTTCCACCAATTGGAAAACAACACACGGGAGCTCCGCATCATATCAACTCCTTACGCTATAATGTAATCCATATAACGTTATTAAAAATTAAAAAACAAAAAAGATCTTACCAGCCTATACACCTCTCCTACACAGGGGAAGACCACGCCTCCACGACACACACTTTCATCAGAAATGAAACTTATCTCTCTCTCTCTCACGTGTCTGTGTGTGTCGGGTCAGATCAAGGTGATCAGCGGGACCTTTCATGTGACACCTGCATTTAGAGACGCGGTCTTTCAGTCGCCTGCAAAGACCCCCTCCTTTGCGCTTACCGCTCTGAACGCTGTCTCTGTCCACGCGCACAGTATGGAAGCCCTTGATGGTGGTGTTTTCGTCGGGAACATCCTGGTGCAGCCATGTCTCCGTAAAGCATATTAAACTACACTCACGATACTCCTTCTGACTTTGGACCAGTGCAGTCAGCTCGTCCATCTTATTCCCCAGCGATCTCACGTTTCCCATGACAATGGAGGGAAGACTCGCCTTTTCCTCCGTAGTTTTTTGCGTCCTCTGCATCCCCTGTGTGTCCGTATCAAGATTTCAGCCGGAATATCATTGTCCGTGGTCACCGAAGGTCGCTTGCTCTCTCCAACTCCACGCAGGGAAAGACCGCGTCTCTAAATGCAGGAGTCACGTGAAAGGTCCCGCTGACCACCTTGATCTGACCCGACGCGCGCACACACACACACACACACACACACACACACACACACACACACACACGTGAGAGAGAGATAAGTTTCATTTGTGTGTGTCGTGGAGGCGTTGTCTTTCCCTGTGTGGCAGGAAAGGTGCAAAGGTAAGATCTTTCTTGTTTTAAATTTTTAATAACATTATACGGCTAGAAGGCAACAGGGGCAGACAGGTCCCTTTCAGGTAATGCAATAACTTTATTACAGTTTCCCTTTTTCCAAATTAACAACTGAGACGATCCCTCATGCGATTAGTTTATCATTACTACCACGGCCATTTTGTACGCTACTTCAACTCTTCTTTTATGGGGTGCAGTTTGTTAAGCAGCTCATGCTGAAAATAACAGCAACATTTTGTCACATTTAGCTTCAAACCATGTTTAAAAAACTTGTGTGAATTTTTGAGAGTCACTTTTGCACATTTACAACAATATTTGTCAACTTAGAGATATTTTAAATATTTAAATCCAAATGTTAAATCTAAATGTTAAATCTAAATGTTTCGGGTGAAACTAAATATTTAACTAATATGCAAATTCAAATGCCGGTAACAGGAAGTACCAAAATAAAAGCTCGAGGAGGTCAGAGTGTGTTTATAGTAGTAAATAACGAATAAAACCCATCTTATCCGGGGAAATGGACTCTTGGACATGGAATATCGTGTTAATAACTACATAAAATAACAAACACGTTTGGAGAAACTTTATTTGAAGAGTACTTTGAGTTTTTAGTGTCACTTTTATGAAGACGATTCACGATATTCCATGTCCACGAGTGTTTATTTGTATAGCAGAGAGACAGAGAGAAGTGCTCTGTGGATGATGGGAGTTTCCCCAGCAGTCTAGACCTATAGCAGCTTAAGGGATGGTTCAGGACTCACCTGATCCAGCCAGGCTTTATCAAAAAGGAATGTTTTAAGTTTAACCGTAAATGCACAGAAGTTGTCTGCCTGGCAGCTGAATGCTCTACCTCCTCTTCTATTCTTACAGACTCTTGGAACCACAAGAGAGCCTGTGTTTTGGGAATGAAAACACCTACTGTAGATGCTTGAGAGAGAGTCTGAGCCAGGGACAGTAAATATGGTTGAGGTTCCATCAATAAGGTGAGTAATTAAAAATGTGATACCTTATAATATACTGTGATGTAAACTGTGTTCTGAGAATGTTTTTGAAATCTGTGGGGATTTATGTAGGTAACATAAGTTTGACAACTTGTACCATTTCTATTCGGGAGCCAATTTCATGGCTATGCTCAGTATCAAATTCTAAATCCACATCAAAAAATTGAGGAATAAAAAAATATGAAAAGATGAGGAGGGCGGTTGATTTTCATGTGATGTTAACTGTGTTGTAGACTGGTTTGTTTTAAATGTCCCCAGGCAAAATGGAACGTACGTAACTTGTAGTGACTACAGTACCAGTATAGTGCCTGGAAAATATAATTTTGGATACATGCATGATACCTCAAGCTGCAACTGACAACTAACACAGAAAGTGAGGGTAAACAAATGCACCTAAGAGACATTGTCATCATTCACAGGGTCTTCTCCTGATCTTTGCACTCTGTAATGTGTATACTGATGACTGCCGCAGCTGGCATGACAACAGATTACTTTTCAAATTTGCTGATGACTCTGTGACAGTAAGTCTCCTCAGAGAGATATACTTAACACCTTTCGTCAAAAAGTGACAGTTTTACGACTTTGAACTTTTACCTAGTGAGGTCACGAGAAGAGAGGGGGGGGGGGGGGGGGGGGGGGTGATAAGAGGAGGGGGAGGAGGGGGGTTTAGGAAGTGGGGGGTCATAAAAAAAATAAAAAAAATAGATAAAGTGAGGGGGAATAAAAACCAGATACGGGGTGAGATCAGAGAGCGCGCTTTGCTGCACGAGAACTCAGTATGTAAACATCCAAAGAATAACAACAGGCGTGATTGTATGGCTCCTCTCTCTCACAGACAGAGGCCCAAATGATGCAGAAAAATAAAAAACTAAATGGGTAAAACAGGAACAAGGATCCAAGTTGACTTTCTATGGCTTTGACTGTCTCAGATTTGGTCAAGCTTGTCAGGGTGTGTTATCACAGATCAAAAATGTTATGACTTTTTATTTTAAGGCTGGAGGTTCCCTATCTATCTATCTATCTATCTATCTATCACAAACTGAACTAAATTCTCAAACACTTCCTGTGTGCTCAAAAGTCCTGTTCGTTTAATAGAGTCTATAGCTCTAACTACTACCACAAACTAAATCCTCCAGGCTGCTCGTTTACCAGCCAGCTCACAGTATGTAATGTGTAAATCAGACAGTGTTAGAGTTTTAAAAAAAAAAATATTTACACTATGTAGCTAGGCTTGCAGTTCCAGTCTTTATGGTATCAAAGCTTATCATATCCTAGACCTGACACTGTTTGATGCACAGAGCTACAGTATCTTCTCATGTGAGTGACGTTGCTGCAAACTAGTACTTTTCCAAAGCTGTCCGTGATAATGTGGGGTGCAGTGTCATACTGTGCACTTCGAGTATTCTCAAAATAAATCCACTCAATTTACCAAAAAAATCTGATGAGCCATCAAATGCACTCATCAAACAGAATCAGAAACAGAGATTGATGTATACACAATGTATTTGTATCAGACAAACTGAAAGGACATTTTGTTACTTTCTAAATATTAAACTCTAAAACATTACACAGCCTTTTATCACTATACTTTGCTCTTAATTTCATATTGTTTCAAATAATTGTATATTTTATTTTCAGATATGTTGAACTGTTTTCTATTATTATTATTAACAAAAAAATTTTTTTGTGCTAATTAAACTCATGGATCTTGTGAAAGAGCATGCTGATTACGGATAACCCCCTTCTGATGTATGTAGCAAAGGGCCAGGAGTGATTAGGCAGCCAACTAGTGTGGGAAAAGCGGTGACTCACAGGTTATGCAACTGAAAATCACCTGAAGTCGTGGTTTGAATATGATTATATATGTTATCTAAATGAATGGGACCTTTAGTCTGAGTTATTCTTTGACCCTAAATAATAATAAACCAAGGGCATGGGAGTGCCTAATCAATGATTAACTTATTTTAATTTTACTTTTACTTTAAAATTGATCCTTGAATACAACTTTTGTTCCAGGTGAAGACTCAGGTACAGTTTAAGCTAATTAATTGATTTTTATAAGGACATAGATTTTTGTCTGTGAGCACTGGATGTGTGCTAATTGTTATCTCCGGTTTTCAATGAAACCTTATTAAACAATTGGACAAATGAAGTCTTATATTTATGTAACCCAGATCTCCTGGGCCTGAGTTCGTAAACACAAAAAAAAATGAATATGATCTCAGAAGAATATTTGAAACGAATCTTATCTTTTGTTTAAATTCCTCTAATTAATATTAAAGACCACCACAACTGTATTTTAAAAGTCAAAACCTTCACAGGTGTTTATTTACAATAGGAAATAAATGAAAAGGCTGTGAATTCCTCTCAGGAAGTGGGTTAGGGTTGTTTACAAAACAAAATAAATGCACAAAATAAAATACAGGGTCTTTTTAAATTGTTTAAACTGTTCCTTTGACTTCTCAATTTACCCTTTAATTCACTGGTTAAATAAAATCTTTACCTTTCACAGGTCTCTGAATAAAAACAAACACAATTCCTATCAACTGTAAATTAACTCACAAACATCACATGTGGGCCCACTTCAGAAATGATCAACTTGAAACTTAGTTGCAGGCCTGTAGTGATGCTCGGGTGCGGTGAGGCCTGAAAACTGAGTGGCCACTTCACTCAATCAAGAGCATAAAATAAAAGCATGTGCATTGTCATATCAGTTCGATACTCACAGGTCCAAAACGAGGAGCAATGGGGCAATGACAGTCACAGAAAGGGGTGATGGCAGTCACAATCCGAACACAGGCAGCACACACAGTGGCGAAAATCCAGGGAAGAATAAAACAGCAGGGTCCATCCACCAGCAACCATCTCAGTTTCTCTCTCTCTTCACAGACGTCCGTCTCCTTTAATTACATGAACTCTTTTGAGCCATAATATCATCAGGCTAAATCGTACTGACTTAACGTTAGCCCGTTTTTAGCATTGAAAACAACAGTGCTAAAGCTAAGATATACAGACACATTTCAAACTTTAGAATTGGCTCTCCTACAACTGAAGTACTGTGGTTTCATTTCTGTCCGGGTGTATTTGTCAACCTAAATGAGCTGAAACCAACACCAAGGTTACTGGCAGCACTGCTTGCACACAGCAACACAGCCATTCACCCAATCAAGTTTACCTGGGTTTTAGTCAAGGTATATATGCTTCAGTGGGATACAGCTGACAGGCCTAATGGTCAATTCCTTTTGAATTGACCAATTGACCTTAGGAACAAATCATTTAACCAGTACTTCACATACTGCGAAGTAACACTATGAACTGAAAAACATTAGATGCACAAGTTACCATGTAAAATAAACACTATATAACAAGAAAACAATGGTAGCCTTGTCATAGCACCACATTACACTGCTTACACATATATAAAGTTTTACCTTAAACAGACCATTAGTTTTAGCCATTAATTTTCAACAATATTTTATAGTATTAAACAGTATAGTAGATTACATACAAATCATTTAAAAAAACAGTAATACAAAATCTGTCTGCAGGCGGAGCATTAATCATTAATCATTCAGGAATGATAAAGGAATGATAAAAGAAATGTAAATGTTTTCTTTCCAGTCACTGTGACCTTTGACCACTGAAATCTAACATATTCATCTTTGAATCAAAGTGGATCAAATAAATTAACTCTTGAGTCCAACTAAATGTGAAATGATTCCCTCAAGGTGTTCCGGAGATACTGTGTCATGTTCACAAAATAATTTGCTTGTGAGGCTACAGTGACATTGACCGTTGACCACCAAAATCTAATCAGGTCACATTTAAGTCCAAGTGAATGATCTGTGCCAAATTTGTAGAAATTCTCTCAAGACGTTCTAGACATATATGACAAGAATGGGAAAAAAATACCTAAAACATATGGACATTGGCTGTCAGGACAGGAAAATAGAAATCTGAAGCTGTGAGATGGTCATTATTTATGAATCATCAAATGGCATTAAAATGACATTAATTATCCCTTCTATGTAGTCTTATGTTTTGCTTTATATGTGGCTTTTAAGATGGGAGATGTTTGTACATAAATTTGCAGAGATAATAGTGTAACTTAAAAGATTACATGAGCTAGTCCATTCATGTGATAGATAACAAACTCTACAGAAACTCAGTCAATTCCCTTGAGTTTCGGTTCGTCTTCAACTCGACTGAGGTAATCAGGATCTGGGTATCCATAGCTGCAAAGACAATGACAGAAAATAAATGACTTTATATGGACAGTTTCCTATCAATGAAAATCTGTACGCATGATTGGTGGTCATTAGCCCTGTAGCATGCTGCCAGCAAAAACACAAGACTTGTGTACAGATGATTACATTGAGGTCACATGAATAAGTTTCTCTTTTCACAAATACACAGATTATATACATTTTATTATATACATATTTTATATGTGATTTGCGGCTGTGGCTGCAGGGGGGTAGAGAGGTGGACCTCTAACCAGTAGGTCGGTGGTTCTATCTGCATGCCAAACTGTCCTTGGGCAAGATACTGAACCCAGAATTACACACTCATAGAAAAAGTGCTGCCCATAGATGCAGTGTAGGAATGTGTGAATGGGTGAATGGCAATAAATTGTACTGTAAAGCTCTTTGAGTGGTCATCAAGACTAGAAAAGCTCTATATAAATACAGACCAATTACCATTTCTGTCACAGCCCTCTTACTTAGGCTCCGGCCATAATGAACTGATTACAGGGAAGGCCGTTTTGTTCTTGTGAATGTGTCTGAGCAGAGAATCTCCTGCTACGTTGTTTATATGTGGAAAACAAACTGGGGAATGTCTTTGCACATTCAAAGTGACAGTCTTGTGAAAACACCTCCTACTTTTCACCATCGCTGTTGGTCGTTCGTAGTATTATAAGCAACCAAGTGCGGAGTAGACAATCTACTTCCTGTTCACACTGACCTGGTGTCATGATAAACGTTTATGTACCAGTCAGATACAGGCTACTTAACTGTTGTTAAATGTTTAAGATAAAAGTACTTGTTTGACCTATTATTCTATCATTTTATTCATCTACATTATGTCATTAGACCATTTATACTGAAGTAGCTGAGTAAGCAGCAAGTGAAGCTACAGTAAAATACATTATAAACTGTTTTATAAACAGAAATGTTAGATATATTGTGGGAGCTTGTTTCTCTTTGATTTGTGGTGAGTTACTGGATCATTTAAGCTTCTGAGAACTTCAGATGGAAAAAAAAAAAAAAAAAAGCTTTAAACGACGAGAATTATTTTTCAGAAACAAAAAATGTTCAAAACCACTCGGGAATGATCTTCACCACAAAACCTCAACACACGGGGGGCCAACTTGGTGAGGACACTTTTTATGGATGTAGATCACACACCTGTGACACAGATTTGGATTGCTCGATTATGGCAAAAAACATGATCATGATTATTTCAGTCAATATTGTGATCATTATGAATAATTTTGGCACCCATGTTAACATATTTTGGAGTGTCCACTGCCTGAGTGATCAGTGCAGCTCAGCAGTGTGAGACACGCTGCTCATTGACAGATTCAAGATCTCACCTCTTCACTTCAAATTGTAGCAATAGACAGAGAAAATGTAGATTTCAATATTTTGGCCTTAGTTGTTTGTTAGTGTAGTAATAAACATACTTATACACTAAATAAGCATATTTTGTTCTCCACTTAAGAGAGGAATATGCTCCCCAAGATGTACATAACTCCTCTTCTGCAGGCTGGACAGTTTACACTACACATAAAATACTCACAAATACAAATACTGTAAATATCAATATTTCTTTTTTATTTCACAACATAAAAGCACTTAACACTACTTCAAAATTCTACTCTTGTTCATTTCAGAGAGAAATATTGTATGTTATACTGCATTGCATTTATTTGACAGCTTACTTTAAAATGAAGATTTCAAACAATACATAATATAACAAGCTGTTAAACACGTTGTTAAAGACTTTACGAGTGGTTTTGAACATTTTTTGTTTCTGAAAAATAATTCTCGTCTTTTTTTTTTTTTTTTTCCATCTGAAGTTCTCAGAAGCTTTTATGATCCAGTAACTCACCACAAATCAAAGAGAAACAAGCTCCCACAATATATCTAACATTTCTGTTTATAAAACAGTTTATAATGTATTTTACTGTAGCTTCACTTGCTGCTTACTCAGCTACTTCAGTATAAATGGTCTAATGACATAATGTAGATGAATAAAATGATAGAATAATAGGTCAAACAAGTACTTTTATCTTAAACATTTAACAACAGTTAAGTAGCCTGTATCTGACTGGTACATAAACGTTTATCATGACACCAGGTCAGTGTGAACAGGAAGTAGATTGTCTACTCCGCACTTGGTTGCTTATAATACTACGAACGACCAACAGCGATGGTGAAAAGTAGGAGGTGTTTTCACAAGACTGTCACTTTGAATGTGCAAAGACATTCCCTAGTTTGTTTTCCACATATAAACAACGTAGCAGGAGATTCTCTGCTCAGACACATTCACAAGAACAAAACGGCCTTCCCTGTAATCAGTTCATTATGGCCGGAGCCTAAGTAAGAGGGCTGTGACAGAAATGGTAATTGGTCTGTATTTATATAGAGCTTTTCTAGTCTTGATGACCACTCAAAGAGCTTTACAGTACAATTTATTGCCATTCACCCATTCACACATTCCTACACTGCATCTATGGGCAGCACTTTTTCTATGAGTGTGTAATTCTGGGTTCAGTATCTTGCCCAAGGACAGTTTGGCATGCAGATAGAACCACCGACCTACTGGTTAGAGGTCCACCTCTCTACCCCCCTGCAGCCACAGCCGCAAATCACATATAAAATATGTATATAATAAAATGTATATAATCTGTGTATTTGTGAAAAGAGAAACTTATTCATGTGACCTCAATGTAATCATCTGTACACAAGTCTTGTGTTTTTGCTGGCAGCATGCTACAGGGCTAATGACCACCAATCATGCGTACAGATTTTCATTGATAGGAAACTGTCCATATAAAGTCATTTATTTTCTGTCATTGTCTTTGCAGCTATGGATACCCAGATCCTGATTACCTCAGTCGAGTTGAAGACGAACCGAAACTCAAGGGAATTGACTGAGTTTCTGTAGAGTTTGTTATCTATCACATGAATGGACTAGCTCATGTAATCTTTTAAGTTACACTATTATCTCTGCAAATTTATGTACAAACATCTCCCATCTTAAAAGCCACATATAAAGCAAAACATAAGACTACATAGAAGGGATAATTAATGTCATTTTAATGCCATTTGATGATTCATAAATAATGACCATCTCACAGCTTCAGATTTCTATTTTCCTGTCCTGACAGCCAATGTCCATATGTTTTAGGTATTTTTTTCCCATTCTTGTCATATATGTCTAGAACGTCTTGAGAGAATTTCTACAAATTTGGCACAGATCATTCACTTGGACTTAAATGTGACCTGATTAGATTTTGGTGGTCAACGGTCAATGTCACTGTAGCCTCACAAGCAAATTATTTTGTGAACATGACACAGTATCTCCGGAACACCTTGAGGGAATCATTTCACATTTAGTTGGACTCAAGAGTTAATTTATTTGATCCACTTTGATTCAAAGATGAATATGTTAGATTTCAGTGGTCAAAGGTCACAGTGACTGGAAAGAAAACATTTACATTTCTTTTATCATTCCTTTATCATTCCTGAATGATTAATGATTAATGCTCCGCCTGCAGACAGATTTTGTATTACTGTTTTTTTAAATGATTTGTATGTAATCTACTATACTGTTTAATACTATAAAATATTGTTGAAAATTAATGGCTAAAACTAATGGTCTGTTTAAGGTAAAACTTTATATATGTGTAAGCAGTGTAATGTGGTGCTATGACAAGGCTACCATTGTTTTCTTGTTATATAGTGTTTATTTTACATGGTAACTTGTGCATCTAATGTTTTTCAGTTCATAGTGTTACTTCGCAGTATGTGAAGTACTGGTTAAATGATTTGTTCCTAAGGTCAATTGGTCAATTCAAAAGGAATTGACCATTAGGCCTGTCAGCTGTATCCCACTGAAGCATATATACCTTGACTAAAACCCAGGTAAACTTGATTGGGTGAATGGCTGTGTTGCTGTGTGCAAGCAGTGCTGCCAGTAACCTTGGTGTTGGTTTCAGCTCATTTAGGTTGACAAATACACCCGGACAGAAATGAAACCACAGTACTTCAGTTGTAGGAGAGCCAATTCTAAAGTTTGAAATGTGTCTGTATATCTTAGCTTTAGCACTGTTGTTTTCAATGCTAAAAACGGGCTAACGTTAAGTCAGTACGATTTAGCCTGTTGATATTATGGCTCAAAAGAGTTCATGTAATTAAAGGAGACGGACGTCTGTGAAGAGAGAGAGAAACTGAGATGGTTGCTGGTGGATGGACCCTGCTGTTTTATTCTTCCCTGGATTTTCGCCACTGTGTGTGCTGCCTGTGTTCGGATTGTGACTGCCATCACCCCTTTCTGTGACTGTCATTGCCCCATTGCTCCTCGTTTTGGACCTGTGAGTATCGAACTGATATGACAATGCACATGCTTTTATTTTATGCTCTTGATTGAGTGAAGTGGCCACTCAGTTTTCAGGCCTCACCGCACCCGAGCATCACTACAGGCCTGCAACTAAGTTTCAAGTTGATCATTTCTGAAGTGGGCCCACATGTGATGTTTGTGAGTTAATTTACAGTTGATAGGAATTGTGTTTGTTTTTATTCAGAGACCTGTGAAAGGTAAAGATTTTATTTAACCAGTGAATTAAAGGGTAAATTGAGAAGTCAAAGGAACAGTTTAAACAATTTAAAAAGACCCTGTATTTTATTTTGTGCATTTATTTTGTTTTGTAAACAACCCTAACCCACTTCCTGAGAGGAATTCACAGCCTTTTCATTTATTTCCTATTGTAAATAAACACCTGTGAAGGTTTTGACTTTTAAAATACAGTTGTGGTGGTCTTTAATATTAATTAGAGGAATTTAAACAAAAGATAAGATTCGTTTCAAATATTCTTCTGAGATCATATTCATTTTTTTTTGTGTTTACGAACTCAGGCCCAGGAGATCTGGGTTACATAAATATAAGACTTCATTTGTCCAATTGTTTAATAAGGTTTCATTGAAAACCGGAGATAACAATTAGCACACATCCAGTGCTCACAGACAAAAATCTATGTCCTTATAAAAATCAATTAATTAGCTTAAACTGTACCTGAGTCTTCACCTGGAACAAAAGTTGTATTCAAGGATCAATTTTAAAGTAAAAGTAAAATTAAAATAAGTTAATCATTGATTAGGCACTCCCATGCCCTTGGTTTATTATTATTTAGGGTCAAAGAATAACTCAGACTAAAGGTCCCATTCATTTAGATAACATATATAATCATATTCAAACCATGACTTCAGGTGATTTTCAGTTGCATAACCTGTGAGTCACCGCTTTTCCCACACTAGTTGGCTGCCTAATCACTCCTGGCCCTTTGCTACATACATCAGAAGGGGGTTATCCGTAATCAGCATGCTCTTTCACAAGATCCATGAGTTTAATTAGCACAAAAAAATTTTTTTGTTAATAATAATAATAGAAAACAGTTCAACATATCTGAAAATAAAATATACAATTATTTGAAACAATATGAAATTAAGAGCAAAGTATAGTGATAAAAGGCTGTGTAATGTTTTAGAGTTTAATATTTAGAAAGTAACAAAATGTCCTTTCAGTTTGTCTGATACAAATACATTGTGTATACATCAATCTCTGTTTCTGATTCTGTTTGATGAGTGCATTTGATGGCTCATCAGATTTTTTTGGTAAATTGAGTGGATTTATTTTGAGAATACTCGAAGTGCACAGTATGACACTGCACCCCACATTATCACGGACAGCTTTGGAAAAGTACTAGTTTGCAGCAACGTCACTCACATGAGAAGATACTGTAGCTCTGTGCATCAAACAGTGTCAGGTCTAGGATATGATAAGCTTTGATACCATAAAGACTGGAACTGCAAGCCTAGCTACATAGTGTAAATATTTTTTTTTTTTAAACTCTAACACTGTCTGATTTACACATTACATACTGTGAGCTGGCTGGTAAACGAGCAGCCTGGAGGATTTAGTTTGTGGTAGTAGTTAGAGCTCTAGACTCTATTAAACGAACAGGACTTTTGAGCACACAGGAAGTGTTTGAGAATTTAGTTCAGTTTGTGATAGATAGATAGATAGATAGATAGATAGATAGATAGATAGATAGATAGATAGATAGATAGATAGATAGGGAACCTCCAGCCTTAAAATAAAAAGTCATAACATTTTTGATCTGTGATAACACACCCTGACAAGCTTGACCAAATCTGAGACAGTCAAAGCCATAGAAAGTCAACTTGGATCCTTGTTCCTGTTTTACCCATTTAGTTTTTTATTTTTCTGCATCATTTGGGCCTCTGTCTGTGAGAGAGAGGAGCCATACAATCACGCCTGTTGTTATTCTTTGGATGTTTACATACTGAGTTCTCGTGCAGCAAAGCGCGCTCTCTGATCTCACCCCGTATCTGGTTTTTATTCCCCCTCACTTTATCTATTTTTTTTTTTTTTTTTATGACCCCCCACTTCCTAAACCCCCCTCCTCCCCCTCTTATCACCCCCCTCTTCTCCCCCCCCCCCCCTCTCTTCTCGTGACCTCACTAGGTAAAAGTTCAAAGTCGTAAAACTGTCACTTTTTGACGAAAGGTGTTAAGTATATCTCTCTCTCCTCCATGCGGATGAGAACAGCCATGGTCCCATTGTGGATTGTGAATCTGTATTGGTGTGACTGTGCATTTTTAGTACTAAATGTGACAAAACCAAGGACATGAGTTTTAGGCATCAGCCCTCAAACTCTCAGAGTACTATCATCAAGGTACAGGTGGTAGACTTTGTAAAGAACTACGGAACAAGTACCTTGGGATGATTATTAACTATGATCTCTCTGATGACTATGTCCCTGATGATGACTGTTTGCATTACGGATAGCAAGTGGCTGATCCCTTATTCAGTAGAACATGTAGTAACATGTCCATTTCCATGCTGTTTATTTAAAAATAATTTACTTGTCATCTTGTACAATGCTCAATGATATAGATATCTATTCCAGATTTCTGCAACATACTTTGTAATTTTATCCATAATTAATTATGTAAATAAATCCAGCTTATGATTTGTGATATATGACAATTTGATTGTGACTGATCATATTTCAAGGTCAGCTTTAATTTGCCTCAATTTGAGATACCTTAAATTAAGTTTAAAGTGAGAATGTCATTGTGGAAATCCTGAACTTGAATATACCTTTGCATGCTTAGTGGGAGGGGGCTGTGAGTTATAACAACACAGATTCTCCTATGTTCTTTGCTCATTTGTGCATATCAATCAGGTGATGTGTACTAATGAGTCCATCTGCAAATGCTGAATTAAACTTACATAAAGAAGTGTTTGACATTTTGCTTGTTTCACAGAAATTGCCACCACAGCACAGAGTACAAACACGGTTGTGGTAAATCATCTTAACCAAAGTACCTTGCCTGCTACGCCCACTGGGGGGTTCTGCATATGTTCCCTGTTTCATCTTAGCACGCTGCTCGGCTAACCAGGGAACATCCAAAGAATGGAGCCTTCAGCGCCAATCATAACTGTGTCCCCATTTGCAACAAATGGGTAAATCATAACAAAGGGTTCTTGACTGAACTCGGAATTAAATGGTTAATATCTGAAACTATAATAGTTCAACTGAATTGTAGAAATCTAATGTTATTTTAATGCTACCATTACCTGTCTTGACATGTACTGTAGATGCTTGAGAGAGTGTCTGAGCCAGGGACAGTAGACATCACTGAGGTTCCATCAATAAGGTGAGTATTGAAACACATGATATTTTACAATATACTGTGATGTAGATTCTCAGAAAGTTACAGAAATTTGTGGGGAAAAATTGTTTGCAGATGCTATGAATGTCATGTTAATTTCTGACACTCAGTTCACATTTATAGAGTTGGCTTGTTTTGTCAAGAAATCATCCATGTAAAATAAAAGAACATGGAACAAATTATTTATCATGTATTGCTCTATTTCTTTCTTTACCATTGTCACATTCAGTATGGCCAGAGGCATTATGTTTTCAGGTTGTCCATCCATCTGTCTTGCCCATTCATGTGAATGCGATATCTCATGAACAACTACGTTATGTTAGTCAAAGGTCAAAAGGTCAAGCTCACATGACTTTGCATTGTTTTGAATACAATTTATCAGGATTGTCCAAAGGAAATATCATTACATGTGGCACAAACATTCATTTGGACTCAATGATGACTTGAATAGAATTCAGTTGTCAAAGATCAAACGGCAAGGTCACTAGGACCTCACAAAGTTCACTTCTTGCCTTGTAAATGTGATATATCCGAAATGCCTTCAGGGAATTTTTTCACATTCACATGAATTTGGGTTTCATTTTGGTAGCCAAATGTCACAGTGTTCTCACAAAGTATGTAAATATTTTTCCTTAAATTGATATCTAAAGATCAGCTCATGGGAATGTCGTCAAACTTGGTAAAAATATTAACTTCAATTCAAAGATGAAGGATTCCCTTCGAAGTTAAAGGTCAGAGTAACGTCACTGTGAATGTGATATGTTAGGACTGTCAGTAGGGAATTTCATTATATCTGGTAACTTGGACTGCTTGAGGGAATTTCTTGAGATTATATCAAAGAATAAAGTGATTGAACAGAGTAAGGTATTGAGATGAATCGCATATGATTCAGACTTCACACCAAACACAGCAGATAGTAGATTCAGTAGATGGGACGCGGGACCAAAAATATTTTGGGAACTTTTTAAAAAGAAGACCATCAAAAGTTTTCAGGATCTAAAAAATCAGTATGGATTAAACAATCAAGATTTATACAGATATCTACAGATGCAGCATTATATGGAGTAAACTATAAAAAAGTTTAATTCAGATGAGCCTGAGTCAGGAATCATTAAGTTATTCATCTCAGCATATGATTCAGACCAGGGAAAGAAACTAATCACAAAACTATATAAAGAAGTGGAAAGATTAAAGGGTAACAATATGACATATATAAAAGAAAAGGGGGGAAAAGAGGCTGGGTGGCAGTTATCAGAGGAGGAATGGGACAAGGTAAATGAAGGACAGTGGAAAACAACATGCTCCCTCTCATGGAGAGAATATGGTTGGAGGAACATTGTAAGATACTTTATTACACCAACACAACAGAAATCTCAAGACACACGACGTTGGAGACTGTGTGGGGAAAATAAGGCAGACCATTTTCATATCTTTTGGGGATGCCCTTGTATTATACCTTTTTGGCAAGAGTTAAAGAAGAGTATGGAAACAATTCTGAAAGTGCAAATTCCACTTTCATTTGAAGTTTTATATTTGGGAAAAGAGAACCAGGAGATTAAATACATATTTCGAATAATGGTGGCTAAAAAGGCCATCACCAGAAAATGGCTAAAAAAAGATCCACCAAAAATAGAGGATTGGGTAGATGTAATGCTCGATATATATAGAATGGAGAAGCTGACTTTCTCAGCTAGACTAAAATCAGAAACTTTTAAAAACTACTGGGAAAACTGGATTGATTTTGTGTCTCCATTGAGAGTAGACTTTGTGCAATAAGGACAGTGTGTATTGCAGAGTGTTGACCCCCTTGGTTCAGGCTACAAACTTGTTTATTGTTCATTTATTTATTTGATATGTTTACCCCAATCAGGAGACAAGGAACAATGCAGGAGAGGTGTGAAAATAAGGACAAGAGTGAAAAAGCGGTTCATTTTACTTCACATTTACTCTACTGTAACTTTACTTGAGAATTCATGTCCAATTATGTCTCTGCTCTGCGGTGGAAGTATAGGAATGTTTTATACTGTTGTAAAATTATACACATTATGTAAAATATTGATGGAATATTGATATGTGGAATCAATAAAAAAGATAATTGAAAAAAAAAAAAAGGTCTGGGTGTTGCAGGTCAAAAGATCAAATTTGGAGCCTTTTGGGTTCAAATGTCTGGTTAGGGTAACTACACATGCTCTTACTGCTGCTGGTGTTAGAATAACTTTTTGAACATAAAAACACAAGAATAAACAAAAATACTGTTCTCTAAGTGCTGCAACTGACAGTAAACATTACAACCATAACATGAATATGCTCTAGTATTAGAATATGAGAAATTTAATGTTGAGGTCGTATTTAAAGAGACCACTTTGGTGAGAGAATGGGCTGTGATTGGTGGGTGACTGACGAGCACCCATAAACCTATCGGTAGCTGAGCACACAGAATCAAATTGTCATATATCACAAATCATAAACTGGATTTATTTTCATAATTAATTATGGATAAAATTACAAAGTATGTTGCAGAAATCTGAAATGGATATCTATATAATTGAGCATTGTACAAGTTACATGTTCTACTGAATAAGGGATCAGCCACTTGCTATCTGTAAACCCCCAACCCCCAAGTGAATCTCCTTATATTATGCTAGGTGTTGTTTGGGCAAAGAAAAAATTAAAAGAAAAAAAGTCTAATTTTTGCATTTTAGCAGGTGCTCTTAATAAAAAGGTTCCCTTTTTAGCACCATGCATCGTATCCACTGAAATATCCACACTTACATCACTGATATAAACATATACCTATTGAGATTTAATTAAAGTAAATGGAGAATTACAGGATTACCTCCACATTTGCTATGGTTTGAGATACTGCTGCTAGTGCGACATCTAGTGGCAGTGAATATCGCTAATGAATATCATATGTACATAAACACTCTCAGAGGTGGGAAGTAGAACCTGTGGTGAACTTCAGCTGACATAAAAACTCAAAAGCTTTAGTTTGTCCAGTTTGGACGCACTCCTGATGTAAATATAAAGTATTTAAATCTAGCAGGGCCCATTCTGTTCAATCTGTACAATTTTGACGATTGCCCACTGGTGGATTATTTTATATTCAATTCTTGCCAATAGATCACTTTCTCCTAAGTCTTATACACTGGACCTTTTAAGAAAATACTTCATTCAATACATTGTACTCATTTTCTTGTGGACAGTTTTTCATGCTCAAAAATCTTTGCTTTAACCCTCCGTTTAAGTGAATTGTTTTTTACTTTATTTGAAGTAAGAGTAGTTCAGTTAAAGAAGTCAAAGTACATTTCAGAACCTGTACTTTTATACTTTTACTTGGTTAAAGAAGCCGAAACAGTGGTTAAACTTCAGCTCAAGTTATTTTTAATACAAGTACCTGTACCTCTACTTGAGTAAAGTATGTGTGTGCTTTTATCACCTCTGCACACACATACACACACACAGTGGATTTTTTTTAACAACAGGGAGAGCACAACTTCGCAATAACACAACGATACCCACAAGCAACAGTTAAATTCGAAAAAACAAGCTGCAAAGCAAATAAAACTCACGCCATGCAGTAGCAAACTGCCAATACAACTGACTGGACACTCCAAACAATTTGTAGAGCAACACATAATGTCCTGAGCACGTATTTACATAGGCATCAGGACAAACACCAAATGTTAGCTCTCAACTTGAACCCGGTTATGATGCTGTGGCAAGACTTTAGAGTACAGCATGAATGTACAGTTCATGCTCAAAAACCTATGTGCTGGATTTTAAAAAGTCCTGCAATGGCAATGAACTAGGTGAACTACAGTGGCCATGCTCTTTCTGCAGATTTATTGAAGAGTTTAAACAGCAACATGGATTTGTTATTATGTTCAGTTAATAATGAAATTGCCTTTACACCACAGTGATGGACATGAATTGGAAAGAGAGAGAGCTGAGGGAGAGTTCAAGACAATAAGAAAACAATTACTCTTTCTTAAGTAATTATTCAGTGACAAAAATGATCACCTCCGATAAAATGTGAAGATCGATACCTAACACCATAATTCTCACAAAGTCATCAGGATTAATTGTTCTCTTTAAATTTACCAGCTGGGGGCAGATGTTTATTTAACACTGTGCCATCCTCTCTTTTTATGTTGTTGAAAGATAAAAGGATATTCAAATTTCTTCTGTTATTCTATTGAGGAAATGTCAAAGACAAAGGCCTGTGAGGCTGGGCGTCATCCAGCACTTCCTGTTTTGCAAACTTGTTACTTCTGGCATATTTACCAGGAGCATAAGCCTGCATCCTCTAAGAGAGGATGTGGTCATCTTAGTATTTCATGTAAATGAATTGGCAAGTCACGGGTCCTTAAATATCTATTTACAACATTAAACAACTTTACAATAAACCTTTGAATAATATTGACAAGCTGCGGGAATGGGGATTGTCTGTCTAATGGAAGGAGACAGTGTGTAAACTGAGGTCTACTGGGAGTCAGTCAGTAAGCCACCATTGTAAACCTTAAAGTTGCCCTTTTAGATGAACAATTTGGTCAACCATTTGGTCAGTCCTCCACATATATCTTTGCTCATGCAATTATACATACACAAATGTAACATTTCCATTACAGTGCTAAAAGTGTTATAGCTGAGCAGGGATCAGTGAGGATGAGGTCGTATTTAAAGGGACCGCTTTGGTGAGAGAATGGGCTGTGATTGGTGAGTGACTGATGAGCACCCATGAACCTATCGGTAGCTGAGCACATGACTCTGTGTCCTGCATGAACTAACACAATGCTTCATTAGTCACTATTCAAGTTCAGGATTCCCACAGTGACATTCTCACTTTAAACTTAATTTAAGGTATCTCAAATTGAGGCAAATTAAAGCTGACCTTGAATTATGATCAGTCACAATCAAATTGTCATATATCACAAATCATAAACTGGATTTATTTACATAATTAATTATGGATAAAATTACAAAGTATGTTGCAGAAATCTGGAATGGATATCTATATCATTGAGTATTGTACAAGAAGACAAGTAAATTATTTTTAAATAAACAGCATGGAACATGGACATGTTATATCATGCAGGACACAGAGTCATGTGCTCACTCACCAATCACAGCCCATTCTCTCACCAAAGCGGTCCCTTTAAATACAACCTCATCCTCACTGATCCCTGCTCAGCTATAACACTTTTAGCACTGTAGTGGAAATGTTACATTTGTGTATGTATAATTGCATGAGCAGACATGTACTGTATGTTGAGGACTGACCAAATGGTTGACCAAATTGTTAATCTAAAAGGGCAACTTTAAGGTTTACGATGGTGGCTTAAGAGACTTGAGTTTTATGGCCTTGAGAAACCACAACTTTATGGAAAGTCTGTTAAATTTTAATTATGGCATCCATAACCTTCTCCTATTATGTGTTAGGATAGGTCTTTATTTTACCTACAAAAAAAATCCTTAAGAGCTGACTTAGAATCTTCACCTCATCCTCGTTCAGGATGATGCCCACTATTTGTTTATAATATTTCAATTTTTTTTACGAAATTTTTTTTGAGAAAGTGAAAGGCAGCTCAATTTTCATTATGGCAAAAATATTAACCCAAAAAAGTCCTTAAAAGGTAACCCTAACCCTCTATCTATATTACAAGTTTCCAGTAATTTTAAACATTATTAAGACTAAATTCATATAAGGTCACTGTGAACCTTGACCCTTGACCACTTTAATTTGTTTGAGTCCAAGTGACTCCATTGAGAAGGAATTCCCTCAAGCAGTGAGTCCAAGTTACCAGATATAATGAAATTCCCTACTGACAGTCCTAATATATCACATTCACAGTGACGTGAGGTAACTCTGACCTTTAACTTCGAAGGGAATAAAATCCTTCATCTTTGAGTTTAAGTTAATGTTTTTACCAAGTTTGACGACATTCCCATGAGCTGATCTTTAGATATCAATTTAAGGAAAAATATTTACATACTTTGTGAGAACACTGTGACATTTGGCTACCAAAATGAAATCCAAATTCATGTGAATGTTTGTGCCAAATATGAAAGAATTCCCTGAAGGCATTTTGGATATATATTGCATATACAAGGCAAGAAGTGTGCTTTGTGAGGTGCTAGTGACCTTGCCATTTGATCTTTGATCCTTCATCAATCACATCCAAAAGATGTCCCTACTTTTGGTGTATGTCTGACAATGATAAAGTTTAATCAGGAAGGAGCTCAACACTCCTAATTGCATTTATCATAAATATTTTGTGATTTATTGCCCTTTTCGATTAACAATTTGGTCAACCATTTGTTCAGTCCTCCACATACATCTTTGCTCATGCAATTATACATACAAAAATGTAACATTTCCATTACAGTGCTAAAAGTGTTAGAGCTGAGCAGGGATCAGTGAGGATGAGGTCATATTTAAAGAGAGAGAATGGGCTGTAATTGGTGGGTGACTGACGAGCACCCATAAACCTATCGGTAGCTGAGTACATGACCTATCCTGCATGAACTAACACAATGCTTCATTAGTCACAATTCAAGTTTAGAATTTCTACGATGACATTCTCACTTTAAACTTAATTTAAAGTATCACAAATTAAAGCTGACCTTGAATTATGATCAGTCAGAATCAAATTGTCATATATCAAAAATCATAAACTGGATTTATTTTCATAATTAATTATGGATAAAATTACAAGGTATGTTGCAGAAATCTGGAATGGATATCTATATCATTGAGCATTGTACAAGTTACATTGTACAAGTACATGTTCTACTGAATAAGGGATCAGCCACTTGCTATCTGTAATACAAACAGTCATCATCAGGAACATCAGAGATATCATAGTTAATAATCATCCCAAGGTACTTGTAGTTCTCTAAAATGTCTACCACATGTCCCTTGATGATAGTATTCTAAGAATTTGAGGACTGATGCCTAAAACTCATGTCCTTGGTTTTTGTCACATTTAGTAGTAAAAATGCACAGTCACACCAATACAGATTCACAATCCACAATGGGACCATGGTTGTTCTCATCTGCATGGAGGAAACTGACTGTCACAGAGTCATCAGCAAATTTGAAAAGTAATCTGTTGTCATGCCAGCTGCGGCAGTCATCAGTATACACATTATAGAGGGGAGGTGAAAGGACACAGGAGGAGACCCTGTGGATGATGACAATGTGTCTTACATGCATTACTTTCTGTGTCAGTTGCAGCTCGAGGCATGTATCCAAAATTATCTTTTCCAGGCACTATACTGATACTGTAGTCACTACAAGTTACGCATGTTCCATTTTGCCTGGGGGACATTTTAAACAAACCAGTCTACAACACAATAAAAATCACATGAAAATCAACCTCCCTCCCCATCTTTTCATATTTTTTTACTCCTCAATTTTTTAATGTGGATTTAGAATTTGATACTGAGCATAGCCGTGAAATTTCCCCCCCAAATAGAAATGGTACAAGTTGTCAAATAAATGTTATCTACATAAATCCCCACATATTTCAAAAACCTTCTCAGAACACAGTTAACATCACAGTATATTGTAAGGTATTGTAATGGAAATTTTTACATTTGTGAATGTTTAATTGCATTAGCAGACATGTATGTGGATGACTGACCAAATGGTTCACCAAATTGTTTATCTGAAAGGGCAACCTTAAGGTTTACGATGGTGGCTTAAGAGACTTGAGTTGTATGGCCTCGAGAAACCAAATCTTTATGGCTTCTCATGGTATCTCTGATTGGGATCAAACAACTGGGATCTCACAGGGGGGGTCATCCACAGAACATGTAAACAAATGGCCAGGATGTCTCCTCCACTGAGTGAAACTA
The DNA here is from genome assembly GCF_024713975.1 of Paralichthys olivaceus. NCBI lineage: Eukaryota > Metazoa > Chordata > Actinopteri > Pleuronectiformes > Paralichthyidae > Paralichthys > Paralichthys olivaceus. Next base: position 693,010 of record NC_091101.1, read on the forward strand.
CAGGAGGGTAATAAATACCTTTGAATGCTTAGTGGGAGGGGGCTGAGAGTTATAAGAACACAGATTCTCCTATGTTCTTTGCTCATTTGTGCATGTCATTCAGGTGATGTGTACTGATGAGTCCATCTGCAGATGCTGAATTAAACTTTCAGAAAGAAGTGTTTGACTTTGTGCTTGTTTCACAGAAATTGCCACCACATTTGGCGTTGTTGGCAGGATCACTCGTGTGAGAGGACACTCTGGATCTCAAGGCTGAAAGGTAAAACTGCGCAGGGAGTCTGGGACTCTGACCTCAACCTCCCTGACAAAAGAGGGTAGAGACGTGAGGGCCTGATGCCTGAGAACCAAAGAGTGCTCTCACTGCTGTGATCCGGCGGACCAAGTAGCACAGAGACACTGTCTTTCTGGGAAGACAAATTCAGAAGGGAAACGATTCTCTCACAGGGTGAGTGACAGACGTGTCTGCATGGCAAGGTTTGGAACCGATGTAGAATCAAGGAAGCTTCGGGTGATCTTGGAGGTCACGGGTGGTCTTGGAGACCACAGAGTTAATATAGAATAAGCCTGTTGATGATCTTGGAGATCACGTAGTTATTAGAATAAACAGGTTGGTGATCTGAGAGGAGGTCACAGAGTTAAGGAGTATTGATATGTACGTGATATAATAATAGAAATATACGGAGTGTTTGATGATTTTAATACACTTGTTATATTGGGTTCTGACGTCGAGCTCATGATTTAACAAACTATGATATAATATAGTAAATAGAGTTTTGCACTGGAGATGTGACTGGGACTGAAGGACTGAGACCTGAGCCAGGATAATCTCGACACTGCAATGAATCTGCTTTAATAAGAGAGAAAAAAAAGAGAGAGTGAGAGAAGTTCTCAACCGCCAAAGGTAAGTAAAGGTAAGTAAATTTAAGTAAACTTAAGTATATTAGGGGTATAATTGGCTTTTTGAGGGTATTAAGAAAGACTAAATCCTAAAAACAAATTTTTAACAAAAGGAAATTAAAAAGAAAGAACGGATTAAAATAAATTAGGGAATTTCTAAATGTCTTTTCCCATATCAGCATAACTTTGGTCTTCCAAATTTTGTATTTTGTTGAACAAATTGGGAGTTTAAATTGATAAATAAGAGTTGTGTTAAAACTGCTGAGACAACCTACTAGAGAAATGGGTTTAAACATCGGTAAAAGAAAGAAAGATAAGGATAATGCTAATCCACTTCAGCTTTCTTTTCTTAATGTTCAGTATATGTTAATAAGTGATGGTAAGCGTAGAGTTAGAGAGGAAAGAGTTAGAGAGGAAAGAGTTAGAGAGGAAAGAGTTAGAGAGGAACGAGTTAGTGAGGACAAATTTGAAGGAAAAAAGAAATGTAGGGATATTTGTACTGGAGCGTGTGAATTTTGGTTAACTGAAGTGAATATCAGGGACAGTTTACAAAAGGTAGGGATTGAACTAATCTCCAAGTCTCAGTGTGTCCGACTAGACCCTGATCTGGACTCAGCTCCACCGAGAGGACAACCACAGCCAGCAGCGGTGCAGTGTGATGACCAGCAGGACACTCAGCTGCTACCGGTGCAGAGGGCGCAGGCGGCAGCTCCAGCTGTCCCTAACCTCCATCCAGACCTCGAGCTTGTTGCAGCAGAGGAGGTGGACAGGCCTCCATCATGCACCACTCCATATGTGGCAGCACATACTCCACGGCGCACCGGGAAGGAGGCAATTTATGATTTGAATGCAACCCCGCAAGCACCGATGGTGGAGGTGGCTGCAGGAGATGGAAACACTCAGCTGATCTACAGACCATGGACATTCACCAATATGAAAGAACCTACCACTTCATCTCTCCCACAAGTGTTAAGTGGGGGAGCGGTATGCAGTGCAACTGGAACCAGCACTGAACAGCAAAGACTGCTGATGACTGAGATGGGGACTCAGTATTCGAAAGTGGCAAGATCCGTCTCTGCACAGGAGCGGAGAATGGTGAATCCAGCATGGGGTAATGCTGATTATGCAGAAAAACTCTTGAACAGCAAGAAAAAGAAAAAGGCAACGCAGTTGACAGAGGGACTGCAAATGGCACAGCTGGCAGCATATCAAAACCAAGTCTGCGGGCACAAGAAAGGTCATGGAGGGAGAGGAAGGGGACGTGGAAGAACTGACGCTTGTTTCAAATGTGGCAAAATTGGACATTGGATCAGGGATTGCCCTGAGAACCAATACACATAGTGCGATTGAGTAGCGGTGGAGCTGGGGACAGTGAAGGATTCATCTGGTGCAGACGCGGAGACAGAGAGAAAGTTTCAACCTACTCACCAAATTCGTAAGAGCACTGTAACACGCAGACCATATGAATTACTGTTAGAACTGATGCATATATGCAAAAACACACAATCAAAGTAAATGGTAAAGACATCACATTTTTGGTAGATTCAGGTGAAAACAGAATCAGTCTCCAAAAATGAATGTTAGAGATGTTTTAAAACAATTGAAGCAACAGGTACGACAGTGCTAGAGAGATACACTGTACCATTGTTTTAAAAAAAAAAAATGAGGTTAAGGAAATTTTAAACATTAATTTTTGTTGTCACCACGCTGGCTGATAGATATTATTGGTAGAGATTTCATGTGTTCATTGAGTAATATGCTAATTTTAACATCACAAGGCGTAGATGTAACTAGAGGATTTGATATATGCATATCAATGGAAGATTCTGAACGCTTCCCTCACCTCTGTAAGTAACACTTTCTTGTGAGATGCTGAGGTACTCACCCAGATGTAATTACAGATGTTATCCTAACACAAAGGATGGTAGAGAAGGTTAGAGTAAGTAGTTAAAGAATGTGATAGAGAAAGTTAGATTAAAGATTAACGATAGGTTAGGTTGGTTATACTAGAACAGTAATCACTGTGTTGTCTCAGTAGCTTAGATTGACTCACTGGACAAATTGTTTAAGGTATCAAATTCTGATCTCCATGTTCTATTAAGCAAAGGAGAACAAAAACAATTGGTATTGAAAGTTTTGGAACTTTGGACCAAAAGGGGTTATGGGAAGGGAAAAAACATCTGATCCCAATAATAAAAATAATTTAATCAGAGGTTTAGAGGTAAATCACAAAAGATTTCTGCAGTGATAAATGCAATTAGGACTGTGGAATTTATTATTGTCAGACTGAACACTTTTCAAAAGCTAAGTGACTCAGATACAGTACAGCTGATAAATGCAGATATGAAGCTGTTTGTGGACGACTCAGCATTAAAAGATCCAGCAACTGGTAGAAGCCAAGTGGGTTTTGACGTTACAACTTTGTATGACAAATTTGGCTGAATCACTCATTACATTATTCTGCAGAAGCTGCAGAATTGGTTGCATTGATTGAGAAATGCAAATATGTAAGTGACAGGTGTCAACATATACACTGGTAGCAGGTATGCATTGGGAGTGGTATATGATTTGGCAGATTTTTGGCTAAAGGGAAATTCTCAAACCCATTACCTACCATACATTGGTTGCTGTTCTGATTGATGCTGTGTTGTTATTCAAACTAATTGCGTTCTGCAAATGTGAAGCATTTTTTAAAGACTTTTCAGTTTCACAGGGGAATGTGAGAGCAGAAGCTGCTGCAAAAGCTGCAGCAAAGCACAGTCTGCTTGTCCGAGGCGTTTCTGAATCTGATAGGTCATTAACACCTAATGTATTTGGGTCATTAACATTTAAATACAGATTTAAAGGAGCGGCAGATAAGGGCAGCTCAGTTAAAAACAAACAAAAAAACTGTTTGAAGGAAAGTGGATTGTTTGGTGGCTATACATTTTGGTCTGGAACAAATAGGAAATCCTGTTTAGAAAGATATCTGTTTCCTCATAGTTGACACATGGTCAGAACCAAGTGTCAAAGGGGGGATGCCAAATGTAGGAAGAGATACAGATATATTGGTTTACAAAAGAATTGTCAAACTCACAAATGACTCACAAATTATTTTAAAATTTTCATTAGAGTTATATAATTGGTACTATAATAATATACAAAGAGGAATCCAGATTATATAAAGTGAACTGTTTGAGGGATTTTATGGAAGAACAAAGTGAGGGAAAGCAATACTGTCTTGATTTTATTGACATGTGTGTTTCTCCACATTTAAACAGGACTCTTCAGCAGTTGCGAAGGCACTGCTCAGGGAAATGTTTTATTGTGCAACCTGTCCCCTATGCTTTTTGAGATCCACAGATAGGTGAAGGAAGCCCTACCAAAATCCATAGATGGCAGTGAAGGCTGCTGAAAGATCAACTTGGATGTATGCAAGCCATTGCAGGGAGGTTCCTGAGCAAGGAGTGGATTCTTCAGAACACAGCGTGCATTGATGTCAGTGAGTGCACCTCAGCCTTCAACTGCTTTGTGTCCGCGAGCAAGGAGGGGGTGGAAATCTCTAGGACCACACGTCTCCAATCTCACGAAGAGGCGGCACATTGATTAGGGGGTTGGCTAGGGTGACGCTGCTGATAAACAATGACGCCGACAGACAAAAAGTGACACCTGATGGGACGACTGGGATGCAGTTCAAGGGAAAAGATGTGTTCCCTGTCCTTGCTCACAGTCATCATCGTCCTGCCAACATTGCTATGGCAGGTGAAACCTTGGCAGGAAGAACAACACCAAACTAAACTGAGCATCATAGGCAAAAAAAAAAAGGAAACTCTTGTTTGAACTGACAAAGCCTGAAGTCAATTCATGGTATGCAGCCATGAAGACAACTGCGAGGAAAGATCATCAATGAGAGACCTAACCTCACTTACTTCCATACAGATTGCACTCACTATTATGAAGATATGAGTGTTCCACATTGAAAGTGTCTTCAAAGGATTTGAGGGACTCTTCCCATGGTGGGGAAATGTGCGAACAACACACAGAATAGATGGGATTGTACTTAGTGGGGGTTGGGTTTTCATTTTTGTTTCTCCCAATATTCAGGGCCTCAGAAATGTGGCTCTGCGAAATAGGATGGCTTTGGACATTATGCTCACCAGCCAAGGAGGTGTTGGTCACATAATCTGATCTGATTGCTGCACATACATACATACATACATCTGACAATTTGATGCATATTGTTTTTCATTTAAATTGCCTATTGTTTGAGGAAAAGAACAAGGACACACAGATTCCTGAAGCATGGAATTGGTGGTCATAGTGTATTTTAAATGTGAAAAATGTGTCATTGGAATATTTGACATCGATTCAGATTTTTGTTTGTATTTAAGTGTTGTTGGTCTGGTGTATTGATTGTGTACTATTTGTGTACTTTAATCAAGAATGCAATTGGATATGTTAAATTTCCGGGCCCTCATCTAGAATGAAATTCTCAATTTCAAGATGATGCGTTTGTCTAAAAATGATAGTTGTTTAGTGAGCATGAAATGCTCAAAGGGGGGAAATGTAATGGAAATTTTTACATTTGTGAATGTTTAATTGCATTAGCAGACATGTATGTGGATGACTGACCAAATGGTTCACCAAATTGTTTATCTGAAAGGGCAACCTTAAGGTTTACGATGGTGGCTTAAGAGACTTGAGTTGTATGGCCTCGAGAAACCAAATCTTTATGGCTTCTCATGGTATCTCTGATTGGGCTCAAACAACTGGGATCTCACAGGGGGGGTCATCCACAGAACATGTAAACAAATGGCCAGGATGTCTCCTCCACTGAGTGAAACTACAGGAGGGTAATAAATACCTTTGAATGCTTAGTGGGAGGGGGCTGAGAGTTATAAGAACACAGATTCTCCTATGTTCTTTGCTCATTTGTGCATGTCATTCAGGTGATGTGTACTGATGAGTCCATCTGCAGATGCTGAATTAAACTTTCAGAAAGAAGTGTTTGACTTTGTGCTTGTTTCACAGAAATTGCCACCACAGTATCACATTTTTTATTACTCACCTTATTGTTGGAACCTCAACCATATTTACTGTCCCTGGCTCAGACTCTCTCTCAAGCATCTACAGTAGGTGTTTTCATTCCCAAAACACAGGCTCTCTTGTGGTTCCAAGAGTCTGTAAGAGTAGAACAGGAGGTAGAGCATTCAGCTACCAGGCAGACAACTTCTGTGCATTAACGGTTAAACTTAAAACATCCCCCCCCCCCCCCACAATACACAATGGGACCATGGTTGTTCTCATCTGCATGGAGGAAACTGACTGTCACAGAGTCATCATCAAATTTGAAAAGTAATCTGTTGTCATGCCAGCTGTGGCAGTCATCAGTATACACATTATAGAGGGGAGGTGAAAGGACACAGGAGGAGACCCTGTGGATGATGACAATGTGTCTTACATGCATTACTTTCTGTGTCAGTTGCCAGTTGCAGCTCGAGGCATGTATCCAAAATTATCTTTTCCAGGCACTATACTGATACTGTAGTCACTACAAGTTACGCATTTTCCATTTTGCCTGGGGGACATTTTAAACAAACCAGTCTACAACACAATAAAAATCACATGAAAATCAACCTCCCTCCCCATCTTTTCATATTTTTTTACTCCTCAATTTTTTAATGTGGATTTAGAATTTGATACTGAGCATAGCCGTGAAATTTCCCCCCCAAATAGAAATGGTACAAGTTGTCAAATAAATGTTATCTACATAAATCCCCACATATTTCAAAAACCTTCTGAGAACACAGTTAACATCACAGTATATTGTAAGGTATTGTAATGGAAATTTTTACATTTGTGAATGTTTAATTGCATTAGCAGACATGTATGTGGATGACTGACCAAATGGTTCACCAAATTGTTTATCTGAAAGGGCAACCTTAAGGTTTACGATGGTGGCTTAAGAGACTTGAGTTGTATGGCCTCGAGAAACCAAATCTTTATGGCTTCTCATGGTATCTCTGATTGGGATCAAACAACTGGGATCTCACAGGGGGGGTCATCCACAGAACATGTAAACAAATGGCCAGGATGTCTCCTCCACTGAGTGAAACTACAGGAGGGTAATAAATACCTTTGAATGCTTAGTGGGAGGGGGCTGAGAGTTATAAGAACACAGATTCTCCTATGTTCTTTGCTCATTTGTGCATGTCATTCAGGTGATGTGTACTGATGAGTCCATCTGCAGATGCTGAATTAAACTTTCAGAAAGAAGTGTTTGACTTTGTGCTTGTTTCACAGAAATTGCCACCACATTTGGCGTTGTTGGCAGGATCACTCGTGTGAGAGGACACTCTGGATCTCAAGGCTGAAAGGTAAAACTGCTCAGGGAGTCTGGGACTCTGACCTCAACCTCCCTGACAAAAGAGGGTAGAGACGTGAGGGCCTGATGCCTGAGAACCAAAGAGTGCTCTCACTGCTGTGATCCGGCGGACCAAGTAGCACAGAGACACTGTCTTTCTGGGAAGACAAATTCAGAAGGGAAACGATTCTCTCCCAGGGTGAGTGACAGACGTGTCTGCATGGCAAGGTTTGGAACCGATGTAGAATCAAGGAAGCTTCGGGTGATCTTGGAGGTCACGGGTGGTCTTGGAGACCACAGAGTTAATATAGAATAAGCCTGTTGATGATCTTGGAGATCACGTAGTTATTAGAATAAACAGGTTGGTGATCTGAGAGGAGGTCACAGAGTTAAGGAGTATTGATATGTACGTGATATAATAATAGAAATATACGGAGTGTTTGATGATTTTAATACACTTGTTATATTGGGTTCTGACGTCGAGCTCATGATTTAACAAACTATGATATAATATAGTAAATAGAGTTTTGCACTGGAGATGTGACTGGGACTGAAGGACTGAGACCTGAGCCAGGATAATCTCGACACTGCAATGAATCTGCTTTAATAAGAGAGAAAAAAAAGAGAGAGTGAGAGAAGTTCTCAACCGCCAAAGGTAAGTAAAGGTAAGTAAATTTAAGTAAACTTAAGTATATTAGGGGTATAATTGGCTTTTTGAGGGTATTAAGAAAGACTAAATCCTAAAAACAAATTTTTAACAAAAGGAAATTAAAAAGAAAGAACGGATTAAAATAAATTAGGGAATTTCTAAATGTCTTTTCCCATATCAGCATAACTTTGGTCTTCCAAATTTTGTATTTTGTTGAACAAATTGGGAGTTTAAATTGATAAATAAGAGTTGTGTTAAAACTGCTGAGACAACCTACTAGAGAAATGGGTTTAAACATCGGTAAAAGAAAGAAAGATAAGGATAATGCTAATCCACTTCAGCTTTCTTTTCTTAATGTTCAGTATATGTTAATAAGTGATGGTAAGCGTAGAGTTAGAGAGGAAAGAGTTAGAGAGGAAAGAGTTAGAGAGGAAAGAGTTAGAGAGGAACGAGTTAGTGAGGACAAATTTGAAGGAAAAAAGAAATGTAGGGATATTTGTACTGGAGCGTGTGAATTTTGGTTAACTGAAGTGAATATCAGGGACAGTTTACAAAAGGTAGGGATTGAACTAATCTCCAAGTCTCAGTGTGTCCGACTAGACCCTGATCTGGACTCAGCTCCACCGAGAGGACAACCACAGCCAGCAGCGGTGCAGTGTGATGACCAGCAGGACACTCAGCTGCTACCGGTGCAGAGGGCGCAGGCGGCAGCTCCAGCTGTCCCTAACCTCCATCCAGACCTCGAGCTTGTTGCAGCAGAGGAGGTGGACAGGCCTCCATCATGCACCACTCCATATGTGGCAGCACATACTCCACGGCGCACCGGGAAGGAGGCAATTTATGATTTGAATGCAACCCCGCAAGCACCGATGGTGGAGGTGGCTGCAGGAGATGGAAACACTCAGCTGATCTACAGACCATGGACATTCACCAATATGAAAGAACCTACCACTTCATCTCTCCCACAAGTGTTAAGTGGGGGAGCGGTATGCAGTGCAACTGGAACCAGCACTGAACAGCAAAGACTGCTGATGACTGAGATGGGGACTCAGTATTCGAAAGTGGCAAGATCCGTCTCTGCACAGGAGCGGAGAATGGTGAATCCAGCATGGGGTAATGCTGATTATGCAGAAAAACTCTTGAACAGCAAGAAAAAGAAAAAGGCAACGCAGTTGACAGAGGGACTGCAAATGGCACAGCTGGCAGCATATCAAAACCAAGTCTGCGGGCACAAGAAAGGTCATGGAGGGAGAGGAAGGGGACGTGGAAGAACTGACGCTTGTTTCAAATGTGGCAAAATTGGACATTGGATCAGGGATTGCCCTGAGAACCAATACACATAGTGCGATTGAGTAGCGGTGGAGCTGGGGACAGTGAAGGATTCATCTGGTGCAGACGCGGAGACAGAGAGAAAGTTTCAACCTACTCACCAAATTCGTAAGAGCACTGTAACACGCAGACCATATGAATTACTGTTAGAACTGATGCATATATGCAAAAACACACAATCAAAGTAAATGGTAAAGACATCACATTTTTGGTAGATTCAGGTGAAAACAGAATCAGTCTCCAAAAATGAATGTTAGAGATGTTTTAAAACAATTGAAGCAACAGGTACGACAGTGCTAGAGAGATACACTGTACCATTGTTTTAAAAAAAAAAATGAGGTTAAGGAAATTTTAAACATTAATTTTTGTTGTCACCACGCTGGCTGATAGATATTATTGGTAGAGATTTCATGTGTTCATTGAGTAATATGCTAATTTTAACATCACAAGGCGTAGATGTAACTAGAGGATTTGATATATGCATATCAATGGAAGATTCTGAACGCTTCCCTCACCTCTGTAAGTAACACTTTCTTGTGAGATGCTGAGGTACTCACCCAGATGTAATTACAGATGTTATCCTAACACAAAGGATGGTAGAGAAGGTTAGAGTAAGTAGTTAAAGAATGTGATAGAGAAAGTTAGATTAAAGATTAACGATAGGTTAGGTTGGTTATACTAGAACAGTAATCACTGTGTTGTCTCAGTAGCTTAGATTGACTCACTGGACAAATTGTTTAAGGTATCAAATTCTGATCTCCATGTTCTATTAAGCAAAGGAGAACAAAAACAATTGGTATTGAAAGTTTTGGAACTTTGGACCAAAAGGGGTTATGGGAAGGGAAAAAACATCTGATCCCAATAATAAAAATAATTTAATCAGAGGTTTAGAGGTAAATCACAAAAGATTTCTGCAGTGATAAATGCAATTAGGACTGTGGAATTTATTATTGTCAGACTGAACACTTTTCAAAAGCTAAGTGACTCAGATACAGTACAGCTGATAAATGCAGATATGAAGCTGTTTGTGGACGACTCAGCATTAAAAGATCCAGCAACTGGTAGAAGCCAAGTGGGTTTTGACGTTACAACTTTGTATGACAAATTTGGCTGAATCACTCATTACATTATTCTGCAGAAGCTGCAGAATTGGTTGCATTGATTGAGAAATGCAAATATGTAAGTGACAGGTGTCAACATATACACTGGTAGCAGGTATGCATTGGGAGTGGTATATGATTTGGCAGATTTTTGGCTAAAGGGAAATTCTCAAACCCATTACCTACCATACATTGGTTGCTGTTCTGATTGATGCTGTGTTGTTATTCAAACTAATTGCGTTCTGCAAATGTGAAGCATTTTTTAAAGACTTTTCAGTTTCACAGGGGAATGTGAGAGCAGAAGCTGCTGCAAAAGCTGCAGCAAAGCACAGTCTGCTTGTCCGAGGCGTTTCTGAATCTGATAGGTCATTAACACCTAATGTATTTGGGTCATTAACATTTAAATACAGATTTAAAGGAGCGGCAGATAAGGGCAGCTCAGTTAAAAACAAACAAAAAAACTGTTTGAAGGAAAGTGGATTGTTTGGTGGCTATACATTTTGGTCTGGAACAAATAGGAAATCCTGTTTAGAAAGATATCTGTTTCCTCATAGTTGACACATGGTCAGAACCAAGTGTCAAAGGGGGGATGCCAAATGTAGGAAGAGATACAGATATATTGGTTTACAAAAGAATTGTCAAACTCACAAATGACTCACAAATTATTTTAAAATTTTCATTAGAGTTATATAATTGGTACTATAATAATATACAAAGAGGAATCCAGATTATATAAAGTGAACTGTTTGAGGGATTTTATGGAAGAACAAAGTGAGGGAAAGCAATACTGTCTTGATTTTATTGACATGTGTGTTTCTCCACATTTAAACAGGACTCTTCAGCAGTTGCGAAGGCACTGCTCAGGGAAATGTTTTATTGTGCAACCTGTCCCCTATGCTTTTTGAGATCCACAGATAGGTGAAGGAAGCCCTACCAAAATCCATAGATGGCAGTGAAGGCTGCTGAAAGATCAACTTGGATGTATGCAAGCCATTGCAGGGAGGTTCCTGAGCAAGGAGTGGATTCTTCAGAACACAGCGTGCATTGATGTCAGTGAGTGCACCTCAGCCTTCAACTGCTTTGTGTCCGCGAGCAAGGAGGGGGTGGAAATCTCTAGGACCACACGTCTCCAATCTCACGAAGAGGCGGCACATTGATTAGGGGGTTGGCTAGGGTGACGCTGCTGATAAACAATGACGCCGACAGACAAAAAGTGACACCTGATGGGACGACTGGGATGCAGTTCAAGGGAAAAGATGTGTTCCCTGTCCTTGCTCACAGTCATCATCGTCCTGCCAACATTGCTATGGCAGGTGAAACCTTGGCAGGAAGAACAACACCAAACTAAACTGAGCATCATAGGCAAAAAAAAAAAGGAAACTCTTGTTTGAACTGACAAAGCCTGAAGTCAATTCATGGTATGCAGCCATGAAGACAACTGCGAGGAAAGATCATCAATGAGAGACCTAACCTCACTTACTTCCATACAGATTGCACTCACTATTATGAAGATATGAGTGTTCCACATTGAAAGTGTCTTCAAAGGATTTGAGGGACTCTTCCCATGGTGGGGAAATGTGCGAACAACACACAGAATAGATGGGATTGTACTTAGTGGGGGTTGGGTTTTCATTTTTGTTTCTCCCAATATTCAGGGCCTCAGAAATGTGGCTCTGCGAAATAGGATGGCTTTGGACATTATGCTCACCAGCCAAGGAGGTGTTGGTCACATAATCTGATCTGATTGCTGCACATACATACATACATACATCTGACAATTTGATGCATATTGTTTTTCATTTAAATTGCCTATTGTTTGAGGAAAAGAACAAGGACACACAGATTCCTGAAGCATGGAATTGGTGGTCATAGTGTATTTTAAATGTGAAAAATGTGTCATTGGAATATTTGACATCGATTCAGATTTTTGTTTGTATTTAAGTGTTGTTGGTCTGGTGTATTGATTGTGTACTATTTGTGTACTTTAATCAAGAATGCAATTGGATATGTTAAATTTCCGGGCCCTCATCTAGAATGAAATTCTCAATTTCAAGATGATGCGTTTGTCTAAAAATGATAGTTGTTTAGTGAGCATGAAATGCTCAAAGGGGGGAAATGTAATGGAAATTTTTACATTTGTGAATGTTTAATTGCATTAGCAGACATGTATGTGGATGACTGACCAAATGGTTCACCAAATTGTTTATCTGAAAGGGCAACCTTAAGGTTTACGATGGTGGCTTAAGAGACTTGAGTTGTATGGCCTCGAGAAACCAAATCTTTATGGCTTCTCATGGTATCTCTGATTGGGCTCAAACAACTGGGATCTCACAGGGGGGGTCATCCACAGAACATGTAAACAAATGGCCAGGATGTCTCCTCCACTGAGTGAAACTACAGGAGGGTAATAAATACCTTTGAATGCTTAGTGGGAGGGGGCTGAGAGTTATAAGAACACAGATTCTCCTATGTTCTTTGCTCATTTGTGCATGTCATTCAGGTGATGTGTACTGATGAGTCCATCTGCAGATGCTGAATTAAACTTTCAGAAAGAAGTGTTTGACTTTGTGCTTGTTTCACAGAAATTGCCACCACAGTATCACATTTTTTATTACTCACCTTATTGTTGGAACCTCAACCATATTTACTGTCCCTGGCTCAGACTCTCTCTCAAGCATCTACAGTAGGTGTTTTCATTCCCAAAACACAGGCTCTCTTGTGGTTCCAAGAGTCTGTAAGAGTAGAACAGGAGGTAGAGCATTCAGCTACCAGGCAGACAACTTCTGTGCATTAACGGTTAAACTTAAAACATCCCCCCCCCCCCCCACAATCCACAATGGGACCATGGTTGTTCTCATCTGCATGGAAGAAAACTGACTGTCACAGAGTCATCATCAAATTTGAAAAGTAATCTGTTGTCATGCCAGCTGTGGCAGTCATCAGTATACACATTATAGAGGGGAGGTGAAAGGACACAGGAGGAGACCCTGTGGATGATGACAATGTGTCTTACATGCATTACTTTCTGTGTCAGTTGCCAGTTGCAGCTCGAGGCATGTATCCAAAATTATCTTTTCCAGGCACTATACTGATACTGTAGTCACTACAAGTTACGCATTTTCCATTTTGCCTGGGGGACATTTTAAACAAACCAGTCTACAACACAATAAAAATCACATGAAAATCAACCTCCCTCCCCATCTTTTCATATTTTTTTACTCCTCAATTTTTTAATGTGGATTTAGAATTTGATACTGAGCATAGCCGTGAAATTTCCCCCCCAAATAGAAATGGTACAAGTTGTCAAATAAATGTTATCTACATAAATCCCCACATATTTCAAAAACCTTCTGAGAACACAGTTAACATCACAGTATATTGTAAGGTATTGTAATGGAAATTTTTACATTTGTGAATGTTTAATTGCATTAGCAGACATGTATGTGGATGACTGACCAAATGGTTCACCAAATTGTTTATCTGAAAGGGCAACCTTAAGGTTTACGATGGTGGCTTAAGAGACTTGAGTTGTATGGCCTCGAGAAACCAAATCTTTATGGCTTCTCATGGTATCTCTGATTGGGATCAAACAACTGGGATCTCACAGGGGGGGTCATCCACAGAACATGTAAACAAATGGCCAGGATGTCTCCTCCACTGAGTGAAACTACAGGAGGGTAATAAATACCTTTGAATGCTTAGTGGGAGGGGGCTGAGAGTTATAAGAACACAGATTCTCCTATGTTCTTTGCTCATTTGTGCATGTCATTCAGGTGATGTGTACTGATGAGTCCATCTGCAGATGCTGAATTAAACTTTCAGAAAGAAGTGTTTGACTTTGTGCTTGTTTCACAGAAATTGCCACCACATTTGGCGTTGTTGGCAGGATCACTCGTGTGAGAGGACACTCTGGATCTCAAGGCTGAAAGGTAAAACTGCTCAGGGAGTCTGGGACTCTGACCTCAACCTCCCTGACAAAAGAGGGTAGAGACGTGAGGGCCTGATGCCTGAGAACCAAAGAGTGCTCTCACTGCTGTGATCCGGCGGACCAAGTAGCACAGAGACACTGTCTTTCTGGGAAGACAAATTCAGAAGGGAAACGATTCTCTCCCAGGGTGAGTGACAGACGTGTCTGCATGGCAAGGTTTGGAACCGATGTAGAATCAAGGAAGCTTCGGGTGATCTTGGAGGTCACGGGTGGTCTTGGAGACCACAGAGTTAATATAGAATAAGCCTGTTGATGATCTTGGAGATCACGTAGTTATTAGAATAAACAGGTTGGTGATCTGAGAGGAGGTCACAGAGTTAAGGAGTATTGATATGTACGTGATATAATAATAGAAATATACGGAGTGTTTGATGATTTTAATACACTTGTTATATTGGGTTCTGACGTCGAGCTCATGATTTAACAAACTATGATATAATATAGTAAATAGAGTTTTGCACTGGAGATGTGACTGGGACTGAAGGACTGAGACCTGAGCCAGGATAATCTCGACACTGCAATGAATCTGCTTTAATAAGAGAGAAAAAAAAGAGAGAGTGAGAGAAGTTCTCAACCGCCAAAGGTAAGTAAAGGTAAGTAAATTTAAGTAAACTTAAGTATATTAGGGGTATAATTGGCTTTTTGAGGGTATTAAGAAAGACTAAATCCTAAAAACAAATTTTTAACAAAAGGAAATTAAAAAGAAAGAACGGATTAAAATAAATTAGGGAATTTCTAAATGTCTTTTCCCATATCAGCATAACTTTGGTCTTCCAAATTTTGTATTTTGTTGAACAAATTGGGAGTTTAAATTGATAAATAAGAGTTGTGTTAAAACTGCTGAGACAACCTACTAGAGAAATGGGTTTAAACATCGGTAAAAGAAAGAAAGATAAGGATAATGCTAATCCACTTCAGCTTTCTTTTCTTAATGTTCAGTATATGTTAATAAGTGATGGTAAGCGTAGAGTTAGAGAGGAAAGAGTTAGAGAGGAAAGAGTTAGAGAGGAAAGAGTTAGAGAGGAACGAGTTAGTGAGGACAAATTTGAAGGAAAAAAGAAATGTAGGGATATTTGTACTGGAGCGTGTGAATTTTGGTTAACTGAAGTGAATATCAGGGACAGTTTACAAAAGGTAGGGATTGAACTAATCTCCAAGTCTCAGTGTGTCCGACTAGACCCTGATCTGGACTCAGCTCCACCGAGAGGACAACCACAGCCAGCAGCGGTGCAGTGTGATGACCAGCAGGACACTCAGCTGCTACCGGTGCAGAGGGCGCAGGCGGCAGCTCCAGCTGTCCCTAACCTCCATCCAGACCTCGAGCTTGTTGCAGCAGAGGAGGTGGACAGGCCTCCATCATGCACCACTCCATATGTGGCAGCACATACTCCACGGCGCACCGGGAAGGAGGCAATTTATGATTTGAATGCAACCCCGCAAGCACCGATGGTGGAGGTGGCTGCAGGAGATGGAAACACTCAGCTGATCTACAGACCATGGACATTCACCAATATGAAAGAACCTACCACTTCATCTCTCCCACAAGTGTTAAGTGGGGGAGCGGTATGCAGTGCAACTGGAACCAGCACTGAACAGCAAAGACTGCTGATGACTGAGATGGGGACTCAGTATTCGAAAGTGGCAAGATCCGTCTCTGCACAGGAGCGGAGAATGGTGAATCCAGCATGGGGTAATGCTGATTATGCAGAAAAACTCTTGAACAGCAAGAAAAAGAAAAAGGCAACGCAGTTGACAGAGGGACTGCAAATGGCACAGCTGGCAGCATATCAAAACCAAGTCTGCGGGCACAAGAAAGGTCATGGAGGGAGAGGAAGGGGACGTGGAAGAACTGACGCTTGTTTCAAATGTGGCAAAATTGGACATTGGATCAGGGATTGCCCTGAGAACCAATACACATAGTGCGATTGAGTAGCGGTGGAGCTGGGGACAGTGAAGGATTCATCTGGTGCAGACGCGGAGACAGAGAGAAAGTTTCAACCTACTCACCAAATTCGTAAGAGCACTGTAACACGCACACCATATGAATTACTGTTAGAACTGATGCATATATGCAAAAACACACAATCAAAGTAAATGGTAAAGACATCACATTTTTGGTAGATTCAGGTGAAAACAGAATCAGTCTCCAAAAATGAATGTTAGAGATGTTTTAAAACAATTGAAGCAACAGGTACGACAGTGCTAGAGAGATACACTGTACCATTGTTTTAAAAAAAAAAATGAGGTTAAGGAAATTTTAAACATTAATTTTTGTTGTCACCACGCTGGCTGATAGATATTATTGGTAGAGATTTCATGTGTTCATTGAGTAATATGCTAATTTTAACATCACAAGGCGTAGATGTAACTAGAGGATTTGATATATGCATATCAATGGAAGATTCTGAACGCTTCCCTCACCTCTGTAAGTAACACTTTCTTGTGAGATGCTGAGGTACTCACCCAGATGTAATTACAGATGTTATCCTAACACAAAGGATGGTAGAGAAGGTTAGAGTAAGTAGTTAAAGAATGTGATAGAGAAAGTTAGATTAAAGATTAACGATAGGTTAGGTTGGTTATACTAGAACAGTAATCACTGTGTTGTCTCAGTAGCTTAGATTGACTCACTGGACAAATTGTTTAAGGTATCAAATTCTGATCTCCATGTTCTATTAAGCAAAGGAGAACAAAAACAATTGGTATTGAAAGTTTTGGAACTTTGGACCAAAAGGGGTTATGGGAAGGGAAAAAACATCTGATCCCAATAATAAAAATAATTTAATCAGAGGTTTAGAGGTAAATCACAAAAGATTTCTGCAGTGATAAATGCAATTAGGACTGTGGAATTTATTATTGTCAGACTGAACACTTTTCAAAAGCTAAGTGACTCAGATACAGTACAGCTGATAAATGCAGATATGAAGCTGTTTGTGGACGACTCAGCATTAAAAGATCCAGCAACTGGTAGAAGCCAAGTGGGTTTTGACGTTACAACTTTGTATGACAAATTTGGCTGAATCACTCATTACATTATTCTGCAGAAGCTGCAGAATTGGTTGCATTGATTGAGAAATGCAAATATGTAAGTGACAGGTGTCAACATATACAATGGTAGCAGGTATGCATTGGGAGTGGTATATGATTTGGCAGATTTTTGGCTAAAGGGAAATTCTCAAACCCATTACCTACCATACATTGGTTGCTGTTCTGATTGATGCTGTGTTGTTATTCAAACTAATTGCGTTCTGCAAATGTGAAGCATTTTTTAAAGACTTTTCAGTTTCACAGGGGAATGTGAGAGCAGAAGCTGCTGCAAAAGCTGCAGCAAAGCACAGTCTGCTTGTCCGAGGCGTTTCTGAATCTGATAGGTCATTAACACCTAATGTATTTGATGGGTCATTAACATTTAAATACAGATTTAAAGGAGCTGCAGATAAGGGCAGCTCAGTTAAAAACAAACAAAAAAACTGTTTGAAGGAAAGTGGATTGTTTGGTGGCTATACATTTTGGTCTGGAACAAATAGGAAATCCTGTTTAGAAAGATATCTGTTTCCTCATAGTTGACACATGGTCAGAACCAAGTGTCAAAGGGGGGATGCCAAATGTAGGAAGAGATACAGATATATTGGTTTACAAAAGAATTGTCAAACTCACAAATTATTTTTAAATTTTCATTAGAGTTATATAATTGGTACTATAATAATATACAAAGAGGAATCCAGATTATATAAAGTGAACTGTTTGAGGGATTTTATGGAAGAACAAAGTGAGGGAAAGCAATACTGTCTTGATTTTATTGACATGTGTGTTTCTCCACATTTAAACAGGACTCTTCAGCAGTTGCGAAGGCACTGCTCAGGGAAATGTTTTATTGTGCAACCTGTCCCCTATGCTTTTTGAGATCCACAGATAGGTGAAGGAAGCCCTACCAAAATCCTGGCAAAATAGATGGCAGTGAAGGCTGCTGAAAGATCAACTTGGATGTATGCAAGCCATTGCAGGTTCCTGAGCAAGGAGTGGATTCTTCAGAACACAGCGTGCATTGATGTCAGTGAGTGCACCTCAGCCTTCAACTGCTTTGTGTCCGCGAGCAAGGAGGGGGTGGAAATCTCTAGGACCACACGTCTCCAATCTCACGAAGAGGCGGCACATTGATTAGGGGGTTGGCTAGGGTGACGCTGCTGATAAACGATGACGCCGACAGACAAAAAGTGACACCTGATGGGACGACTGGGATGCAGTTCAAGGGAAAAGATGTGTTCCCTATCCTTGCTCACAGTCATCATCGTCCTGCCAACATTGCTATGGCAGGTGAAACCTTGGCAGGAAGAACAACACCAAACTAAACTGAGCATCATAGGCAAAAAAAAAAAATGGAAACTCTTGTTTGAACTGACAAAGCCTGAAGTCAATTCATGGTATGCAGCCATGAAGACAACTGCGAGGAAAGATCATCAATGAGAGACCTAACCTCACTTACTTCCATACAGATTGCACTCACTATTATGAAGATATGAGTGTTCCACATTGAAAGTGTCTTCAAAGGATTTGAGGGACTCTTCCCATGGTGGGGGAATGTGCGAACAACACACAGAATAGATGGGATTGTACTTAGTGGGGGTTGGGTTTTCATTTTTGTTTCTCCCAATATTCAGGGCCTCAGAAATGTGGCTCTGCGAAATAGGATGGCTTTGGACATTATGCTCACCAGCCAAGGAGGTGTTGGTCACATAATCTGATTTGATTGCTGCACATACATACATACATACATCTGACAATTTGATGCATATTGTTTTTCATTTAAATTGCCTATTGTTTGAGGAAAAGAACAAGGACACACAGATTCCTGAAGCATGGAATTGGTGGTCATAGTATATTTTAAATGTGAAAAATGTGTCATTGGAATATTTGACATCGATTCAGATTTTTGTTTGTATTTAAGTGTTGTTGGTCTGGTGTATTGATTGTGTACTATTTGTGTACTTTAATCAAGAATGCAATTGGATATGTTAAATTTCCGGGCCCTCATCTAGAATGAAATTCTCAATTTCAAGATGATGCGTTTGTCTAAAAATGATAGTTGTTTAGTGAGCATGAAATGCTCAAAGGGGGGAAATGTAATGGAAATTTTTACATTTGTGAATGTTTAATTGCATTAGCAGACATGTATGTGGATGACTGACCAAATGGTTCACCAAATTGTTTATCTGAAAGGGCAACCTTAAGGTTTACGATGGTGGCTTAAGAGACTTGAGTTGTATGGCCTCGAGAAACCAAATCTTTATGGCTTCTCATGGTATCTCTGATTGGGATCAAACAACTGGGATCTCACAGGGGGGGTCATCCACAGAACATGTAAACAAATGGCCAGGATGTCTCCTCCACTGAGTGAAACTACAGGAGGGTAATAAATACCTTTGAATGCTTAGTGGGAGGGGGCTGAGAGTTATAAGAACACAGATTCTCCTATGTTCTTTGCTCATTTGTGCATGTCATTCAGGTGATGTGTACTGATGAGTCCATCTGCAGATGCTGAATTAAACTTTCAGAAAGAAGTGTTTGACTTTGTGCTTGTTTCACAGAAATTGCCACCACAGTATCACATTTTTTATTACTCACCTTATTGTTGGAACCTCAACCATATTTACTGTCCCTGGCTCAGACTCTCTCTCAAGCATCTACAGTAGGTGTTTTCATTCCCAAAACACAGGCTCTCTTGTGGTTCCAAGAGTCTGTAAGAGTAGAACAGGAGGTAGAGCATTCAGCTACCAGGCAGACAACTTCTGTGCATTTACGGTTAAACTTAAAACATCCCCCCCCCCCCCCCCCAATCCACAATGGGACCATGGTTGTTCTCATCTGCATGGAGGAAACTGACTGTCACAGAGTCATCATCAAATTTGAAAAGTAATCTGTTGTCATGCCAGCTGTGGCAGTCATCAGTATACACATTATAGAGGGGAGGTGAAAGGACACAGGAGGAGACCCTGTGGATGATGACAATGTGTCTTACATGCATTACTTTCTGTGTCAGTTGCCAGTTGCAGCTCGAGGCATGTATCCAAAATTATCTTTTCCAGGCACTATACTGATACTGTAGTCACTACAAGTTACGCATTTTCCATTTTGCCTGGGGGACATTTTAAACAAACCAGTCTACAACACAATAAAAATCACATGAAAATCAACCTCCCTCCCCATCTTTTCATATTTTTTTACTCCTCAATTTTTTAATGTGGATTTAGAATTTGATACTGAGCATAGCCGTGAAATTTCCCCCCCAAATAGAAATGGTACAAGTTGTCAAATAAATGTTATCTACATAAATCCCCACATATTTCAAAAACCTTCTGAGAACACAGTTAACATCACAGTATATTGTAAGGTATTGTAATGGAAATTTTTACATTTGTGAATGTTTAATTGCATTAGCAGACATGTATGTGGATGACTGACCAAATGGTTCACCAAATTGTTTATCTGAAAGGGCAACCTTAAGGTTTACGATGGTGGCTTAAGAGACTTGAGTTGTATGGCCTCGAGAAACCAAATCTTTATGGCTTCTCATGGTATCTCTGATTGGGATCAAACAACTGGGATCTCACAGGGGGGGTCATCCACAGAACATGTAAACAAATGGCCAGGATGTCTCCTCCACTGAGTGAAACTACAGGAGGGTAATAAATACCTTTGAATGCTTAGTGGGAGGGGGCTGAGAGTTATAAGAACACAGATTCTCCTATGTTCTTTGCTCATTTGTGCATGTCATTCAGGTGATGTGTACTGATGAGTCCATCTGCAGATGCTGAATTAAACTTTCAGAAAGAAGTGTTTGACTTTGTGCTTGTTTCACAGAAATTGCCACCACATTTGGCGTTGTTGGCAGGATCACTCGTGTGAGAGGACACTCTGGATCTCAAGGCTGAAAGGTAAAACTGCTCAGGGAGTCTGGGACTCTGACCTCAACCTCCCTGACAAAAGAGGGTAGAGACGTGAGGGCCTGATGCCTGAGAACCAAAGAGTGCTCTCACTGCTGTGATCCGGCGGACCAAGTAGCACAGAGACACTGTCTTTCTGGGAAGACAAATTCAGAAGGGAAACGATTCTCTCACAGGGTGAGTGACAGACGTGTCTGCATGGCAAGGTTTGGAACCGATGTAGAATCAAGGAAGCTTCGGGTGATCTTGGAGGTCACGGGTGGTCTTGGAGACCACAGAGTTAATATAGAATAAGCCTGTTGATGATCTTGGAGATCACGTAGTTATTAGAATAAACAGGTTGGTGATCTGAGAGGAGGTCACAGAGTTAAGGAGTATTGATATGTACGTGATATAATAATAGAAATATACGGAGTGTTTGATGATTTTAATACACTTGTTATATTGGGTTCTGACGTCGAGCTCATGATTTAACAAACTATGATATAATATAGTAAATAGAGTTTTGCACTGGAGATGTGACTGGGACTGAAGGACTGAGACCTGAGCCAGGATAATCTCGACACTGCAATGAATCTGCTTTAATAAGAGAGAAAAAAAAGAGAGAGTGAGAGAAGTTCTCAACCGCCAAAGGTAAGTAAAGGTAAGTAAATTTAAGTAAACTTAAGTATATTAGGGGTATAATTGGCTTTTTGAGGGTATTAAGAAAGACTAAATCCTAAAAACAAATTTTTAACAAAAGGAAATTAAAAAGAAAGAACGGATTAAAATAAATTAGGGAATTTCTAAATGTCTTTTCCCATATCAGCATAACTTTGGTCTTCCAAATTTTGTATTTTGTTGAACAAATTGGGAGTTTAAATTGATAAATAAGAGTTGTGTTAAAACTGCTGAGACAACCTACTAGAGAAATGGGTTTAAACATCGGTAAAAGAAAGAAAGATAAGGATAATGCTAATCCACTTCAGCTTTCTTTTCTTAATGTTCAGTATATGTTAATAAGTGATGGTAAGCGTAGAGTTAGAGAGGAAAGAGTTAGAGAGGAAAGAGTTAGAGAGGAAAGAGTTAGAGAGGAACGAGTTAGTGAGGACAAATTTGAAGGAAAAAAGAAATGTAGGGATATTTGTACTGGAGCGTGTGAATTTTGGTTAACTGAAGTGAATATCAGGGACAGTTTACAAAAGGTAGGGATTGAACTAATCTCCAAGTCTCAGTGTGTCCGACTAGACCCTGATCTGGACTCAGCTCCACCGAGAGGACAACCACAGCCAGCAGCGGTGCAGTGTGATGACCAGCAGGACACTCAGCTGCTACCGGTGCAGAGGGCGCAGGCGGCAGCTCCAGCTGTCCCTAACCTCCATCCAGACCTCGAGCTTGTTGCAGCAGAGGAGGTGGACAGGCCTCCATCATGCACCACTCCATATGTGGCAGCACATACTCCACGGCGCACCGGGAAGGAGGCAATTTATGATTTGAATGCAACCCCGCAAGCACCGATGGTGGAGGTGGCTGCAGGAGATGGAAACACTCAGCTGATCTACAGACCATGGACATTCACCAATATGAAAGAACCTACCACTTCATCTCTCCCACAAGTGTTAAGTGGGGGAGCGGTATGCAGTGCAACTGGAACCAGCACTGAACAGCAAAGACTGCTGATGACTGAGATGGGGACTCAGTATTCGAAAGTGGCAAGATCCGTCTCTGCACAGGAGCGGAGAATGGTGAATCCAGCATGGGGTAATGCTGATTATGCAGAAAAACTCTTGAACAGCAAGAAAAAGAAAAAGGCAACGCAGTTGACAGAGGGACTGCAAATGGCACAGCTGGCAGCATATCAAAACCAAGTCTGCGGGCACAAGAAAGGTCATGGAGGGAGAGGAAGGGGACGTGGAAGAACTGACGCTTGTTTCAAATGTGGCAAAATTGGACATTGGATCAGGGATTGCCCTGAGAACCAATACACATAGTGCGATTGAGTAGCGGTGGAGCTGGGGACAGTGAAGGATTCATCTGGTGCAGACGCGGAGACAGAGAGAAAGTTTCAACCTACTCACCAAATTCGTAAGAGCACTGTAACACGCACACCATATGAATTACTGTTAGAACTGATGCATATATGCAAAAACACACAATCAAAGTAAATGGTAAAGACATCACATTTTTGGTAGATTCAGGTGAAAACAGAATCAGTCTCCAAAAATGAATGTTAGAGATGTTTTAAAACAATTGAAGCAACAGGTACGACAGTGCTAGAGAGATACACTGTACCATTGTTTTAAAAAAAAAAATGAGGTTAAGGAAATTTTAAACATTAATTTTTGTTGTCACCACGCTGGCTGATAGATATTATTGGTAGAGATTTCATGTGTTCATTGAGTAATATGCTAATTTTAACATCACAAGGCGTAGATGTAACTAGAGGATTTGATATATGCATATCAATGGAAGATTCTGAACGCTTCCCTCACCTCTGTAAGTAACACTTTCTTGTGAGATGCTGAGGTACTCACCCAGATGTAATTACAGATGTTATCCTAACACAAAGGATGGTAGAGAAGGTTAGAGTAAGTAGTTAAAGAATGTGATAGAGAAAGTTAGATTAAAGATTAACGATAGGTTAGGTTGGTTATACTAGAACAGTAATCACTGTGTTGTCTCAGTAGCTTAGATTGACTCACTGGACAAATTGTTTAAGGTATCAAATTCTGATCTCCATGTTCTATTAAGCAAAGGAGAACAAAAACAATTGGTATTGAAAGTTTTGGAACTTTGGACCAAAAGGGGTTATGGGAAGGGAAAAAACATCTGATCCCAATAATAAAAATAATTTAATCAGAGGTTTAGAGGTAAATCACAAAAGATTTCTGCAGTGATAAATGCAATTAGGACTGTGGAATTTATTATTGTCAGACTGAACACTTTTCAAAAGCTAAGTGACTCAGATACAGTACAGCTGATAAATGCAGATATGAAGCTGTTTGTGGACGACTCAGCATTAAAAGATCCAGCAACTGGTAGAAGCCAAGTGGGTTTTGACGTTACAACTTTGTATGACAAATTTGGCTGAATCACTCATTACATTATTCTGCAGAAGCTGCAGAATTGGTTGCATTGATTGAGAAATGCAAATATGTAAGTGACAGGTGTCAACATATACAATGGTAGCAGGTATGCATTGGGAGTGGTATATGATTTGGCAGATTTTTGGCTAAAGGGAAATTCTCAAACCCATTACCTACCATACATTGGTTGCTGTTCTGATTGATGCTGTGTTGTTATTCAAACTAATTGCGTTCTGCAAATGTGAAGCATTTTTTAAAGACTTTTCAGTTTCACAGGGGAATGTGAGAGCAGAAGCTGCTGCAAAAGCTGCAGCAAAGCACAGTCTGCTTGTCCGAGGCGTTTCTGAATCTGATAGGTCATTAACACCTAATGTATTTGATGGGTCATTAACATTTAAATACAGATTTAAAGGAGCTGCAGATAAGGGCAGCTCAGTTAAAAACAAACAAAAAAACTGTTTGAAGGAAAGTGGATTGTTTGGTGGCTATACATTTTGGTCTGGAACAAATAGGAAATCCTGTTTAGAAAGATATCTGTTTCCTCATAGTTGACACATGGTCAGAACCAAGTGTCAAAGGGGGGATGCCAAATGTAGGAAGAGATACAGATATATTGGTTTACAAAAGAATTGTCAAACTCACAAATTATTTTTAAATTTTCATTAGAGTTATATAATTGGTACTATAATAATATACAAAGAGGAATCCAGATTATATAAAGTGAACTGTTTGAGGGATTTTATGGAAGAACAAAGTGAGGGAAAGCAATACTGTCTTGATTTTATTGACATGTGTGTTTCTCCACATTTAAACAGGACTCTTCAGCAGTTGCGAAGGCACTGCTCAGGGAAATGTTTTATTGTGCAACCTGTCCCCTATGCTTTTTGAGATCCACAGATAGGTGAAGGAAGCCCTACCAAAATCCTGGCAAAATAGATGGCAGTGAAGGCTGCTGAAAGATCAACTTGGATGTATGCAAGCCATTGCAGGTTCCTGAGCAAGGAGTGGATTCTTCAGAACACAGCGTGCATTGATGTCAGTGAGTGCACCTCAGCCTTCAACTGCTTTGTGTCCGCGAGCAAGGAGGGGGTGGAAATCTCTAGGACCACACGTCTCCAATCTCACGAAGAGGCGGCACATTGATTAGGGGGTTGGCTAGGGTGACGCTGCTGATAAACGATGACGCCGACAGACAAAAAGTGACACCTGATGGGACGACTGGGATGCAGTTCAAGGGAAAAGATGTGTTCCCTATCCTTGCTCACAGTCATCATCGTCCTGCCAACATTGCTATGGCAGGTGAAACCTTGGCAGGAAGAACAACACCAAACTAAACTGAGCATCATAGGCAAAAAAAAAAAATGGAAACTCTTGTTTGAACTGACAAAGCCTGAAGTCAATTCATGGTATGCAGCCATGAAGACAACTGCGAGGAAAGATCATCAATGAGAGACCTAACCTCACTTACTTCCATACAGATTGCACTCACTATTATGAAGATATGAGTGTTCCACATTGAAAGTGTCTTCAAAGGATTTGAGGGACTCTTCCCATGGTGGGGGAATGTGCGAACAACACACAGAATAGATGGGATTGTACTTAGTGGGGGTTGGGTTTTCATTTTTGTTTCTCCCAATATTCAGGGCCTCAGAAATGTGGCTCTGCGAAATAGGATGGCTTTGGACATTATGCTCACCAGCCAAGGAGGTGTTGGTCACATAATCTGATTTGATTGCTGCACATACATACATACATACATCTGACAATTTGATGCATATTGTTTTTCATTTAAATTGCCTATTGTTTGAGGAAAAGAACAAGGACACACAGATTCCTGAAGCATGGAATTGGTGGTCATAGTATATTTTAAATGTGAAAAATGTGTCATTGGAATATTTGACATCGATTCAGATTTTTGTTTGTATTTAAGTGTTGTTGGTCTGGTGTATTGATTGTGTACTATTTGTGTACTTTAATCAAGAATGCAATTGGATATGTTAAATTTCCGGGCCCTCATCTAGAATGAAATTCTCAATTTCAAGATGATGCGTTTGTCTAAAAATGATAGTTGTTTAGTGAGCATGAAATGCTCAAAGGGGGGAAATGTAATGGAAATTTTTACATTTGTGAATGTTTAATTGCATTAGCAGACATGTATGTGGATGACTGACCAAATGGTTCACCAAATTGTTTATCTGAAAGGGCAACCCTAAGGTTTACGATGGTGGCTTAAGAGACTTGAGTTGTATGGCCTCGAGAAACCAAATCTTTATGGCTTCTCATGGTATCTCTGATTGGGCTCAAACAACTGGGATCTCACAGGGGGGGTCATCCACAGAACATGTAAACAAATGGCCAGGATGTCTCCTCCACTGAGTGAAACTACAGGAGGGTAATAAATACCTTTGAATGCTTAGTGGGAGGGGGCTGAGAGTTCTTAGAACACAGATTCTCCTATGTTCTTTGCTCATTTGTGCATGTCATTCAGGTGATGTGTACTGGTGAGTCCATCTGCAGATGCTGAATTAAACTTTCAGAAAGAAGTGTTTGACTTTGTGCTTGTTTCACAGAAATTGCCACCACAGTATCACATTTTTTATTACTCACCTTATTGTTGGAACCTCAACCATATTTACTGTCCCTGGCTCAGACTCTCTCTCAAGCATCTACAGTAGGTGTTTTCATTCCCAAAACACAGGCTCTCTTGTGGTTCCAAGAGTCTGTAAGAGTAGAACAGGAGGTAGAGCATTCAGCTACCAGGCAGACAACTTCTGTGCATTTACGGTTAAACTTAAAACATTCCTTTTTGATAAAGCCTTGCTGGATCAGGTGAGTCCTGAACCATCCCTTAAGCTGCTATAGGTCTAGACTGCAGGGGAAACTCCCATCATCCACAGAGCACTTCTCCACTTCTCTCTGTCTCTCTGCCCCCCCCCCCACCCCACACTCATTTATTTTTTTTAATAAATGTCAAAAACTATGTTATTGACGTGTCTCTTTTCTCCCATAGTCCCTCTCTCTCTTTCTCTCTCTCATTGCAGATACCTCTGACTCAAGAACTGAAGGAGAACAACTATTATTATTATTATTATTAACAACAATGCTTATTATATTAATTGTTGCTGCTATCATTGATAATCAATAACTTCTTTACACTGTTATTGTTTACATTTTAACTAGTAAGAGCTGATACCAGATGATCCAGGCAGATGATCGTCCACACTGTGGGCTGAGTGTCATAAAATTAACAACACATTCATAGCATCTGCAAACAATACTATATAACAACATTCAAGCATACTATCTATATAACAACAGATCTTAACTGTGTTTGTTCTCAAGTGTGGGGTGTTTTATACATTTTTAATAACATTATACGGATCACATTATAGCGTGACATATTTCTGGTTGAGGACAGGAGGAAATTACTGCAGTAAAGTGTGAAAGATGGGTAAAGAAGAGTTGAAGTGGAGTATAAAATGACCGTGGTATTAATGATAAACTAATCACATGAGGGATCGTCTCAGTTGTTCATTTGGAAAAAGGGAAACTGTAATAAAGTTATTGCATTACCTGAAAGGTTTCACAATGTAACTTGATACGAATCCCCTTGCGAGTCTGCTATTGATCCGAAAAGTCTGAATCTGTGAATGTCTTTCACACTTTCCTTCAGTCACTTTCCTCTTGTTAATCGTTCCTGCTTCAGCTCACCGGTCGTAGCCAGAGGTGTGTTCCATCCAGGGCCGAAGGTGATGTTGCTTACTGCGGGGTTAACCCCCTTCACTTCCACCAGCAATTGGAAAACAACACAGGGAGCTCCGCATCATATCAACTCGTTACGCTATAATGTAATCCATATAACGTTATTAAAAATTAAAAAACAAAAAAGATCTTACCAGCCTATACACCTCTCCTACACAGGGGAAGACCACGCCTCCACGACACACACTTTCATCAGAAATGAAACTTATCTCTCTCTCTCTCTCTCACGTGTCTGTGTGTGTCGGGTCAGATCAAGGTGATCAGCGGGACCTTTCATGTGACACCTGCATTTAGAGACGCGGTCTTTCAGTCGCCTGCAAAGACCCCCTCCTTTGCGCTTACCGCTCTGAACGCTGTCTCTGTCCACGCGCACAGTATGGAAGCCCTTGATGGTGGTGTTTTCGTCGGGAACATCCTGGTGCAGCCATGTCTCCGTAAAGCATATTAAACTACACTCACGATACTCCTTCTGACTTTGGACCAGTGCAGTCAGCTCGTCCATCTTATTCCCCAGCGATCTCACGTTTCCCATGACAATGGAGGGAAGACTCGCCTTTTCCTCCGTAGTTTTTTGCGTCCTCTGCATCCCCTGTGTGTCCGTATCAAGATTTCAGCCGGAATATCATTGTCCGTGGTCACCGAAGGTCGCTTGCTCTCTCCAACTCCACGCAGGGAAAGACCGCGTCTCTAAATGCAGGAGTCACGTGAAAGGTCCCGCTGACCACCTTGATCTGACCCGACGCACACACACACACACACACACACACACACACACACACACACACACACACACACACACACACACACACACACACACACACACACACACACACACAGACACGTGAGAGAGAGATAAGTTTCATTTGTGTGTGTCGTGGAGGCGTTGTCTTTCCCTGTGTGGCAGGAAAAGTGCAAAGGTAAGATCTTGCTTGTTTTTAATAACGTTATACGGCTAGAAGGCAGCAGGGGCAGACAGGGAATTTCTTGAGATTATATCAAAGAATAAAGTGATTGAAGAGAGTAAGGTATTGAGATGAATCGCATATGATTCAGACTTCACACCAAACACAGCAGATAGTAGATTCAGTAGATGGGACGCGGGACCAAAAATATTTTGGGAACTTTTTAAAAAGAAGACCATCAAAAGTTTTCAGGATCTAAAAAATCGGTATGGATTAAACAATCAAGATTTATACAGATATCTACAGATGCGGCATTATATGGAGAAAACTATAAAAAAGTTTAATTCAGATGAGCCTGAGTCAGGAATCATTAAGTTCTTTATCTCAGCATATGATTCAGACCAGGGAAAGAAACTAATCACAAAACTATATAAAGAAGTGGAAAGATTAAAGGGTAACAATATGACATATATAAAAGAAAAGGGGGGAAAAGAGGCTGGGTGGCAGTTAGATAGATAGATAGATAGATTACTTTATTCATCCCCGGAGGGAAATTAAGTTGTCATAGCAGCTCGTATATCAGAACACAACAAAACACAATACAATAGAACAAAACAAAACATTGAGGTAAAAATGAACAAAAACAGAAACACAAGATGAATAGGCAGACAAGTAGTGCAGTGGCAATATGATGGTAATAGTAATGATGATATGATGGTAATGTTATTGTTAGACAGTATATAAGAATAGTAGTACAGTATATATATATATAGTATACAATATAACATAATATATATTTATATAGATAGTACTTATACCAATATAATAGCAGTATATAGTAATAATGGCAGCAACAGTATATATAATAATAATAGTAATAGTAGTAGTAATAATATAATAATAATAACATGTACACATGTATAAATATGTGTATATAGACTTATATATACGAAGAATATACAGAGAATATACAGAGTATGATATAATATGATATGATATATAGTATATAGTAGGGTATAAATATAAGTACTTGACTATACAATATACTATCAGTGTAAGAATATGTAGACTGGGTGTGCAAAAGACAATATTATTGTATAAAATGGTCTGTAATATCAAAATGGTTTAATTAACACATATCACAGAAGTAAATGTTCCAGTATATGGGGCGTAGTGTAGTACAGGGTACATGGTGCAAGGGTGACAGGTATGTTAGTGCAGTTCTGTGATGGTGGCTCTGACAGAGGTAGATGAGTTATAGAGTCTTATTGCGGTTGGAATGAACGATTTCCTGTATCGCTCCTTAGAGCAGCGGGGTTGGATGAGCCTGTGGCTGAAGCTGCTCTTTAGCTTGTCCAGTGTTTTGTGGAGGGGGTGAGAGGGATTGTCCATGATTGCCAGCATCCTGTTCTCCACCACCTCCTCCATGGTGACAAGCTTAGAGCCAACCACAGACTCTGCTTTCCTTATGATTTTGTTCAGTCTGTTGGCATCCTTTGTCCTGATGCCCGCACCCCAGGACACCACAGCAAAGAAGATGGTGCTCGCCACAACAGACTGATAGAACATCTGCGGGCATTTTGTTCCAGACATTGAAGGACCCGAGCCTCCTCAGGAAGTAAAGCCGGCTCAGGCCCTTCTTGTAGACGGCCTCTGTGTGGGTGGACCAGTCCAGTTTATTGTCCAATGTGATACCGAGGTACTTGTATGCAGGTACCACCTCCACATCCGTCCCACCGATGCAGACAGGAGAGGGCAGGGGCTTGTTCCTCCTGAAATCCACCACCATCTCCTTCGTCTTCTCCACGTTGAGCTGCAGGCGGTTCTCCCCACACCACTTCACAAAGCGGTCGACCAGGTCCCTGTACTCAGCCTCCCCCCCGCCCTCAATACACCCCACAATGGCTGTGTCATCAGAGAACTTCTGCAGATGACACGACTCAGTGCAGTGCTTAAAATCAGCAGTGTATGTGGTGAAGAGGAAGGGGGACAGTACAGTTCCCTGGGGGGCCCCGATGTTACTGATCAGACGATCAGACACACAATTCTGTAATCTCACAAACTGTGGTCTGCCCGTCAGATAGTCATCGACCCAAGTGATGAGGGGAGCACTCACCCGCGTGCCCTCCAGTTTGGCCTTCAGCAGTCTGGGCTGGATGGTGTTGAAGGCGCTGGAGAAATCAAAAAACATGATCCGGACTGAGGTGTTGGGTCTGTCCAGGGAGGAGTAGGCCTTCTGCAGCAGGTAGATGATTGCATCATCAACCCCAACATGGGGCTGATATGCAAACTGCAGGGGGTCTTGTGATGGGCACACCAGTGGTCTGAGGTGTGCCAATACCAGTCTCTCCATGACCTTCATGATGTGAGAGGTCAGTGCCACCGGCCTGTAGTCCTCCAGTGCAGCAGGATGTCCTTTTTTGGGCACTGGGACCAGGCAGGATGTTTTCCAGAGCACTGGCACTCTCTGAAGGTGTAGGCTCAGGTTGAAGAGGTGCTGGAGAACTCCACAGAGCTGGCTGGAACATGCCTTCAGCACACGAGGGCTGATGCGGTCCGGTCCAGCAGCTTTCCTCTGTTTGAGCCTCTCCAGCTCTCTCCTCACCTGGCTGGCTGTGATGTGTAGTCCAGACTGGAGGGTAGGGGATGTCAGTGGTGGGTTTGAGGGTGGTGCAAAGAGGTGTGTGTTGCAGGAGGTGGTGGTGGTGGGGGACTGTGGGTGATGTGAGGATGTCCTGGGGGTGGGAGGTGTGAAAAAGTCTGTGGTGAAAGCCAGCGGAGGGGTGGGGGGAGATGGTGACGGGTGTGGTGTGGGGCAGAGGATGATGGGGGGAGGTGGGGGGTTGTTGCTCTGAGAAGCAGTAGAGGCAGTCGTAGAGGCAGTGGAGGGTCCGCTGGGGGTGGGGGGGTTGTTGTTGAACCTATTGAAGAACGTGTTCAGCTCGTTCGCACGTTATCAGAGGAGGAATGGGACAAGGTAAATGAAGGACAGTGGAAAACAACATGCTCCCTCTCATGTAGAGAATATGGTTGGAAGAACATTGTAAGATACTTTATTACACCAACACAACAGAAATCTCAAGACACACGACGTTGGAGACTGTGTGGGGAAAATAAGGCCAACCATTTTCATATCTTTTGGGGATGCCCTTGTATTATACCTTTTTGGCAAGAGTTAAAGAAGAGTATGGAAACAATTCTGAAAGTGCAAATTCCACTTTCATTTGAAGTTTTATATTTGGGAAAAGAGAACCAGGAGATTAAATACATATTTCGAATAATGGTGGTGGTGGCTAAAAAGGCCATCACCAGAAAATGGCTAAAAAAAGATCCACCAAAAATAGAGGATTGGGTAGATGTAATGCTCGATATATATAGAATGGAGAAGCTGACTTTCTCAGCTAGACTAAAATCAGAAACTTTTAAAAACTACTGGGAAAACTGGATTGATTTTGTGTCTCCATTGAGAGTAGACTTTGTGCAATAAGGACAGTGTGTATTGCAGAGTGTTGACCCCCTTGGTTCAGGCTACAAACTTGTTTATTGTTCATTTATTTATTTGATATGTTTACCCCAATCAGGAGACAAGGAACAATGCAGGAGAGGTGTGAAAATAAGGACAAGAGTGAAAAAGCGGTTCATTTTACTTCACATTTACTCTACTGTAACTTTACTTGAGAATTCATGTCCAATTATGTCTCTGCTCTGCGGTGGAAGTATAGGAATGTTTTATACTGTTGTAAAATTATACACATTATGTAAAATATTGATGGAATATTGATATGTGGAATCAATAAAAAAGATAATTGAAAAAAAAAAAAAGCTCTGGGTGTTGCAGGTCAAAAGATCAAATTTGGAGCCTTTTGGGTTCAAATGTCTGGTTAGGGTAACTACACATGCTCTTACTGCTGCTGGTGTTAGAATAACTTTTTGAACATAAAAACACAAGAATAAACAAAAATACTGTTCTCTAAGTGCTGCAACTGACAGTAAACATTACAACCATAACATGAATATGCTCTAGTATTAGAATATGAGAAATTTAATGTTGAGGTCGTATTTAAAGAGACCACTTTGGTGAGAGAATGGGCTGTGATTGG
Source organism: Paralichthys olivaceus (assembly GCF_024713975.1). Classification (NCBI taxonomy): domain Eukaryota; kingdom Metazoa; phylum Chordata; class Actinopteri; order Pleuronectiformes; family Paralichthyidae; genus Paralichthys; species Paralichthys olivaceus. The sequence continues at coordinate 726,086 of NC_091101.1, forward strand.
TGGGTGACTGACGAGCACCCATAAACCTATCGGTAGCTGAGCACACAGAATCAAATTGTCATATATCACAAATCATAAACTGGATTTATTTTCATAATTAATTATGGATAAAATTACAAAGTATGTTGCAGAAATCTGAAATGGATATCTATATAATTGAGCATTGTACAAGTTACATGTTCTACTGAATAAGGGATCAGCCACTTGCTATCTGTAAACCCCCAACCCCCAAGTGAATCTCCTTATATTATGCTAGGTGTTGTTTGGGCAAAGAAAAAATTAAAAGAAAAAAAGTCTAATTTTTGCATTTTAGCAGGTGCTCTTAATAAAAAGGTTCCCTTTTTAGCACCATGCATCGTATCCACTGAAATATCCACACTTACATCACTGATATAAACATATACCTATTGAGATTTAATTAAAGTAAATGGAGAATTACAGGATTACCTCCACATTTGCTATGGTTTGAGATACTGCTGCTAGTGCGACATCTAGTGGCAGTGAATATCGCTAATGAATATCATATGTACATAAACACTCTCAGAGGTGGGAAGTAGAACCTGTGGTGAACTTCAGCTGACATAAAAACTCAAAAGCTTTAGTTTGTCCAGTTTGGACGCACTCCTGATGTAAATATAAAGTATTTAAATCTAGCAGGGCCCATTCTGTTCAATCTGTACAATTTTGACGATTGCCCACTGGTGGATTATTTTATATTCAATTCTTGCCAATAGATCACTTTCTCCTAAGTCTTATACACTGGACCTTTTAAGAAAATACTTCATTCAATACATTGTACTCATTTTCTTGTGGACAGTTTTTCATGCTCAAAAATCTTTGCTTTAACCCTCCGTTTAAGTGAATTGTTTTTTACTTTATTTGAAGTAAGAGTAGTTCAGTTAAAGAAGTCAAAGTACATTTCAGAACCTGTACTTTTATACTTTTACTTGGTTAAAGAATCCGAAACAGTGGTTAAACTTCAGCTCAAGTTATTTTTAATACAAGTACCTGTACCTCTACTTGAGTAAAGTATGTGTGTGCTTTTATCACCTCTGCACACACATACACACACACAGTGGATTTTTTTTAACAACAGGGAGAGCACAACTTCGCAATAACACAACGATACCCACAAGCAACAGTTAAATTCGAAAAAACAAGCTGCAAAGCAAATAAAACTCACGCCATGCAGTAGCAAACTGCCAATACAACTGACTGGACACTCCAAACAATTTGTAGAGCAACACATAATGTCCTGAGCACGTATTTACATAGGCATCAGGACAAACACCAAATGTTAGCTCTCAACTTGAACCCGGTTATGATGCTGTGGCAAGACTTTAGAGTACAGCATGAATGTACAGTTCATGCTCAAAAACCTATGTGCTGGATTTTAAAAAGTCCTGCAATGGCAATGAACTAGGTGAACTACACTGGCCATGCTCTTTCTGCAGATTTATTGCAGAGTTTAAACAGCAACATGGATTTGTTATTATGTTCAGTTAATAATGAAATTGCCTTTACACCACAGTGATGGACATGAATTGGAAAGAGAGAGAGCTGAGGGAGAGTTCAAGACAATAAGAAAACAATTACTCTTTCTTAAGTAATTATTCACTGACAAAAATGATCACCTCCGATAAAATGTGAAGATCGATACCTAACACCATAATTCTCACAAAGTCATCAGGATTAATTGTTCTCTTTAAATTTACCAGCTGGGGGCAGATGTTTATTTAACACTGTGCCATCCTCTCTTTTTATGTTGTTGAAAGATAAAAGGATATTCAAATTTCTTCTGTTATTCTATTGAGGAAATGTCAAAGACAAAGGCCTGTGAGGCTGGGCGTCATCCAGCACTTCCTGTTTTGCAAACTTGTTACTTCTGGCATATTTACCAGGAGCATAAGCCTGCATCCTCTAAGAGAGGATGTGGTCATCTTAGTATTTCATGTAAATGAATTGGCAAGTCACGGGTCCTTAAATATCTATTTACAACATTAAACAACTTTACAATAAACCTTTGAATAATATTGACAAGCTGCGGGAATGGGGATTGTCTGTCTAATGGAAGGAGACAGTGTGTAAACTGAGGTCTGCTGGGAGTCAGTCAGTAAGCCACCATCGTAAACCTTAAAGTTGCACTTTTAGATGAACAATTTGGTCAACCATTTGGTCAGTCCTCCACATATATCTTTGCTCATGCAATTATACATACACAAATGTAACATTTCCATTACAGTGCTAAAAGTGTTATAGCTGAGCAGGGATCAGTGAGGATGAGGTCGTATTTAAAGGGACCGCTTTGGTGAGAGAATGGGCTGTGATTGGTGAGTGACTGATGAGCACCCATGAACCTATCGGTAGCTGAGCACATGACTCTGTGTCCTGCATGAACTAACACAATGCTTCATTAGTCACAATTCAAGTTCAGGATTTCTACTATGACATTCTCACTTTAAACTTAATACAAAGTATCTTGAATTGAGGCAAATTAAAGCTGACCTTGAATTATGATCAGTCAGAATCAAATTGTCATATATCACAAATCATAAACTGGATTTATTTTCATAATTAATTATGGATACAATTACAAAGTATGTTGCAGAAATCTGAAATGGATATCTATATCATTGAGCATTGTACAAGTTACATTGTGCAAGTACATGTTCTACTGAATAAGGGATCAGCCACTTGCTATCTGTAATACAAACAGCCATCATCAGGAACATCAGAGAGATCATAGTTAATAATCATCCCAAGGTACTTGTAGTTCTCTACAAAGTCTACCACATGTCCCTTGATGATAGTATTCTAAGAGTTTGAGGACTGATGCCTAAAACTTATGTCCTTGGTTTTTGTCACATTTAGTAGTAAAAATGCACAGTCACACCAATACAGATTCACAATCCACAATGGGACCATGGTTGTTCTCATCTGCATGGAGGAGACTGACTGTCACAGAGTCATCAGCAAATTTGAAAAGTAATCTGTTGTCATGCCAGCTGCGGCAGTCATCAGTATACACATTATAGAGGGGAGGTGAAAGGACACAGGAGGAGACCCTGTGGATGATGACAATGTGTCTTACATGCATTACTTTCTGTGTCAGTTGCAGCTCGAGGCATGTATCCAAAATTATCTTTTCCAGGCACTATACTGATACTGTAGTCACTACAAGTTACGCATGTTCCATTTTGCCTGGGGGACATTTAAAACAAACCAGTCTACAACACAATAAAAATCACATGAAAATCAACCTCCCTCCTCATCTTTTCATATTTTTTTACTCCTCAATTTTTTGATGTGGATTTAGAATTTGATACTGAGCATAGCCGTGAAATTGCCCCCCCAAATAGAAATGGTACACGTTGTCAAATAAATGTTATCTACATAAATCCCCACAGATTTCAAAAACCTTCTCAGAACAAAGTTAACATCACAGTATATTGTAAGGTATCACATTTTTTATTACTCACCTTATTGTTGGAACCTCAACCATATTTACTGTCCCTGGCTCAGACTCTCTCTCAAGCATCTACAGTAAGTGTTTTCATTCCTTAAACACAGGCTCTCTTGTGGTTCCAAGAGTCTGTAAGAGTAGAACAGGAGGTAGAGCATTCAGCTACCAGGCAGACAACTTCTGTGCATTTACGGTTAAACTTAAAACATTCCTTTTTGATAAAGCCTTGCTGGATCAGGTGAGTCCTGAACCATCCCTTAAGCTGCTAAGGGATGGTTTAGCAGCTTTAGCAGCTGGAGCTCCACCGAGAGGACAACCACAGCCAGCAGCGGTGCAGTGTGATGACCAGCAGGACACTCAGCTGCTACCGGTGCAGAGGGTGCAGGCGGCAGCTCCAGCCGTCCCTAACCTCCATCCAGACCTCGAGCTTGTTGCAGCAGAGGAGGTGGACAGGCCTCCATCATGCACCACTCCATATGTGGCAGCACATACTCCACGGCGCACCGGGAAGGAGGCAATTTATGATTTGAATGCAACCCCGCAAGCACCGATGGTGGAGGTGGCTGCAGGAGATGGAAACACTCAGCTGATCTACAGACCATGGACATTCACCAATATGAAAGAACCTACCACTTCATCTCTCCCACAAGTGTTAAGTGGGGGAGCGGTATGCAGTGCAACTGGAACCAGCACTGAACAGCAAAGACTGCTGATGACTGAGATGGGGACTCAGTATTCGAAAGTGGCAAGATCCGTCTCTGCACAGGAGCGGAGAATGGTGAATCCAGCATGGGGTAATGCTGATTATGCAGAAAAACTCTTGAACAGCAAGAAAAAGAAAAAGGCAACGCAGTTGACAGAGGGACTGCAAATGGCACAGCTGGCAGCATATCAAAACCAAGTCTGCGGGCACAAGAAAGGTCATGGAGGGAGAGGAAGGGGACGTGGAAGAACTGACGCTTGTTTCAAATGTGGCAAAATTGGACATTGGATCAGGGATTGCCCTGAGAACCAATACACATAGTGCGATTGAGTAGCGGTGGAGCTGGGGACAGTGAAGGATTCATCTGGTGCAGACGCGGAGACAGAGAGAAAGTTTCAACCTACTCACCAAATTCGTAAGAGCACTGTAACACGCACACCATATGAATTACTGTTAGAACTGATGCATATATGCAAAAACACACAATCAAAGTAAATGGTAAAGACATCACATTTTTGGTAGATTCAGGTGAAAACAGAATCAGTCTCCAAAAATGAATGTTAGAGATGTTTTAAAACAATTGAAGCAACAGGTACGACAGTGCTAGAGAGATACACTGTACCATTGTTTTAAAAAAAAAAATGAGGTTAAGGAAATTTTAAACATTAATTTTTGTTGTCACCACGCTGGCTGATAGATATTATTGGTAGAGATTTCATGTGTTCATTGAGTAATATGCTAATTTTAACATCACAAGGCGTAGATGTAACTAGAGGATTTGATATATGCATATCAATGGAAGATTCTGAACGCTTCCCTCACCTCTGTAAGTAACACTTTCTTGTGAGATGCTGAGGTACTCACCCAGATGTAATTACAGATGTTATCCTAACACAAAGGATGGTAGAGAAGGTTAGAGTAAGTAGTTAAAGAATGTGATAGAGAAAGTTAGATTAAAGATTAACGATAGGTTAGGTTGGTTATACTAGAACAGTAATCACTGTGTTGTCTCAGTAGCTTAGATTGACTCACTGGACAAATTGTTTAAGGTATCAAATTCTGATCTCCATGTTCTATTAAGCAAAGGAGAACAAAAACAATTGGTATTGAAAGTTTTGGAACTTTGGACCAAAAGGGGTTATGGGAAGGGAAAAAACATCTGATCCCAATAATAAAAATAATTTAATCAGAGGTTTAGAGGTAAATCACAAAAGATTTCTGCAGTGATAAATGCAATTAGGACTGTGGAATTTATTATTGTCAGACTGAACACTTTTCAAAAGCTAAGTGACTCAGATACAGTACAGCTGATAAATGCAGATATGAAGCTGTTTGTGGACGACTCAGCATTAAAAGATCCAGCAACTGGTAGAAGCCAAGTGGGTTTTGACGTTACAACTTTGTATGACAAATTTGGCTGAATCACTCATTACATTATTCTTCAGAAGCTGCAGAATTGGTTGCATTGATTGAGAAATGCAAATATGTAAGTGACAGGTGTCAACATATACACTGGTAGCAGGTATGCATTGGGAGTGGTATATGATTTGGCAGATTTTTGGCTAAAGGGAAATTCTCAAACCCATTACCTACCATACATTGGTTGCTGTTCTGATTGATGCTGTGTTGTTATTCAAACTAATTGCGTTCTGCAAATGTGAAGCATTTTTTAAAGACTTTTCAGTTTCACAGGGGAATGTGAGAGCAGAAGCTGCTGCAAAAGCTGCAGCAAAGCACAGTCTGCTTGTCCGAGGCGTTTCTGAATCTGATAGGTCATTAACACCTAATGTATTTGATGGGTCATTAACATTTAAATACAGATTTAAAGGAGCTGCAGATAAGGGCAGCTCAGTTAAAAACAAACAAAAAAACTGTTTGAAGGGAAGTGGATTGTTTGGTGGCTATACATTTTGGTCTGGAACAAATAGGAAATCCTGTTTAGAAAGATATCTGTTTCCTCATAGTTGACACATGGTCAGAACCAAGTGTCAAAGGGGGGATGCCAAATGTAGGAAGAGATACAGATATATTGGTTTACAAAAGAATTGTCAAACTCACAAATGACTCACAAATTATTTTTAAATTTTCATTAGAGTTATATAATTGGTACTATAATAATATACAAAGAGGAATCCAGATTATATAAAGTGAACTGTTTGAGGGATTTTATGGAAGAACAAAGTGAGGGAAAGCAATACTGTCTTGATTTTATTGACATGTGTGTTTCTCCACATTTAAACAGGACTCTTCAGCAGTTGCGAAGGCACTGCTCAGGGAAATGTTTTATTGTGCAACCTGTCCCCTATGCTTTTTGAGATCCACAGATAGGTGAAGGAAGCCCTACCAAAATCCTGGCAAAATAGATGGCAGTGAAGGCTGCTGAAAGATCAACTTGGATGTATGCAAGCCATTGCAGGGAGGTTCCTGAGCAAGGAGTGGATTCTTCAGAACACAGCGTGCATTGATGTCAGTGAGTGCACCTCAGCCTTCAACTGCTTTGTGTCCGCGAGCAAGGAGGGGGTGGAAATCTCTAGGACCACACGTCTCCAATCTCACGAAGAGGCGGCACATTGATTAGGGGGTTGGCTAGGGTGACGCTGCTGATAAACGATGACGCCGACAGACAAAAAGTGACACCTGATGGGACGACTGGGATGCAGTTCAAGGGAAAAGATGTGTTCCCTATCCTTGCTCACAGTCATCATCGTCCTGCCAACATTGCTATGGCAGGTGAAACCTTGGCAGGAAGAACAAAACCAAACTAAACTGAGCATCATAGGCAAAAAAAAAAAATGGAAACTCTTGTTTGAACTGACAAAGCCTGAAGTCAATTCATGGTATGCAGCCATGAAGACAACTGCGAGGAAAGATCATCAATGAGAGACCTAACCTCACTTACTTCCATACAGATTGCACTCACTATTATGAAGATATGAGTGTTCCACATTGAAAGTGTCTTCAAAGGATTTGAGGGACTCTTCCCATGGTGGGGGAATGTGCGAACAACACACAGAATAGATGGGATTGTACTTAGTGGGGGTTGGGTTTTCATTTTTGTTTCTCCCAATATTCAGGGCCTCAGAAATGTGGCTCTGCGAAATAGGATGGCTTTGGACATTATGCTCACCAGCCAAGGAGGTGTTGGTCACATAATCTGATTTGATTGCTGCACATACATACATACATACATCTGACAATTTGATGCATATTGTTTTTCATTTAAATTGCCTATTGTTTGAGGAAAAGAACAAGGACACACAGATTCCTGAAGCATGGAATTGGTGGTCATAGTATATTTTAAATGTGAAAAATGTGTCATTGGAATATTTGACATCGATTCAGATTTTTGTTTGTATTTAAGTGTTGTTGGTCTGGTGTATTGATTGTGTACTATTTGTGTACTTTAATCAAGAATGCAATTGGATATGTTAAATTTCCGGGCCCTCATCTAGAATGAAATTCTCAATTTCAAGATGATGCGTTTGTCTAAAAATGATAGTTGTTTAGTGAGCATGAAATGCTCAAAGGGGGGAAATGTAATGGAAATTTTTACATTTGTGAATGTTTAATTGCATTAGCAGACATGTATGTGGATGACTGACCAAATGGTTCACCAAATTGTTTATCTGAAAGGGCAACCTTAAGGTTTACGATGGTGGCTTAAGAGACTTGAGTTGTATGGCCTCGAGAAACCAAATCTTTATGGCTTCTCATGGTATCTCTGATTGGGATCAAACAACTGGGATCTCACAGGGGGGGTCATCCACAGAACATGTAAACAAATGGCCAGGATGTCTCCTCCACTGAGTGAAACTACAGGAGGGTAATAAATACCTTTGAATGCTTAGTGGGAGGGGGCTGAGAGTTCTTAGAACACAGATTCTCCTATGTTCTTTGCTCATTTGTGCATGTCATTCAGGTGATGTGTACTGATGAGTCCATCTGCAGATGCTGAATTAAACTTTCAGAAAGAAGTGTTTGACTTTGTGCTTGTTTCACAGAAATTGCCACCACAGTATCACATTTTTTATTACTCACCTTATTGTTGGAACCTCAACCATATTTACTGTCCCTGGCTCAGACTCTCTCTCAAGCATCTACAGTAGGTGTTTTCATTCCCAAAACACAGGCTCTCTTGTGGTTCCAAGAGTCTGTAAGAGTAGAACAGGAGGTAGAGCATTCAGCTACCAGGCAGACAACTTCTGTGCATTTACGGTTAAACTTAAAACATTCCTTTTTGATAAAGCCTTGCTGGATCAGGTGAGTCCTGAACCATCCCTTAAGCTGCTATAGGTCTAGACCCCCCCCCCACACTCATTTATTTTTTTTAATAAATGTCAAAAACTATGTTATTGACGTGTCTCTTTTCTCCCATAGTCCCTCTCTCTCTTTCTCTCTCTCATTGCAGATACCTCTGACTCAAGAACTGAAGGAGAACAACTATTATTATTATTATTATTAACAACAATGCTTATTATATTAATTGTTGCTGCTATCATTGATAATCAATAACTTCTTTACACTGTTATTGTTTACATTTTAACTAGTAAGAGCTGATACCAGATGATCCAGGCAGATGATCGTCCACACTGTGGGCTGAGTGTCATAAAATTAACAACACATTCATAGCATCTGCAAACAATACTATATAACAACATTCAAGCATACTATCTATATAACAACAGATCTTAACTGTGTTTGTTCTCAAGTGTGGGGTGTTTTATACATTTTTAATAACATTATACGGATCACATTATAGCGTGACATATTTCTGGTTGAGGACAGGAGGAAATTACTGCAGTAAAGTGTGAAAGATGGGTAAAGAAGAGTTGAAGTGGAGTATAAAATGACCGTGGTATTAATGATAAACTAATCACATGAGGGATCGTCTCAGTTGTTCATTTGGAAAAAGGGAAACTGTAATAAAGTTATTGCATTACCTGAAAGGTTTCACAATGTAACTTGATACGAATCCCCTTGCGAGTCTGCTATTGATCCGAAAAGTCTGAATCTGTGAATGTCTTTCACACTTTCCTTCAGTCACTTTCCTCTTGTTAATCGTTCCTGCTTCAGCTCACCGGTCGTAGCCAGAGGTGTGTTCCATCCAGGGCCGAAGGTGATGTTGCTTACTGCGGGGTTAACCCCCTTCACTTCCACCAGCAATTGGAAAACAACACAGGGAGCTCCGCATCATATCAACTCGTTACGCTATAATGTAATCCATATAACGTTATTAAAAATTAAAAAACAAAAAAGATCTTACCAGCCTATACACCTCTCCTACACAGGGGAAGACCACGCCTCCACGACACACACTTTCATCAGAAATGAAACTTATCTCTCTCTCTCTCTCTCACGTGTCTGTGTGTGTCGGGTCAGATCAAGGTGATCAGCGGGACCTTTCATGTGACACCTGCATTTAGAGACGCGGTCTTTCAGTCGCCTGCAAAGACCCCCTCCTTTGCGCTTACCGCTCTGAACGCTGTCTCTGTCCACGCGCATACTGTGCTTCAAGGGCTTCCACAGAATTGTGGTGTTTTCGTCGGGAACATCCTGGTGCAGCCATGTCTCCGTAAAGCATATTAAACTACACTCAAGATACTCCTTCTGACTTTGGACCAGTGCAGTCAGCTCGTCCATCTTATTCCCCAGCGATCTCACGTTTCCCATGACAATGGAGGGAAGACTCGGTTTATAGCTCTTCTTGATAAGTCTTTGTTGTTTCACAGCCTCCCTTTTCCTCCGTAGATTTTTGCCTTCCTCTGCATCCCCTGTGTGTCCGTATCAAGATTTCAGCCGGAATATCATTGTACGTGGTCACCGAAGGTCGCTCGCTCTCTCCAACTCCACGCAGGGAAAGACCGCGTCTCTAAATGCAGGAGTCACGTGAAAGGTCCCGCTGACCACCTTGATCTGACCCGACGCACACACACACACACACACACACACACACAGACACGTGAGAGAGAGATAAGTTTCATTTGTGTGTGTCGTGGAGGCGTTGTCTTTCCCTGTGTGGCAGGAAAAGTGCAAAGGTAAGATCTTGCTTGTTTTTAATAACGTTATACGGCTAGAAGGCAGCAGGGGCAGACAGGGAATTTCTTGAGATTATATCAAAGAATAAAGTGATTGAAGAGAGTAAGGTATTGAGATGAATCGCATATGATTCAGACTTCACACCAAACACAGCAGATAGTAGATTCAGTAGATGGGACGCGGGACCAAAAATATTTTGGGAACTTTTTAAAAAGAAGACCATCAAAAGTTTTCAGGATCTAAAAAATCGGTATGGATTAAACAATCAAGATTTATACAGATATCTACAGATGCGGCATTATATGGAGAAAACTATAAAAAAGTTTAATTCAGATGAGCCTGAGTCAGGAATCATTAAGTTCTTTATCTCAGCATATGATTCAGACCAGGGAAAGAAACTAATCACAAAACTATATAAAGAAGTGGAAAGATTAAAGGGTAACAATATGACATATATAAAAGAAAAGGGGGGAAAAGAGGCTGGGTGGCAGTTAGATAGATAGATAGATAGATTACTTTATTCATCCCCGGAGGGAAATTAAGTTGTCATAGCAGCTCGTATATCAGAACACAACAAAACACAATACAATAGAACAAAACAAAACATTGAGGTAAAAATGAACAAAAACAGAAACACAAGATGAATAGGCAGACAAGTAGTGCAGTGGCAATATGATGGTAATAGTAATGATGATATGATGGTAATGTTATTGTTAGACAGTATATAAGAATAGTAGTACAGTATATATATATATAGTATACAATATAACATAATATATATTTATATAGATAGTACTTATACCAATATAATAGCAGTATATAGTAATAATGGCAGCAACAGTATATATAATAATAATAGTAATAGTAGTAGTAATAATATAATAATAATAACATGTACACATGTATAAATATGTGTATATAGACTTATATATACGAAGAATATACAGAGAATATACAGAGTATGATATAATATGATATGATATATAGTATATAGTAGGGTATAAATATAAGTACTTGACTATACAATATACTATCAGTGTAAGAATATGTAGACTGGGTGTGCAAAAGACAATATTATTGTATAAAATGGTCTGTAATATCAAAATGGTTTAATTAACACATATCACAGAAGTAAATGTTCCAGTATATGGGGCGTAGTGTAGTACAGGGTACATGGTGCAAGGGTGACAGGTATGTTAGTGCAGTTCTGTGATGGTGGCTCTGACAGAGGTAGATGAGTTATAGAGTCTTATTGCGGTTGGAATGAACGATTTCCTGTATCGCTCCTTAGAGCAGCGGGGTTGGATGAGCCTGTGGCTGAAGCTGCTCTTTAGCTTGTCCAGTGTTTTGTGGAGGGGGTGAGAGGGATTGTCCATGATTGCCAGCATCCTGTTCTCCACCACCTCCTCCATGGTGACAAGCTTAGAGCCAACCACAGACTCTGCTTTCCTTATGATTTTGTTCAGTCTGTTGGCATCCTTTGTCCTGATGCCCGCACCCCAGGACACCACAGCAAAGAAGATGGTGCTCGCCACAACAGACTGATAGAACATCTGCGGGCATTTTGTTCCAGACATTGAAGGACCCGAGCCTCCTCAGGAAGTAAAGCCGGCTCAGGCCCTTCTTGTAGACGGCCTCTGTGTGGGTGGACCAGTCCAGTTTATTGTCCAATGTGATACCGAGGTACTTGTATGCAGGTACCACCTCCACATCCGTCCCACCGATGCAGACAGGAGAGGGCAGGGGCTTGTTCCTCCTGAAATCCACCACCATCTCCTTCGTCTTCTCCACGTTGAGCTGCAGGCGGTTCTCCCCACACCACTTCACAAAGCGGTCGACCAGGTCCCTGTACTCAGCCTCCCCCCCGCCCTCAATACACCCCACAATGGCTGTGTCATCAGAGAACTTCTGCAGATGACACGACTCAGTGCAGTGCTTAAAATCAGCAGTGTATGTGGTGAAGAGGAAGGGGGACAGTACAGTTCCCTGGGGGGCCCCGATGTTACTGATCAGACGATCAGACACACAATTCTGTAATCTCACAAACTGTGGTCTGCCCGTCAGATAGTCATCGACCCAAGTGATGAGGGGAGCACTCACCCGCGTGCCCTCCAGTTTGGCCTTCAGCAGTCTGGGCTGGATGGTGTTGAAGGCGCTGGAGAAATCAAAAAACATGATCCGGACTGAGGTGTTGGGTCTGTCCAGGGAGGAGTAGGCCTTCTGCAGCAGGTAGATGATTGCATCATCAACCCCAACATGGGGCTGATATGCAAACTGCAGGGGGTCTTGTGATGGGCACACCAGTGGTCTGAGGTGTGCCAATACCAGTCTCTCCATGACCTTCATGATGTGAGAGGTCAGTGCCACCGGCCTGTAGTCCTCCAGTGCAGCAGGATGTCCTTTTTTGGGCACTGGGACCAGGCAGGATGTTTTCCAGAGCACTGGCACTCTCTGAAGGTGTAGGCTCAGGTTGAAGAGGTGCTGGAGAACTCCACAGAGCTGGCTGGAACATGCCTTCAGCACACGAGGGCTGATGCGGTCCGGTCCAGCAGCTTTCCTCTGTTTGAGCCTCTCCAGCTCTCTCCTCACCTGGCTGGCTGTGATGTGTAGTCCAGACTGGAGGGTAGGGGATGTCAGTGGTGGGTTTGAGGGTGGTGCAAAGAGGTGTGTGTTGCAGGAGGTGGTGGTGGTGGGGGACTGTGGGTGATGTGAGGATGTCCTGGGGGTGGGAGGTGTGAAAAAGTCTGTGGTGAAAGCCAGCGGAGGGGTGGGGGGAGATGGTGACGGGTGTGGTGTGGGGCAGAGGATGATGGGGGGAGGTGGGGGGTTGTTGCTCTGAGAAGCAGTAGAGGCAGTCGTAGAGGCAGTGGAGGGTCCGCTGGGGGTGGGGGGGTTGTTGTTGAACCTATTGAAGAACGTGTTCAGCTCGTTCGCACGTTATCAGAGGAGGAATGGGACAAGGTAAATGAAGGACAGTGGAAAACAACATGCTCCCTCTCATGTAGAGAATATGGTTGGAAGAACATTGTAAGATACTTTATTACACCAACACAACAGAAATCTCAAGACACACGACGTTGGAGACTGTGTGGGGAAAATAAGGCCAACCATTTTCATATCTTTTGGGGATGCCCTTGTATTATACCTTTTTGGCAAGAGTTAAAGAAGAGTATGGAAACAATTCTGAAAGTGCAAATTCCACTTTCATTTGAAGTTTTATATTTGGGAAAAGAGAACCAGGAGATTAAATACATATTTCGAATAATGGTGGTGGTGGCTAAAAAGGCCATCACCAGAAAATGGCTAAAAAAAGATCCACCAAAAATAGAGGATTGGGTAGATGTAATGCTCGATATATATAGAATGGAGAAGCTGACTTTCTCAGCTAGACTAAAATCAGAAACTTTTAAAAACTACTGGGAAAACTGGATTGATTTTGTGTCTCCATTGAGAGTAGACTTTGTGCAATAAGGACAGTGTGTATTGCAGAGTGTTGACCCCCTTGGTTCAGGCTACAAACTTGTTTATTGTTCATTTATTTATTTGATATGTTTACCCCAATCAGGAGACAAGGAACAATGCAGGAGAGGTGTGAAAATAAGGACAAGAGTGAAAAAGCGGTTCATTTTACTTCACATTTACTCTACTGTAACTTTACTTGAGAATTCATGTCCAATTATGTCTCTGCTCTGCGGTGGAAGTATAGGAATGTTTTATACTGTTGTAAAATTATACACATTATGTAAAATATTGATGGAATATTGATATGTGGAATCAATAAAAAAGATAATTGAAAAAAAAAAAAAGCTCTGGGTGTTGCAGGTCAAAAGATCAAATTTGGAGCCTTTTGGGTTCAAATGTCTGGTTAGGGTAACTACACATGCTCTTACTGCTGCTGGTGTTAGAATAACTTTTTGAACATAAAAACACAAGAATAAACAAAAATACTGTTCTCTAAAGCCTAGTTTATGCTTCTGCGTCATGTCGACGCCGTAGCTAGATGCAGACCCCTACGCCGTAGCCTGACGTGCGCCTCCCAAAAATCCTAACTACGCGGACGTCGACGGGGACCGTAAGCGCTGTGATTGGTCCGCTCAGAACGTAAGTTCCGGCGGTTGCTTTCCGGTCTTTCTTCCTCGTCGTAAAAACCAACTCCGCAAACGTTTTCTTTGTAGCTTGCGCTTCAACATTTGCAATATAAGCATTTGTTCTTCGTTTTTGATGAGCTCCAACAACAAATACAGCTGCTCCACCTCGGTCGCCATTGTTTACTTTACGGAAGAAAAGGCGAGGATTCGGCTATAACCACACAAACACACCGCTACACCCCCTAGCGGCATGGCGGTGAATTGCAGAGCAACGCGTTCCCTCGACGCAGAACTTCGAATGCTCAACGACCTACGGCGTAGGTACGGCGTCGACGTGACGCAGAAGCATAAACTAGGCTTAAGTGCTGCAACTGACAGTAAACATTACAACCATAACATGAATATGCTCTAGTATTAGAATATGAGAAATTTAATGTTGAGGTCGTATTTAAAGAGACCACTTTGGTGAGAGAATGGGCTGTGATTGGTGGGTGACTGACGAGCACCCATAAACCTATCGGTAGCTGAGCACACAGAATCAAATTGTCATATATCACAAATCATAAACTGGATTTATTTTCATAATTAATTATGGATAAAATTACAAAGTATGTTGCAGAAATCTGAAATGGATATCTATATAATTGAGCATTGTACAAGTTACATGTTCTACTGAATAAGGGATCAGCCACTTGCTATCTGTAAACCCCCAACCCCCAAGTGAATCTCCTTATATTATGCTAGGTGTTGTTTGGGCAAAGACAAAAATTAAAAGAAAAAAAGTCTAATTTTTGCATTTTAGCAGGTGCTCTTAATAAAAAGGTTCCCTTTTTAGCACCATGCATCTTATCCACTGAAATATCCACACTTACATCACTGATATAAACATATACCTATTGAGATTTAATTAAAGTAAATGGAGAATTACAGGATTACCTCCACATTTGCTATGGTTTGAGATACTGCTGCTAGTGCGACATCTAGTGGCAGTGAATATCGCTAATGAATATCATATGTACATAAACACTCTCAGAGGTGGGAAGTAGAACCTGTGGTGAACTTCAGCTGACATAAAAACTCAAAAGCTTTAGTTTGTCCAGTTTGGACGCGCTCCTGATGTAAATATAAAGTATTTAAATCTAGCAGGGCCCATTCTGTTCAATCTGTACAATTTTGACGATTGCCCACTGGTGGATTATTTTATATTAAATTCTTGCCAATAGATCACTTTCTCCTAAGTCTTATACACTGGACCTTTTAAGAAAATACTTCATTCAATACATTGTACTCATTTTCTTGTGGACAGTTTTTCATGCTCAAAAATCTTTGCTTTAACCCTCCGTTTAAGTGAATTGTTTTTTACTTTATTTGAAGTAAGAGTAGTTCAGTTAAAGAAGTCAAAGTACATTTCAGAACCTGTACTTTTATACTTTTACTTGGTTAAAGAAGCCGAAACAATGGTTAAACTTCAGCTCAAGTTATTTTTAATACAAGTACCTGTACCTCTACTTGAGTAAAGTATGTGTGTGCTTTTATCACCTCTGCACACACATACACACACACAGTGGATTTTTTTTAACAACAGGGAGAGCACAACTTCGCAATAACACAACGATACCCACAAGCAACAGTTAAATTCGAAAAAACAAGCTGCAAAGCAAATAAAACTCACGCCATGCAGTAGCAAACTGCCAATACAACTGACTGGACACTCCAAACAATTTGTAGAGCAACACATAATGTCCTGAGCACGTATTTACATAGGCATCAGGACAAACACCAAATGTTAGCTCTCAACTTGAACCCGGTTATGATGCTGTGGCAAGACTTTAGAGTACAGCATGAATGTACAGTTCATGCTCAAAAACCTATGTGCTGGATTTTAAAAAGTCCTGCAATGGCAATGAACTAGGTGAACTACACTGGCCATGCTCTTTCTGCAGATTTATTGCAGAGTTTAAACAGCAACATGGATTTGTTATTATGTTCAGTTAATAATGAAATTGCCTTTACACCACAGTGATGGACATGAATTGGAAAGAGAGAGAGCTGAGGGAGAGTTCAAGACAATAAGAAAACAATTACTCTTTCTTAAGTAATTATTCACTGACAAAAATGATCACCTCCGATAAAATGTGAAGATCGATACCTAACACCATAATTCTCACAAAGTCATCAGGATTAATTGTTCTCTTTAAATTTACCAGCTGGGGGCAGATGTTTATTTAACACTGTGCCATCCTCTCTTTTTATGTTGTTGAAAGATAAAAGGATATTCAAATTTCTTCTGTTATTCTATTGAGGAAATGTCAAAGACAAAGGCCTGTGAGGCTGGGCGTCATCCAGCACTTCCTGTTTTGCAAACTTGTTACTTCTGGCATATTTACCAGGAGCATAAGCCTGCATCCTCTAAGAGAGGATGTGGTCATCTTAGTATTTCATGTAAATGAATTGGCAAGTCACGGGTCCTTAAATATCTATTTACAACATTAAACAACTTTACAATAAACCTTTGAATAATATTGACAAGCTGCGGGAATGGGGATTGTCTGTCTAATGGAAGGAGACAGTGTGTAAACTGAGGTCTGCTGGGAGTCAGTCAGTAAGCCACCATCGTAAACCTTAAAGTTGCCCTTTTAGATGAACAATTTGGTCAACCATTTGGTCAGTCCTCCACATATATCTTTGCTCATGCAATTATACATACACAAATGTAACATTTCCATTACAGTGCTAAAAGTGTTATAGCTGAGCAGGGATCAGTGAGGATGAGGTCGTATTTAAAGGGACCGCTTTGGTGAGAGAATGGGCTGTGATTGGTGAGTGACTGATGAGCACCCATGAACCTATCGGTAGCTGAGCACATGACTCTGTGTCCTGCATGAACTAACACAATGCTTCATTAGTCACTATTCAAGTTCAGGATTCCCACAGTGACATTCTCACTTTAAACTGAATTTAAGGTATCTCAAATTGAGGCAAATTAAAGCTGACCTTGAATTATGATCAGTCAGAATCAAATTGTCATATATCACAAATCATAAACTGGATTTATTTACATAATTAATTATGGATACAATTACAAAGTATGTTGCAGAAATCTGGAATGGATATCTATATCATTGAGTATTGTACAAGAAGACAAGTAAATTATTTTTAAATAAACAGCATGGAACATGGACATGTTATATCATGCAGGACACAGAGTCATGTGCTCACTCACCAATCACAGCCCATTCTCTCACCAAAACGGTCCCTTTAAATACAACCTCATCCTCACTGATCCCTGCTCAGCTATAACACTTTTAGCACTGTAATGGAAATGTTACATTTGTGTATGTATAATTGCATGAGCAGACATGTACTGTATGTTGAGGACTGACCAAATGGTTGACCAAATTGTTAATCTAAAAGGGCAACTTTAAGGTTTACGATAGTGGCTTAAGAGACTTGAGTTTTATGGCCTTGAGAAACCACAACTTTATGGAAAGTCTGTTAAATTTTAATTATGGCATCCATAACCTTCTCCTATTATGTGTTAGGATAGGTCTTTATTTTACCTAAAAAAAAATCCTTAAGAGCTGACTTAGAATCTTCACCTCATCCTCGTTCAGGATGATGCCCACTATTTGTTTATAATATTTCAATTTTTTTTACGAAATTTTTTTTGAGAAAGTGAAAGGCAGCTCAATTTTCATTATGGCAAAAATATTAACCCAAAAAAGTCCTTAAAAGGTAACCCTAACCCTCTATCTATATTACAAGTTTCCAGTAATTTTAAACATTATTAAGACTAAATTCATATAAGGTCACTGTGAACCTTGACCCTTGACCACTTTAATTTGTTTGAGTCCAAGTGACTCCATTGAGAAGGAATTCCCTCAAGCAGTGAGTCCAAGTTACCAGATATAATGAAATTCCCTACTGACAGTCCTAATATATCACATTCACAGTGACGTGAGGTAACTCTGACCTTTAACTTCGAAGGGAATAAAATCCTTCATCTTTGAGTTTAAGTTAATGTTTTTACCAAGTTTGACGACATTCCCATGAGCTGATCTTTAGATATCAATTTAAGGAAAAATATTTACATACTTTGTGAGAACACTGTGACATTTGGCTACCAAAATGAAATCCAAATTCATGTGAATGTTTGTGCCAAATATGAAAGAATTCCCTGAAGGCATTTTGGATATATATTGCATATACAAGGCAAGAAGTGTGCTTTGTGAGGTGCTAGTGACCTTGCCATTTGATCTTTGATCCTTCATCAATCACATCCAAAAGATGTCCCTACTTTTGGTGTATGTCTGACAATGATAAAGTTTAATCAGGAAGGAGCTCAACACTCCTAATTGCATTTATCACTGCATAAATATTTTGTGATTTATTGCCCTTTTCGATTAACAATTTGGTCAACCATTTGTTCAGTCCTCCACATACATCTTTGCTCATGCAATTATACATACAAAAATGTAACATTTCCATTACAGTGCTAAAAGTGTTAGAGCTGAGCAGGGATCAGTGAGGATGAGGTCATATTTAAAGAGAGAGAATGGGCTGTAATTGGTGGGTGACTGACGAGCACCCATAAACCTATCGGTAGCTGAGTACATGACTCTCTCCTGCATGAACTAACACAATACTTCATTAGTCACAATTCAAGTTCAGGATTTCTACGATGACATTCTCACTTTAAACTTAATTTAAAGTATCACAAATTAAAGCTGACCTTGAATTATGATCAGTCAGAATCAAATTGTCATATATCAAAAATCATAAACTGGATTTATTTTCATAATTAATTATGGATAAAATTACAAGGTATGTTGCAGAAATCTGGAATGGATATCTATATCATTGAGCATTGTACAAGTTACATTGTACAAGTACATGTTCTACTGAATAAGGGATCAGCCACTTGCTATCTGTAATACAAACAGTCATCATCAGGAACATCAGAGATATCATAGTTAATAATCATCCCAAGGTACTTGTAGTTCTCTAAAATGTCTACCACATGTCCCTTGATGATAGTATTCTAAGAGTTTGAGGACTGATGCCTAAAACTCATGTCCTTGGTTTTTG
Source organism: Paralichthys olivaceus (assembly GCF_024713975.1). Lineage (NCBI taxonomy): Eukaryota > Metazoa > Chordata > Actinopteri > Pleuronectiformes > Paralichthyidae > Paralichthys > Paralichthys olivaceus. The sequence goes on from NC_091101.1 coordinate 745,464, forward strand.
TCACATTTAGTAGTAAAAATGCACAGTCACACCAATACAGATTCACAATCCACAATGGGACCATGGTTGTTCTCATCTGCATGGAGGAAACTGACTGTCACAGAGTCATCAGCAAATTTGAAAAGTAATCTGTTGTCATGCCAGCTGCGGCAGTCATCAGTATACACATTATAGAGGGGAGGTGAAAGGACACAGGAGGAGACCCTGTGGATGATGACAATGTGTCTTACATGCATTACTTTCTGTGTCAGTTGCAGCTCGAGGCATGTATCCAAAATTATCTTTTCCAGGCACTATACTGATACTGTAGTCACTACAAGTTACGCATGTTCCATTTTGCCTGGGGGACATTTTAAACAAACCAGTCTACAACACAATAAAAATCACATGAAAATCAACCTCCCTCCCCATCTTTTCATATTTTTTTACTCCTCAATTTTTTAATGTGGATTTAGAATTTGATACTGAGCATAGCCGTGAAATTTCCCCCCCAAATAGAAATGGTACAAGTTGTCAAATAAATGTTATCTACATAAATCCCCATATATTTCAAAAACCTTCTCAGAACACAGTTAACATCACAGTATATTGTAAGGTATTGTAATGGAAATTTTTACATTTGTGAATGTTTAATTGCATTAGCAGACATGTATGTGGATGACTGACCAAATGGTTCACCAAATTGTTTATCTGAAAGGGCAACCTTAAGGTTTACGATGGTGGCTTAAGAGACTTGAGTTGTATGGCCTCGAGAAACCAAATCTTTATGGCTTCTCATGGTATCTCTGATTGGGATCAAACAACTGGGATCTCACAGGGGGGGTCATCCACAGAACATGTAAACAAATGGCCAGGATGTCTCCTCCACTGAGTGAAACTACAGGAGGGTAATAAATACCTTTGAATGCTTAGTGGGAGGGGGCTGAGAGTTGCATGGAGGAAACTGACTGTCACAGAGTCATCAGCAAATTTGAAAAGTAATCTGTTGTCATGCCAGCTGCGGCAGTCATCAGTATACACATTATAAAGGGGAGGTGAAAGGACACAGGAGGAGACCCTGTGGATGATGACAATGTGTCTTACATGCATTACTTTCTGTGTCAGTTGCCAGTTGCAGCTCGAGGCATGTATCCAAAATTATCTTTTCCAGGCACTATACTGATACTGTAGTCACTACAAGTTACGCACGTTCCATTTTGCCTGGGGGACATTTAAAACAAACCAGTCTACAACACAATAAAAATCACATGAAAATCAACCTCCCTCCTCATCTTTTCATATTTTTTTCTCCTCAGTTTTTTAATGTGGATTTAGAATTTGATACTGAGCATAGCCGTGAAGTTGCCCCCCCAAATAGAAATGGTACAAGTTGTCAAATAAATGTTATCTACATAAATCCCCACAGATTTCAAAAACATTCTCAGAACAAAGTTAACATCACAGTATATTGTAAGGTATCACATTTTTTATTACTCACCTTATTGATGGAACCTCAACCATATTTACTGTCCCTGGCTCAGACTCTCTCTCAAGGATCTACAGTAGGTGTTTTCATTCCCAAAACACAGGCTCTCTTGTGGTTCCAAGAGTCTGTAAGAGTAGAACAGGAGGTAGAGCATTCAGCTACCAGGCAGACAACTTCTGTGCATTTACGGTTAAACTTAAAACATTCCTTTTTGATAAAGCCTTGCTGGATCAGGTGAGTCCTGAACCATCCCTTAAGCTGCTATAGGTCTAGACTGCAGGGGAAACTCCCATCATCCACAGAGCACTTCTCCACTTCTCTCTGTCTCTCTGCCCCCCCCCACCCCACACTCATTTATTTTTTTTAATAAATGTCAAAAACTATGTTATTGACGTGTCTCTTTTCTCCCATAGTCCCTCACTCTCTTTCTCTCTCTCATTGCAGATACCTCTGACTCAAGAACTGAAGGAGAACAACTATTATTATTATTATTATTATTAACAACAATGCTTATTATATTAATTGTTGCTGCTATCATTGATAATCAATAACTTCTTTACACTGTTATTGTTTACATTTTAACTAGTAAGAGCTGATACCAGATGATCCAGGCAGATGATCGTCCACACTGTGGGCTGAGTGTCATAAAATTAACAACACATTCATAGCATCTGCAAACAATACTATATAACAACATTCAAGCATACTATCTATATAACAACAGATCTTAACTGTGTTTGTTCTCAAGTGTGGGGTGTTTTATACATTTTTAATAACATTATACGGATCACATTATAGCGTGACATATTTCTGGTTGAGAACAGGAGGAAATTACTGCAGTAAAGTGTGAAAGATGGGTAAAGAAGAGTTGAAGTGGAGTATAAAATGACCGTGGTATTAATGATAAACTAATCACATGAGGGATCGTCTCAGTTGTTCATTTGGAAAAAGGGAAACTGTAATAAAGTTATTGCATTACCTGAAAGGTTTCACAATGTAACTTGATACGAATCCCCTTGCGAGTCTGCTATTGATCCGAAAAGTCTGAATCTGTGAATGTCTTTCACACTTTCCTTCAGTCACTTTCCTCTTGTTAATCGTTCCTGCTTCAGCTCACCGGTCGTAGCCAGAAGTGTGTTCCATCCAGGGCCGAAGGTGATGTTGCTTACTGCGGGGTTAACCCCCTTCACTTCCACCAGCAATTGGAAAACAACACAGGGAGCTCCGCATCATATCAACTCGTTACGCTATGATGTAATCCATATAACGTTATTAAAAATTAAAAAACAAAAAACATCTTACCAGCCTATACACCTCTCCTACACAGGGGAAGACCATGCCTCCACGACACACACTTTCATCAGAAATGAAACTTATCTCTCTCTCTCTCTCTCACGTGTCTGTGTGTGTCGGGTCAGATCAAGGTGATCAGCGGGACCTTTCATGTGACACCTGCATTTAGAGACGCGGTCTTTCAGTCGCCTGCAAAGACCCCCTCCTTTGCGCTTACCGCTCTGAACGCTGTCTCTGTCCACGCGCACAGTATGGAAGCCCTTGATGGTGGTGTTTTCGTCGGGAACATCCTGGTGCAGCCATGTCTCCGTAAAGCATATTAAACTACACTCAAGATACTCCTTCTGACTTTGGACCAGTGCAGTCAGCTCGTCCATCTTATTCCCCAGCGATCTCACGTTTCCCATGACAATGGAGGGAAGACTCGGCTTATAGCTCTTCTTGATAAGTCTTTGTTGTTTCACAGCCTCCCTTTTCCTCCGTAGATTTTTGCCTTCCTCTGCATCCCCTGTATGTCCGTATCAAGATTTCAGCCGGAATATCATTGTACGTGGTCACCGAAGGTCGCTCGCTCTCTCCAACTCCACGCAGGGAAAGACCGCGTCTCTAAATGCAGGAGTCACGTGAAAGGTCCCGCTGACCACCTTGATCTGACCCGACGCACACACACACACACACACAGACACGTGAGAGAGAGATAAGTTTCATTTGTGTGTGTCGTGGAGGCGTTGTCTTTCCCTGTGTGGCAGGAAAAGTGCAAAGGTAAGATCTTGCTTGTTTTTAATAACGTTATACGGCTAGAAGGCAGCAGGGGCAGACAGGGAATTTCTTGAGATTATATCAAAGAATAAAGTGATTGAAGAGAGTAAGGTATTGAGATGAATCGCATATGATTCAGACTTCACACCAAACACAGCAGATAGTAGATTCAGTAGATGGGACGTGGGACCAAAAATATTTTGGGAACTTTTTAAAAAGAAGACCATCAAAAGTTTTCAGGATCTAAAAAATCAGTATGGATTAAACAATCAAGATTTATACAGATATCTACAGATGCGGCATTATATGGAGAAAACTATAAAAAAGTTTAATTCAGATGAGCCTGAGTCAGGAATCATTAAGTTCTTTATCTCAGCATATGATTCAAACTAATCACAAAACTATATAAAGAAGTGGAAAGATTAAAGGGTAACAATATGACATTTATAAAAGAAAAGGGGGGAAAAGAGGCTGGGTGGCAGTTAGATAGATAGATAGATAGATTACTTAATCATCCCCGGAGGGAAATTAAGTTGTCATAGCAGCTCGTATATCAGAACACAACAAAACACAATACAATAGAACAAAACAAAACATTGAGGTAAAAATGAACAAAAACAGAAACACAAGATGAATAGGCAGACAAGTAGTGCAGTGGCAATATGATGGTAATAGTAATGATGATATGATGGTAATGTTATTGTTAGACAGTATATAAGAATAGTAGTACAGTATATATATATATATATATATATATATATATATATATATATATATAGTATACAATATAACATAATATATATTTATATAGATAGTACTTATACCAATATAATAGCAGTATATAGTAATAATGGCAGCAACAGTATATATAATAATAATAGTAATAGTAGTAGTAATAATATAATAATAATAACATGTACACATGTATAAATATGTGTATATAGACTTATATATACGAAGAATATACAGAGAATATACAGAGTATGATATAATATGATATGATATATAGTATATAGTAGGGTATAAATATAAGTACTTGACTATACAATATACTATCAGTGTAAGAATATGTAGACTGGGTGTGCAAAAGACAATATTATTGTATAAAATGGTCTGTAATATCAAAATGGTTTAATTAACACATATCACAGAAGTAAATGTTCCAGTATATGGGGCGTAGTGTAGTACAGGGTACATGGTGCAAGGGTGACAGGTATGTTAGTTCAGTTCTGTGATGGTGGCTCTGACAGAGGTAGATGAGTTATAGAGTCTTATTGCGGTTGGAATGAACGATTTCCTGTATCGCTCCTTAGAGCAGCGGGGTTGGATGAGCCTGTGGCTGAAGCTGCTCTTTAGCTTGTCCAGTGTTTTGTGGAGGGGGTGAGAGAGATTGTCCATGATTGCCAGCAGTTTTGCCAGCATCCTGTTCTCCACCACCTCCTCCATGGTGACAAGCTTAGAGCCAACCACAGACTCTGCTTTCCTTATGATTTTGTTCAGTCTGTTGGCGTCCTTTGTCTTGATGCCCGCACCCCAGGACACCACAGCAAAGAAGATGGTGCTCGCCACAACAGACTGATAGAACATCTGCGGGCATTTTGTTCCAGACATTGAAGGACCCGAGCCTCCTCAGGAAGTAAAGCCGGCTCAGGCCCTCTGTGTGGGTGGACCAGTCCAGTTTATTGTCCAATGTGATACCGAGGTACTTGTATGCAGGTACCACCTCCACATCCGTCCCACTGATGCAGACAGGAGAGGGCAGGGGCTTGTTCCTCCTGAAATCCACCACCATCTCCTTCGTCTTCTCCACGTTGAGCTGCAGGCGGTTCTCCCCACACCACTTCACAAAGCGGTCGACCAGGTCCCTGTACTCAGCCTCCCCCCGCCCTCAATACACCCCACAATGGCCGTGTCATCAGAGAACTTCTGCAGATGACACGACTCAGTGCAGTGCTTAAAATCAGCAGTGTATGTGGTGAAGAGGAAGGGGGACAGTACAGTTCCCTGGGGGGCCCCGATGTTACTGATCAGACGATCAGACACACAATTCTGTAATCTCACAAACTGTGGTCTGCCCGTCAGATAGTCATCGACCCAAGTGATGAGGGGAGCACTCACCCGCGTGCCCTCCAGTTTGGCCTTCAGCAGTCTGGGCTGGATGGTGTTGAAGGCGCTGGAGAAATCAAAAAACATGATCCGGACTGAGGTGTTTGGTCTGTCCAGGGAGGAGTAGGCCTTCTGCAGCAGGTAGATGATTGCATCATCAACCCCAACATGGGGCTGATATGCAAACTGCAGGGGGTCTTGTGATGGGCACACCAGTGGTCTGAGGTGTGCCAATACCAGTCTCTCCATGACCTTCATGATGTGAGAGGTCAGTGCCACCGGCCTGTAGTCCTCCAGTGCAGCAGGACGTCCTTTTTTGGGCACTGGGACCAGGCAGGATGTTTTCCAGAGCACTGGCACTCTCTGAAGGTGTAGGCTCAGGTTGAAGAGGTGCTGGAGAACTCCACAGAGCTGGCTGGAACATGCCTTCAGCACACGAGGGCTGATGCGGTCCGGTCCAGCAGCTTTCCTCTGTTTGAGCCTCTCCAGCTCTCTCCTCACCTGGCTGGCTGTGATGTGTAGTCCAGACTGGAGGGTAGGGGATGTCAGTGGTGGGTTTGAGGGTGGTGCAAAGAGGTGTGTGTTGCAGGAGGTGGTGGTGGTGGGGGACTGTGGGTGATGTGAGGATGTCCTGGGGGTGGGAGGTGTGAAAAAGTCTGTGGTGAAAGCCAGCGGAGGGGTGGGGGGAGATGGTGACGGGTGTGGTGTGGGGCAGAGGATGATGGGGGGAGGTGGGGGGTTGTTGCTCTGAGAAGCAGTAGAGGCAGTCGTAGAGGCAGTGGAGGGTCCGCTGGGGGTGGGGGGGGTTGTTGTTGAACCTATTGAAGAACGTGTTCAGCTCGTTCGCATGTTATCAGAGGAGGAATGGGACAAGGTAAAGGAAGGACAGTGGAAAACAACATGCTCCCTCTCATGGAGAGAATATGGTTGGAAGAACATTGTAAGATACTTTATTACACCAACACAACAGAAATCTCAAGACACACGACGTTGGAGACTGTGTGGGGAAAATAAGGCCAACCATTTTCATATCTTTTGGGGATGCCCTTGTATTATACCTTTTTGGCAAGAGTTAAAGAAGAGTATGGAAACAATTCTGAAAGTGCAAATTCCACTTTCATTTGAAGTTTTATATTTGGGAAAAGAGAACCAGGAGATTAAATACATATTTGGAATAATGATGGTGGTGGTGGCTAAAAAGGCCATCACCAGAAAATGGCTAAAAAAAGATCCACCAAAAATAGAGGATTGGGTAGATGTAATGCTCGATATATATAGAATGGAGAAGCTGACTTTCTCAGCTAGACTAAAATCAGAAACTTTTAAAAACTACTGGGAAAACTGGATTGATTTTGTGTCTCCATTGAGAGTAGACTTTGTGCAATAAGGACAGTGTGTATTGCAGAGTGTTGACCCCCTTGGTTCAGGCTACAAACTTGTTTATTGTTCATTTATTTATTTGATATGTTTACCCCAATCAGGAGACAAGGAACAATGCAGGAGAGGTGTGAAAATAAGGACAAGAGTGAAAAAGCGGTTCATTTTACTTCACATTTACTCTACTGTAACTTTACTTGAGAATTCATGTCCAATTATGTCTCTGCTCTGCGGTGGAAGTATAGGAATGTTTTATACTGTTGTAAAATTATACACATTATGTAAAATATTGATGGAATATTGATATGTGGAATCAATAAAAAAGATAATTGAAAAAAAAAAAAAGCTCTGGGTGTTGCAGGTCAAAAGATCAAATTTGGAGCCTTTTGGGTTCAAATGTCTGGTTAGGGTAACTACACATGCTCTTACTGCTGCTGGTGTTAGAATAACTTTTTGAACATAAAAACACAAGAATAAACAAAAATACTGTTCTCTAAGTGCTGCAACTGACAGTAAACATTACAACCATAACATGAATATGCTCTAGTATTAGAATTAAAGAAATTTAATGTTGAGGTCGTATTTAAAGAGACCACTTTGGTGAGAGAATGGGCTGTGATTGGTGGGTGACTGACGAGCACCCATAAACCTATCGGTAGCTGAGCACACAGAATCAAATTGTCATATATCACAAATCATAAACTGGATTTATTTTCATAATTAATTATGGATAAAATTACAAAGTATGTTGCAGAAATCTGAAATGGATATCTATATAATTGAGCATTGTACAAGTTACATGTTCTACTGAATAAGGGATCAGCCACTTGCTATCTGTAAACCCCCAACCCCCAAGTGAATCTCCTTATATTATGCTAGGTGTTGTTTGGGCAAAGAAAAAATTAAAAGAAAAAAAGTCTAATTTTTGCATTTTAGCAGGTGCTCTTAATAAAAAGGTTCCCTTTTTAGCACCATGCATCGTATCCACTGAAATATCCACACTTACATCACTGATATAAACATATACCTATTGAGATTTAATTAAAGTAAATGGAGAATTACAGGATTACCTCCACATTTGCTATGGTTTGAGATACTGCTGCTAGTGCGACATCTAGTGGCAGTGAATATCGCTAATGAATATCATATGTACATAAACACTCTCAGAGGTGGGAAGTAGAACCTGTGGTGAACTTCAGCTGACATAAAAACTCAAAAGCTTTAGTTTGTCCAGTTTGGACGCACTCCTGATGTAAATATAAAGTATTTAAATCTAGCAGGGCCCATTCTGTTCAATCTGTACAATTTTGACGATTGCCCACTGGTGGATTATTTTATATTCAATTCTTGCCAATAGATCACTTTCTCCTAAGTCTTATACACTGGACCTTTTAAGAAAATACTTCATTCAATACATTGTACTCATTTTCTTGTGGACAGTTTTTCATGCTCAAAAATCTTTGCTTTAACCCTCCGTTTAAGTTAATTGTTTTTTACTTTATTTGAAGTAAGAGTAGTTCAGTTAAAGAAGTCAAAGTACATTTCAGAACCTGTACTTTTATACTTTTACTTGGTTAAAGAATCCGAAACAGTGGTTAAACTTCAGCTCAAGTTATTTTTAATACAAGTACCTGTACCTCTACTTGAGTAAAGTATGTGTGTGCTTTTATCACCTCTGCACACACATACACACACACAGTGGATTTTTTTTAACAACAGGGAGAGCACAACTTCGCAATAACACAACGATACCCACAAGCAACAGTTAAATTCGAAAAAACAAGCTGCAAAGCAAATAAAACTCACGCCATGCAGTAGCAAACTGCCAATACAACTGACTGGACACTCCAAACAATTTGTAGAGCAACACATAATGTCCTGAGCACGTATTTACATAGGCATCAGGACAAACACCAAATGTTAGCTCTCAACTTGAACCCGGTTATGATGCTGTGGCAAGACTTTAGAGTACAGCATGAATGTACAGTTCATGCTCAAAAACCTATGTGCTGGATTTTAAAAAGTCCTGCAATGGCAATGAACTAGGTGAACTACACTGGCCATGCTCTTTCTGCAGATTTATTGCAGAGTTTAAACAGCAACATGGATTTGTTATTATGTTCAGTTAATAATGAAATTGCCTTTACACCACAGTGATGGACATGAATTGGAAAGAGAGAGAGCTGAGGGAGAGTTCAAGACAATAAGAAAACAATTACTCTTTCTTAAGTAATTATTCACTGACAAAAATGATCACCTCCGATAAAATGTGAAGATCGATACCTAACACCATAATTCTCACAAAGTCATCAGGATTAATTGTTCTCTTTAAATTTACCAGCTGGGGGCAGATGTTTATTTAACACTGTGCCATCCTCTCTTTTTATGTTGTTGAAAGATAAAAGGATATTCAAATTTCTTCTGTTATTCTATTGAGGAAATGTCAAAGACAAAGGCCTGTGAGGCTAGGCGTCATCCAGCACTTCCTGTTTTGCAAACTTGTTACTTCTGGCATATTTACCAGGAGCATAAGCCTGCATCCTCTAAGAGAGGATGTGGTCATCTTAGTATTTCATGTAAATGAATTGGCAAGTCACGGGTCCTTAAATATCTATTTACAACATTAAACAACTTTACAATAAACCTTTGAATAATATTGACAAGCTGCGGGAATGGGGATTGTCTGTCTAATGGAAGGAGACAGTGTGTAAACTGAGGTCTGCTGGGAGTCAGTCAGTAAGCCACCATCGTAAACCTTAAAGTTGCACTTTTAGATGAACAATTTGGTCAACCATTTGGTCAGTCCTCCACATATATCTTTGCTCATGCAATTATACATACACAAATGTAACATTTCCATTACAGTGCTAAAAGTGTTATAGCTGAGCAGGGATCAGTGAGGATGAGGTCGTATTTAAAGGGACCGCTTTGGTGAGAGAATGGGCTGTGATTGGTGAGTGACTGATGAGCACCCATGAACCTATCGGTAGCTGAGCACATGACTCTGTGTCCTGCATGAACTAACACAATGCTTCATTAGTCACAATTCAAGTTCAGGATTTCTACTATGACATTCTCACTTTAAACTTAATACAAAGTATCTTGAATTGAGGCAAATTAAAGCTGACCTTGAATTATGATCAGTCAGAATCAAATTGTCATATATCACAAATCATAAACTGGATTTATTTACATAATTAATTATGGATACAATTACAAAGTATGTTGCAGAAATCTGAAATGGATATCTATATCATTGAGCATTGTACAAGTTACATTGTGCAAGTACATGTTCTACTGAATAAGGGATCAGCCACTTGCTATCTGTAATACAAACAGCCATCATCAGGAACATCAGAGAGATCATAGTTAATAATCATCCCAAGGTACTTGTAGTTCTCTACAAAGTCTACCACATGTCCCTTGATGATAGTATTCTAAGAGTTTGAGGACTGATGCCTAAAACTTATGTCCTTGGTTTTTGTCACATTTAGTAGTAAAAATGCACAGTCACACCAATACAGATTCACAATCCACAATGGGACCATGGTTGTTCTCATCTGCATGGAGGAGACTGACTGTCACAGAGTCATCAGCAAATTTGAAAAGTAATCTGTTGTCATGCCAGCTGCGGCAGTCATCAGTATACACATTATAGAGGGGAGGTGAAAGGACACAGGAGGAGACCCTGTGGATGATGACAATGTGTCTTACATGCATTACTTTCTGTGTCAGTTGCAGCTCGAGGCATGTATCCAAAATTATCTTTTCCAGGCACTATACTGATACTGTAGTCACTACAAGTTACGCATGTTCCATTTTGCCTGGGGGACATTTAAAACAAACCAGTCTACAACACAATAAAAATCACATGAAAATCAACCTCCCTCCTCATCTTTTCATATTTTTTTACTCCTCAATTTTTTGATGTGGATTTAGAATTTGATACTGAGCATAGCCGTGAAATTGCCCCCCCAAATAGAAATGGTACACGTTGTCAAATAAATGTTATCTACATAAATCCCCACAGATTTCAAAAACCTTCTCAGAACAAAGTTAACATCACAGTATATTGTAAGGTATCACATTTTTTATTACTCACCTTATTGTTGGAACCTCAACCATATTTACTGTCCCTGGCTCAGACTCTCTCTCAAGCATCTACAGTAAGTGTTTTCATTCCTTAAACACAGGCTCTCTTGTGGTTCCAAGAGTCTGTAAGAGTAGAACAGGAGGTAGAGCATTCAGCTACCAGGCAGACAACTTCTGTGCATTTACGGTTAAACTTAAAACATTCCTTTTTGATAAAGCCTTGCTGGATCAGGTGAGTCCTGAACCATCCCTTAAGCTGCTAAGGGATGGTTTAGCAGCTTTAGCAGCTGGAGCTCCACCGAGAGGACAACCACAGCCAGCAGCGGTGCAGTGTGATGACCAGCAGGACACTCAGCTGCTACCGGTGCAGAGGGTGCAGGCGGCAGCTCCAGCCGTCCCTAACCTCCATCCAGACCTCGAGCTTGTTGCAGCAGAGGAGGTGGACAGGCCTCCATCATGCACCACTCCATATGTGGCAGCACATACTCCACGGCGCACCGGGAAGGAGGCAATTTATGATTTGAATGCAACCCCGCAAGCACCGATGGTGGAGGTGGCTGCAGGAGATGGAAACACTCAGCTGATCTACAGACCATGGACATTCACCAATATGAAAGAACCTACCACTTCATCTCTCCCACAAGTGTTAAGTGGGGGAGCGGTATGCAGTGCAACTGGAACCAGCACTGAACAGCAAAGACTGCTGATGACTGAGATGGGGACTCAGTATTCGAAAGTGGCAAGATCCGTCTCTGCACAGGAGCGGAGAATGGTGAATCCAGCATGGGGTAATGCTGATTATGCAGAAAAACTCTTGAACAGCAAGAAAAAGAAAAAGGCAACGCAGTTGACAGAGGGACTGCAAATGGCACAGCTGGCAGCATATCAAAACCAAGTCTGCGGGCACAAGAAAGGTCATGGAGGGAGAGGAAGGGGACGTGGAAGAACTGACGCTTGTTTCAAATGTGGCAAAATTGGACATTGGATCAGGGATTGCCCTGAGAACCAATACACATAGTGCGATTGAGTAGCGGTGGAGCTGGGGACAGTGAAGGATTCATCTGGTGCAGACGCGGAGACAGAGAGAAAGTTTCAACCTACTCACCAAATTCGTAAGAGCACTGTAACACGCACACCATATGAATTACTGTTAGAACTGATGCATATATGCAAAAACACACAATCAAAGTAAATGGTAAAGACATCACATTTTTGGTAGATTCAGGTGAAAACAGAATCAGTCTCCAAAAATGAATGTTAGAGATGTTTTAAAACAATTGAAGCAACAGGTACGACAGTGCTAGAGAGATACACTGTACCATTGTTTTAAAAAAAAAAATGAGGTTAAGGAAATTTTAAACATTAATTTTTGTTGTCACCACGCTGGCTGATAGATATTATTGGTAGAGATTTCATGTGTTCATTGAGTAATATGCTAATTTTAACATCACAAGGCGTAGATGTAACTAGAGGATTTGATATATGCATATCAATGGAAGATTCTGAACGCTTCCCTCACCTCTGTAAGTAACACTTTCTTGTGAGATGCTGAGGTACTCACCCAGATGTAATTACAGATGTTATCCTAACACAAAGGATGGTAGAGAAGGTTAGAGTAAGTAGTTAAAGAATGTGATAGAGAAAGTTAGATTAAAGATTAACGATAGGTTAGGTTGGTTATACTAGAACAGTAATCACTGTGTTGTCTCAGTAGCTTAGATTGACTCACTGGACAAATTGTTTAAGGTATCAAATTCTGATCTCCATGTTCTATTAAGCAAAGGAGAACAAAAACAATTGGTATTGAAAGTTTTGGAACTTTGGACCAAAAGGGGTTATGGGAAGGGAAAAAACATCTGATCCCAATAATAAAAATAATTTAATCAGAGGTTTAGAGGTAAATCACAAAAGATTTCTGCAGTGATAAATGCAATTAGGACTGTGGAATTTATTATTGTCAGACTGAACACTTTTCAAAAGCTAAGTGACTCAGATACAGTACAGCTGATAAATGCAGATATGAAGCTGTTTGTGGACGACTCAGCATTAAAAGATCCAGCAACTGGTAGAAGCCAAGTGGGTTTTGACGTTACAACTTTGTATGACAAATTTGGCTGAATCACTCATTACATTATTCTGCAGAAGCTGCAGAATTGGTTGCATTGATTGAGAAATGCAAATATGTAAGTGACAGGTGTCAACATATACACTGGTAGCAGGTATGCATTGGGAGTGGTATATGATTTGGCAGATTTTTGGCTAAAGGGAAATTCTCAAACCCATTACCTACCATACATTGGTTGCTGTTCTGATTGATGCTGTGTTGTTATTCAAACTAATTGCGTTCTGCAAATGTGAAGCATTTTTTAAAGACTTTTCAGTTTCACAGGGGAATGTGAGAGCAGAAGCTGCTGCAAAAGCTGCAGCAAAGCACAGTCTGCTTGTCCGAGGCGTTTCTGAATCTGATAGGTCATTAACACCTAATGTATTTGATGGGTCATTAACATTTAAATACAGATTTAAAGGAGCTGCAGATAAGGGCAGCTCAGTTAAAAACAAACAAAAAAACTGTTTGAAGGGAAGTGGATTGTTTGGTGGCTATACATTTTGGTCTGGAACAAATAGGAAATCCTGTTTAGAAAGATATCTGTTTCCTCATAGTTGACACATGGTCAGAACCAAGTGTCAAAGGGGGGATGCCAAATGTAGGAAGAGATACAGATATATTGGTTTACAAAAGAATTGTCAAACTCACAAATGACTCACAAATTATTTTTAAATTTTCATTAGAGTTATATAATTGGTACTATAATAATATACAAAGAGGAATCCAGATTATATAAAGTGAACTGTTTGAGGGATTTTATGGAAGAACAAAGTGAGGGAAAGCAATACTGTCTTGATTTTATTGACATGTGTGTTTCTCCACATTTAAACAGGACTCTTCAGCAGTTGCGAAGGCACTGCTCAGGGAAATGTTTTATTGTGCAACCTGTCCCCTATGCTTTTTGAGATCCACAGATAGGTGAAGGAAGCCCTACCAAAATCCTGGCAAAATAGATGGCAGTGAAGGCTGCTGAAAGATCAACTTGGATGTATGCAAGCCATTGCAGGGAGGTTCCTGAGCAAGGAGTGGATTCTTCAGAACACAGCGTGCATTGATGTCAGTGAGTGCACCTCAGCCTTCAACTGCTTTGTGTCCGCGAGCAAGGAGGGGGTGGAAATCTCTAGGACCACACGTCTCCAATCTCACGAAGAGGCGGCACATTGATTAGGGGGTTGGCTAGGGTGACGCTGCTGATAAACGATGACGCCGACAGACAAAAAGTGACACCTGATGGGACGACTGGGATGCAGTTCAAGGGAAAAGATGTGTTCCCTATCCTTGCTCACAGTCATCATCGTCCTGCCAACATTGCTATGGCAGGTGAAACCTTGGCAGGAAGAACAACACCAAACTAAACTGAGCATCATAGGCAAAAAAAAAAAATGGAAACTCTTGTTTGAACTGACAAAGCCTGAAGTCAATTCATGGTATGCAGCCATGAAGACAACTGCGAGGAAAGATCATCAATGAGAGACCTAACCTCACTTACTTCCATACAGATTGCACTCACTATTATGAAGATATGAGTGTTCCACATTGAAAGTGTCTTCAAAGGATTTGAGGGACTCTTCCCATGGTGGGGGAATGTGCGAACAACACACAGAATAGATGGGATTGTACTTAGTGGGGGTTGGGTTTTCATTTTTGTTTCTCCCAATATTCAGGGCCTCAGAAATGTGGCTCTGCGAAATAGGATGGCTTTGGACATTATGCTCACCAGCCAAGGAGGTGTTGGTCACATAATCTGATTTGATTGCTGCACATACATACATACATACATCTGACAATTTGATGCATATTGTTTTTCATTTAAATTGCCTATTGTTTGAGGAAAAGAACAAGGACACACAGATTCCTGAAGCATGGAATTGGTGGTCATAGTATATTTTAAATGTGAAAAATGTGTCATTGGAATATTTGACATCGATTCAGATTTTTGTTTGTATTTAAGTGTTGTTGGTCTGGTGTATTGATTGTGTACTATTTGTGTACTTTAATCAAGAATGCAATTGGATATGTTAAATTTCCGGGCCCTCATCTAGAATGAAATTCTCAATTTCAAGATGATGCGTTTGTCTAAAAATGATAGTTGTTTAGTGAGCATGAAATGCTCAAAGGGGGGAAATGTAATGGAAATTTTTACATTTGTGAATGTTTAATTGCATTAGCAGACATGTATGTGGATGACTGACCAAATGGTTCACCAAATTGTTTATCTGAAAGGGCAACCTTAAGGTTTACGATGGTGGCTTAAGAGACTTGAGTTGTATGGCCTCGAGAAACCAAATCTTTATGGCTTCTCATGGTATCTCTGATTGGGATCAAACAACTGGGATCTCACAGGGGGGGTCATCCACAGAACATGTAAACAAATGGCCAGGATGTCTCCTCCACTGAGTGAAACTACAGGAGGGTAATAAATACCTTTGAATGCTTAGTGGGAGGGGGCTGAGAGTTGCATGGAGGAAACTGACTGTCACAGAGTCATCAGCAAATTTGAAAAGTAATCTGTTGTCATGCCAGCTGCGGCAGTCATCAGTATACACATTATAAAGGGGAGGTGAAAGGACACAGGAGGAGACCCTGTGGATGATGACAATGTGTCTTACATGCATTACTTTCTGTGTCAGTTGCCAGTTGCAGCTCGAGGCATGTATCCAAAATTATCTTTTCCAGGCACTATACTGATACTGTAGTCACTACAAGTTACGCACGTTCCATTTTGCCTGGGGGACATTTAAAACAAACCAGTCTACAACACAATAAAAATCACATGAAAATCAACCTCCCTCCTCATCTTTTCATATTTTTTTCTCCTCAGTTTTTTAATGTGGATTTAGAATTTGATACTGAGCATAGCCGTGAAGTTGCCCCCCCAAATAGAAATGGTACAAGTTGTCAAATAAATGTTATCTACATAAATCCCCACAGATTTCAAAAACATTCTCAGAACAAAGTTAACATCACAGTATATTGTAAGGTATCACATTTTTTATTACTCACCTTATTGATGGAACCTCAACCATATTTACTGTCCCTGGCTCAGACTCTCTCTCAAGGATCTACAGTAGGTGTTTTCATTCCCAAAACACAGGCTCTCTTGTGGTTCCAAGAGTCTGTAAGAGTAGAACAGGAGGTAGAGCATTCAGCTACCAGGCAGACAACTTCTGTGCATTTACGGTTAAACTTAAAACATTCCTTTTTGATAAAGCCTTGCTGGATCAGGTGAGTCCTGAACCATCCCTTAAGCTGCTATAGGTCTAGACTGCAGGGGAAACTCCCATCATCCACAGAGCACTTCTCCACTTCTCTCTGTCTCTCTGCCCCCCCCCACCCCACACTCATTTATTTTTTTTAATAAATGTCAAAAACTATGTTATTGACGTGTCTCTTTTCTCCCATAGTCCCTCTCTCTCTTTCTCTCTCTCATTGCAGATACCTCTGACTCAAGAACTGAAGGAGAACAACTATTATTATTATTATTATTAACAACAATGCTTATTATATTAATTGTTGCTGCTATCATTGATAATCAATAACTTCTTTACACTGTTATTGTTTACATTTTAACTAGTAAGAGCTGATACCAGATGATCCAGGCAGATGATCGTCCACACTGTGGGCTGAGTGTCATAAAATTAACAACACATTCATAGCATCTGCAAACAATACTATATAACAACATTCAAGCATACTATCTATATAACAACAGATCTTAACTGTGTTTGTTCTCAAGTGTGGGGTGTTTTATACATTTTTAATAACATTATACGGATCACATTATAGCGTGACATATTTCTGGTTGAGAACAGGAGGAAATTACTGCAGTAAAGTGTGAAAGATGGGTAAAGAAGAGTTGAAGTGGAGTATAAAATGACCGTGGTATTAATGATAAACTAATCACATGAGGGATCGTCTCAGTTGTTCATTTGGAAAAAGGGAAACTGTAATAAAGTTATTGCATTACCTGAAAGGTTTCACAATGTAACTTGATACGAATCCCCTTGCGAGTCTGCTATTGATCCGAAAAGTCTGAATCTGTGAATGTCTTTCACACTTTCCTTCAGTCACTTTCCTCTTGTTAATCGTTCCTGCTTCAGCTCACCGGTCGTAGCCAGAAGTGTGTTCCATCCAGGGCCGAAGGTGATGTTGCTTACTGCGGGGTTAACCCCCTTCACTTCCACCAGCAATTGGAAAACAACACAGGGAGCTCCGCATCATATCAACTCGTTACGCTATGATGTAATCCATATAACGTTATTAAAAATTAAAAAACAAAAAACATCTTACCAGCCTATACACCTCTCCTACACAGGGGAAGACCACGCCTCCACGACACACACTTTCATCAGAAATGAAACTTATCTCTCTCTCTCTCTCTCACGTGTCTGTGTGTGTCGGGTCAGATCAAGGTGATCAGCGGGACCTTTCATGTGACACCTGCATTTAGAGACGCGGTCTTTCAGTCGCCTGCAAAGACCCCCTCCTTTGCGCTTACCGCTCTGAACGCTGTCTCTGTCCACGCGCACAGTATGGAAGCCCTTGATGGTGGTGTTTTCGTCGGGAACATCCTGGTGCAGCCATGTCTCCGTAAAGCATATTAAACTACACTCAAGATACTCCTTCTGACTTTGGACCAGTGCAGTCAGCTCGTCCATCTTATTCCCCAGCGATCTCACGTTTCCCATGACAATGGAGGGAAGACTCGGCTTATAGCTCTTCTTGATAAGTCTTTGTTGTTTCACAGCCTCCCTTTTCCTCCGTAGATTTTTGCCTTCCTCTGCATCCCCTGTGTGTCCGTATCAAGATTTCAGCCGGAATATCATTGTACGTGGTCACCAAAGGTCGCTCGCTCTCTCCAACTCCACGCAGGGAAAGACCGCGTCTCTAAATGCAGGAGTCACGTGAAAGGTCCCGCTGACCACCTTGATCTGACCCGACGCACACACACACACACACACAGACACGTGAGAGAGAGATAAGTTTCATTTGTGTGTGTCGTGGAGGCGTTGTCTTTCCCTGTGTGGCAGGAAAAGTGCAAAGGTAAGATCTTGCTTGTTTTTAATAACGTTATACGGCTAGAAGGCAGCAGGGGCAGACAGGGAATTTCTTGAGATTATATCAAAGAATAAAGTGATTGAAGAGAGTAAGGTATTGAGATGAATCGCATATGATTCAGACTTCACACCAAACACAGCAGATAGTAGATTCAGTAGATGGGACGTGGGACCAAAAATATTTTGGGAACTTTTTAAAAAGAAGACCATCAAAAGTTTTCAGGATCTAAAAAATCAGTATGGATTAAACAATCAAGATTTATACAGATATCTACAGATGCGGCATTATATGGAGAAAACTATAAAAAAGTTTAATTCAGATGAGCCTGAGTCAGGAATCATTAAGTTCTTTATCTCAGCATATGATTCAAACTAATCACAAAACTATATAAAGAAGTGGAAAGATTAAAGGGTAACAATATGACATTTATAAAAGAAAAGGGGGGAAAAGAGGCTGGGTGGCAGTTAGATAGATAGATAGATAGATTACTTAATCATCCCCGGAGGGAAATTAAGTTGTCATAGCAGCTCGTATATCAGAACACAACAAAACACAATACAATAGAACAAAACAAAACATTGAGGTAAAAATGAACAAAAACAGAAACACAAGATGAATAGGCAGACAAGTAGTGCAGTGGCAATATGATGGTAATAGTAATGATGATATGATGGTAATGTTATTGTTAGACAGTATATAAGAATAGTAGTACAGTATATATATATATATATATATATATATATATATAGTATACAATATAACATAATATATATTTATATAGATAGTACTTATACCAATATAATAGCAGTATATAGTAATAATGGCAGCAACAGTATATATAATAATAATAGTAATAGTAGTAGTAATAATATAATAATAATAACATGTACACATGTATAAATATGTGTATATAGACTTATATATACGAAGAATATACAGAGAATATACAGAGTATGATATAATATGATATGATATATAGTATATAGTAGGGTATAAATATAAGTACTTGACTATACAATATACTATCAGTGTAAGAATATGTAGACTGGGTGTGCAAAAGACAATATTATTGTATAAAATGGTCTGTAATATCAAAATGGTTTAATTAACACATATCACAGAAGTAAATGTTCCAGTATATGGGGCGTAGTGTAGTACAGGGTACATGGTGCAAGGGTGACAGGTATGTTAGTTCAGTTCTGTGATGGTGGCTCTGACAGAGGTAGATGAGTTATAGAGTCTTATTGCGGTTGGAATGAACGATTTCCTGTATCGCTCCTTAGAGCAGCGGGGTTGGATGAGCCTGTGGCTGAAGCTGCTCTTTAGCTTGTCCAGTGTTTTGTGGAGGGGGTGAGAGGGATTGTCCATGATTGCCAGCAGTTTTGCCAGCATCCTGTTCTCCACCACCTCCTCCATGGTGACAAGCTTAGAGCCAACCACAGACTCTGCTTTCCTTATGATTTTGTTCAGTCTGTTGGCGTCCTTTGTCTTGATGCCCGCACCCCAGGACACCACAGCAAAGAAGATGGTGCTCGCCACAACAGACTGATAGAACATCTGCGGGCATTTTGTTCCAGACATTGAAGGACCCGAGCCTCCTCAGGAAGTAAAGCCGGCTCAGGCCCTCTGTGTGGGTGGACCAGTCCAGTTTATTGTCCAATGTGATACCGAGGTACTTGTATGCAGGTACCACCTCCACATCCGTCCCACTGATGCAGACAGGAGAGGGCAGGGGCTTGTTCCTCCTGAAATCCACCACCATCTCCTTCGTCTTCTCCACGTTGAGCTGCAGGCGGTTCTCCCCACACCACTTCACAAAGCGGTCGACCAGGTCCCTGTACTCAGCCTCCCCCCGCCCTCAATACACCCCACAATGGCCGTGTCATCAGAGAACTTCTGCAGATGACACGACTCAGTGCAGTGCTTAAAATCAGCAGTGTATGTGGTGAAGAGGAAGGGGGACAGTACAGTTCCCTGGGGGGCCCCGATGTTACTGATCAGACGATCAGACACACAATTCTGTAATCTCACAAACTGTGGTCTGCCCGTCAGATAGTCATCGACCCAAGTGATGAGGGGAGCACTCACCCGCGTGCCCTCCAGTTTGGCCTTCAGCAGTCTGGGCTGGATGGTGTTGAAGGCGCTGGAGAAATCAAAAAACATGATCCGGACTGAGGTGTTTGGTCTGTCCAGGGAGGAGTAGGCCTTCTGCAGCAGGTAGATGATTGCATCATCAACCCCAACATGGGGCTGATATGCAAACTGCAGGGGGTCTTGTGATGGGCACACCAGTGGTCTGAGGTGTGCCAATACCAGTCTCTCCATGACCTTCATGATGTGAGAGGTCAGTGCCACCGGCCTGTAGTCCTCCAGTGCAGCAGGACGTCCTTTTTTGGGCACTGGGACCAGGCAGGATGTTTTCCAGAGCACTGGCACTCTCTGAAGGTGTAGGCTCAGGTTGAAGAGGTGCTGGAGAACTCCACAGAGCTGGCTGGAACATGCCTTCAGCACACGAGGGCTGATGCGGTCCGGTCCAGCAGCTTTCCTCTGTTTGAGCCTCTCCAGCTCTCTCCTCACCTGGCTGGCTGTGATGTGTAGTCCAGACTGGAGGGTAGGGGATGTCAGTGGTGGGTTTGAGGGTGGTGCAAAGAGGTGTGTGTTGCAGGAGGTGGTGGTGGTGGGGGACTGTGGGTGATGTGAGGATGTCCTGGGGGTGGGAGGTGTGAAAAAGTCTGTGGTGAAAGCCAGCGGAGGGGTGGGGGGAGATGGTGACGGGTGTGGTGTGGGGCAGAGGATGATGGGGGGAGGTGGGGGGTTGTTGCTCTGAGAAGCAGTAGAGGCAGTCGTAGAGGCAGTGGAGGGTCCGCTGGGGGTGGGGGGGGTTGTTGTTGAACCTATTGAAGAACGTGTTCAGCTCGTTCGCACGTTATCAGAGGAGGAATGGGACAAGGTAAATGAAGGACAGTGGAAAACAACATGCTCCCTCTCATGGAGAGAATATGGTTGGAAGAACATTGTAAGATACTTTATTACACCAACACAACAGAAATCTCAAGACACACGACGTTGGAGACTGTGTGGGGAAAATAAGGCCAACCATTTTCATATCTTTTGGGGATGCCCTTGTATTATACCTTTTTGGCAAGAGTTAAAGAAGAGTATGGAAACAATTCTGAAAGTGCAAATTCCACTTTCATTTGAAGTTTTATATTTGGGAAAAGAGAACCAGGAGATTAAATACATATTTGGAATAATGATGGTGGTGGTGGCTAAAAAGGCCATCACCAGAAAATGGCTAAAAAAAGATCCACCAAAAATAGAGGATTGGGTAGATGTAATGCTCGATATATATAGAATGGAGAAGCTGACTTTCTCAGCTAGACTAAAATCAGAAACTTTTAAAAACTACTGGGAAAACTGGATTGATTTTGTGTCTCCATTGAGAGCAGACTTTGTGCAATAAGGACAGTGTGTATTGCAGAGTGTTGACCCCCTTGGTTCAGGCTACAAACTTGTTTATTATTCATTTATTTATTTGATATGTTTACCCCAATCAGGAGACAAGGAACAATGCAGGAGAGGTGTGAAAATAAGGACAAGAGTGAAAAAGCGGTTCATTTTACTTCACATTTACTCTACTGTAACTTTACTTGAGAATTCATGTCCAATTATGTCTCTGCTCTGCGGTGGAAGTATAGGAATGTTTTATACTGTTGTAAAATTATACACATTATGTAAAATATTGATGGAATATTGATATGTGGAATCAATAAAAAAGATAATTGAAAAAAAAAAAAAGCTCTGGGTGTTGCAGGTCAAAAGATCAAATTTGGAGCCTTTTGGGTTCAAATGTCTGGTTAGGGTAACTACACATGCTCTTACTGCTGCTGGTGTTAGAATAACTTTTTGAACATAAAAACACAAGAATAAACAAAAATACTGTTCTCTAAGTGCTGCAACTGACCGTAAACATTACAACCATAACATGAATATGCTCTAGTATTAGAATATGAGAAATTTAATGTTGAGGTCGTATTTAAAGAGACCACTTTGGTGAGAGAATGGGCTGTGATTGGTGGGTGACTGACGAGCACCCATAAACCTATCGGTAGCTGAGCACATGACTCTGTGTCCTGCATGAACTAACACAATGCTTCATTAGTCACAATTCAAGTTCAGGATTTCTACAATGACATTCTCACTTTAAACCTCATTTAAAGTATCTTGAATTGAGGCAAATTAAAGCTGACCTTGAATTATGATCAGTCAGAATCAAATTGTCATATATCACAAATCATAAACTGGATTTATTTTCATAATTAATTATGGATAAAATTACAAAGTATGTTGCAGAAATCTGAAATGGATATCTATATCATTGAGCATTGTTCAAGTTACATTGTACAAGTACATGTTCTACTGAATAAGGGATCAGCCACTTGCTATCTGTAAACCCCCAACCCCCAAGTGAATCTCCTAATATTATGCTAGGTGTTGTTTGGGCAAAGAAAAAATTAAAAGAAAAAAAGTCTAATTTCTGCATTTCAGCAGGTGCTCTTAATAAAAATGTTCCCTTTTTAGCACCATGCATCTTATCCACTGAAATATCCACACTTACATCACTGATATAAACATATACCTATTGAGATTTAAATAAAGTAAATGGAGAATTACAGGATTACCTCCACATTTGCTATGGTTTGAGATACTGCTGCTAGTGCGACATCTAGTGGCAGTGAATATCGCTAATGAATATCATATGTACATAAACACTCTCAGAGGTGGGTAGCAGAACCTGCTGTGAACTTCAGCTGACATAAAAACTCAAAAGCTTTAGTTTGCCCAGTTTGGATGCGCTCCTGATGTAAATATAAAGTATTTAAATCTAGCAGGGCCCATTCTGTTCAATCTGTACAATTTTGACGATTGCCCACTGGTGGATTATTTTATATTCAATTCTTGCCAATAGATCACTTTCTCTAAGTCTTATACACTGGACCTTTTAAGAAAATACTTCATTCAATACATTGTACTCATTTTCTTGTGGACAGTTTTTCATGCTCAGAAATCTTTGCTTTAACCCTCCGTTTAAGTGAATTGTTCTTTACTTTATTTGAAGTAAGAGTAGTTCAGTTAAAGAAGTCAAAGTACATTTCAGAACCTGTACTTTTATACTTTTACTTGGTTAAAGAAGCCGAAACAGTGGTTAAACTTCTTTATTTTTAATACAAGTATCTGTACCTCTACTTGAGTAAAGAATGTGTGTGCTTTTATCACCTCTGCACACACATACACACACACAGTGGATTTTTTTTAACAACAGGGAGACCACAACTTCACAATAACACAACGATACCCACAAGCAACAGTTAAATTCGAAAAAACAAGCTGCAAAGCAACCAAACTCACGCCATGCAGTAGCAAACTGCCAATACAACTGCCTGGACACTCCAAACAATTTGTAGAGCAACACATAATGTCCTGAGCACGTAGGCATCAGGACAAACACCAAATGTTAGCTCTCAACTTGAACCCAATTATGATGCTGTGGCAAGACTTTAGAGTACAGCATGAATGTACAGTTCATGCTCAAAAACCTATGTGCTGGATTTTAAAAAGTCCTGCAATGGCAATGGTTCAAAAATTCCTCCACAGGGATGTAAAAGACTTAAAGTTATTGCAAATAGAACAGTATTTAGGTTTTGGGGTGGATTACCTTTCAATGGGGGATTTAGATTAACTCTTTCCTTTCAATAAATCCAATGATGTACTCACATTGTCTTTACCTTATATTAAAATGTGTTTGATGATCTGCAACATTGCTCAAAAAACATTCCTCTGTTACGTCATGCTGTCAAAAAATAACTTGATGATGTGAAGAGCTATTTGTTTCTCTTATCTGTGAAGATAGTTCTTGATAAATCTTTATAAGGCTATATGTTTGGAGTCATTGCTATGTGCATGATTGTATTATGCATGTTATTAATTATAATATTTTTGCACGGCACTAAATACAAACGATTTCTGCATCATCATGCCACTCTCAATTAACATACAGAAACAGAAGCAAATGAGACAGAACTGTGGTTGTTCTCTAAGATGTGATACAGTTACATTTTGTTCTGTTGTTGCCTTTTAACTGAAGTGCCAGTATGTATGACATGTGTCATATCAGCCTATGTTGTGGTGGCTGGTCATTATACTGTCTGGTCCATCGGCCATCACGGACCAACATCCTGTCTGGTCAACAGACTGAGGCCCCTGCTGAAGAAATACAGAGTCACTGTGTACTTGTCTGGCCATGACCACAATCTGCAGGTATGTAAGTGAGTGCACGCTCAATCATAAAAAATATCATGTGTAAATGATACACATCAAGGAAGTGTATCTCAGTGTGTTGTTATTTGTCTGTCTGTCTCTTTGACAGTTATTTATTCTTTTTCATATCCCACTTATCACACTGTGTTTGAGAAGAGTATGTGCAAGATTGCCCCTCTCTGTACAGGAGGTGGCATTCACTAGTGGGTGCTACAAAGACTGTACTTGTTGATAGTTCAAAGCTAGTTTGCATCATTTTCTGGCACCAAGACTGGCATGTGCCCACATTACACAATCACAGGTTTTATACATTTCCAAAAATTAGAAACCATCCAGATAGTTATTGGGTTAAATGATACTTTGTTTCAACGGATATTACTGGTCAATATAATTAGTCATAAAGATGAAATCTTATTTATTTTATATGAGCACAGTGTTGACATATTGTTCCAGGAAGATGAGCATTTGTTTTTCCTGCAGTAGTATAACTTACAGTCCAACAATTGGCTTCAACTTATCTCAATGAAGTAAATGATTGCACAATGTGATGGCTACTGAGTAAAGACAACATTAAGAATGGTACACTGTAAGCCTTATCTTCACTATGCAAGTCTGTATGGCACAAAATGACCGTAAAAAAACTAAAGTCACTGCACAACAGAAGCAGAAAGAGAGGGGGGATTGAAAAGATGGAAACAATAACATAGAATGATACAATGTGATGGAATATCTGGTAACTTCATCTACCACTTGTATGATATGGTTTTATATTTAATTTTATAATTACCTCAACATTATGAAGTGATCTGTGTGTCTGTAAAACACGTTGGAGCAAGAGGAATTTACTGTGCAACGTGAGTGTTGCAGTCTAAGCATTCAGATGTGTTATTGTCAATATGTGTGTGTCAGTGTAAGAGGGAATCAATGTGCTGCATAAAGCCCTACAATGAAATAAGATTGGAAACAAGTGGTTGATATGAGAACAGTTCAATCAGGAGAGACTTTAACTTGACAGTTGAATATTTTTTTTATTTCTATGCAATTAAGTCTTTTGGCATTTTGACCCCTATGTGATGTCATCGGCATCAGAGGGGTTGATGGAGAAATAATTATGAATGACTCTGCTGGACTGGACCATGGCTTCGGATTAAACCGGAGGAGATTGGGTTGAAGGGGAGTTACAGCGGATCACTAATGACAGCTGACTGCCGGAGAGAGGAGAAAGGATTTCAAATTTGATCACAACCGCACGACTGGCTGGATGAGATTGTGGCAATATCTGAATGGCCATTCAAAATGCCCACAATCAGCTGATTAATAAGAAGAAATATATATAGAGAGATAGATTTGTGAGTAATTGAATATTTCAAATTTCAAATTTATATAGCACGGTATCACAACAAGCAGTTGTCTAAGGGTGCTGCACAAAAGTCCAAGTCCAAGAAGAAACACAAAATCCAACTTGTTCCACACCGAGCAAGCATGAGCAACAGCGGGGAGGAAAAACTCCCAGGTGTAAGAAACCTCCGGCAGAACTGGGCTCTGTGTGGACGGCCTCTGCCAGGAACGGTTTATGAGAAAGTCTTCCTGAATTATACTTCCTACTTATACTGAGCAGCTTCATGTTGCAGCTGAATACCCCTCATCTTACCCTCCTCTTCCAAACATGAAAGAGAACCTGTGGCAGCCTTCACTTGTCATAAAAACTCAAGAGGCGTTTAGTTTGTCCAGTTTTTACTACTGTAAAAACATGGCGGCCTCTGTAGAGAGGACCTGCTCCACATGTAAATATAAAGTATTTAAATATAGATGGCTCATTCTAAGAAAACAACAATCGTACAATTTAGATAAAACACACTAGTGAAAACATCACTAGGATTACTTTGTATTCAGTTTCTGCTCCCTTTCACCTAAATCTTACACACTGAACCTTTAATGAATTTTGTCGCTGTATCTTGGTCTAATTGAGCACAACATTGATGCCTTTAATGCTGTCTGTCTCTGTATTTTTAACAGTTCATCAGAGAGGATGATGGGAGCTCATATGTAGTCAGTGGGAGTGGGGTGGTCAGCGATCCTGACACCACTCACAAGGACAGTGTTCCTCAGTCCTGGCAGCTCTACTCCAGTCCTGTCAATCACACAATAGGAGGCGTGGCTTACTTCCAGGTCACTGAGCATAAGATGACAGTCACCTTCATGCAGACTAACGGGAAATGTGTTTACCGCACAGAGCTGCCAACACGTATAGTCAGAAGTAATGGAATGCTCTAAAACTGAAGATATGATTACTGATATCTTTGGGCGATGGCATGTTACTATTAAGTGAAATGTGTATATTCATAGTATTTTGTACTGTATGTAATGTAACAAAATATAAACTGTTTTATGTCTTTTGTTGTGCATTGTATTTCATGATGGAGGCCTCAATGTGCAGGATGAATTATAGCTCTACTTGCATACAAGTAAGTAGTAGAGCAATAGTAGAGCCAAGTAGAGCATTGTTAGGTTTGCAACCAAAACATCTGCTCTGCCATTTTCACTAAAAATTGGACCAAATTAATATTTGATTGTCATATTACTGCTTTTATTTGTTCAAGTTTGTATTTACTTTGCTTGCTTTTCAGTCAAAGCACTTCCGTTTTTTAAAGTGCTATATGAATAAAGTGTATTAATAGTAGTAGTAGTAGTAATAGTATCAATATTATTATTATTATTATAGTATTCAAGTGAGTTTACTATAAGTGAGTGACTACAACAAGTTTCTGGAATCAGTGTGGGCGCCCATCTGCCTTGACTAGAGGAGAATAATGGAGGAGAGGAGAGATGAGTGGATAAGAGGGGAGAGAAGAGAGAGAGAGAGACAGAGAGAGACTGTTGTTGTCATAAAAATATAAATATAATGAATAGTGATACATTGAGATGCAATTATATTATTAATTATAACAGTTTATCATCATCATCATAATCATAATATGGTGGTAGTATTAGTAGTGAAATTTGGAGAGAGAGGGAGAGAGATAGAGAGATGGAAGCACAAACAATGGACTTTAGTTACATGAAGTAATATGATAAAAAATATGGGGCCACAGGCACAGTTCAGTGCATGTTGGGAGTTGTAGAAGAAAATTGTTGTTGTTTTCTCTATTTCTTTTGATATTTTTATGCACCTTTCAAGTTCCTGCTTTTCTTCATGACATCGATCTTTGTGTTTACTGTATCTACTTTCCCAGGAGGATGGCTTTTGAGACAGCTTTCCTGATTACATGTTGTTATGGCCTGGCTGGCTGAGACCATAACAATAATAATAATACATGTATTTATACATAAAATGCAGCTAAAATGTATTATCATAGCAACAGGTCTTGAGTTGTTTCTTAAAACTATCAACAGAAGAAGCATGTCTGATGTGTGGTGGGAGTTTGTTCCAAACCTTTGGATAGCATAGCATAGGAAAGCATAGCAAGAGAAAGCTGCTTCCCCAAACCTTTTATTGTTTGTTTTGGGGACATTGAGCAAGCCCGCTGTAGACGACCAGAGGGAATGATTCGTAACATATTCCGATAAACAGTCAGAGATGTATGACGGTGCTGTACCATTAAGAGAATTAAAAACAAGTAAAATAATTTTAAAATCAATCCTCAGTGATGCTAGAAGCCAGTGTAAAGACACTAAAATAAAAGTAATATGGAATCTTTTCCTATTTCTCATTAAAACCATGGCTGCTGGATTTTGCAAAAGCTGTAGGCGATCGATGGATTTTTTCGGTAATCCTGAATATAGTGCATTACAGTAGTCCAGGCGAGAAAGTATAAAAGCATGAATCAACTTTTGGCAGTTTCCAAAGTGAGGAACAGTCTTACTCTTGCAATGTTTCTTAAATGATAAAAGGCAATCTTTGTGACATTGTTTATGTGTGGATTAAAATCTAGTCCTGAATAACACCCAGGTTCTTTATTTTTGATTTGTTTTGCTGCTCCAACTTTGCTGATAATCTTTTGTCCTTCAACATTACAAAATTTTCAGTTTTACTTTCACAGGCAATTTATAACTTGGTTTGGCGCATCAGAGTCATCTGGCACTAAATAAGGGAAGACACATGATGGCTCAGATTTTTCTAACAAAAAGTAATTTTCAAAGAACTAAAACAAAAAAGAAATTCAACTGATAAGGCTGACAGGAACTGAATTCCAGACCAAAACAAGATCAAATTAATGCTACAGAAATCAAAACTCATCTGAATGGCAGGATGAGCATGGCTATTATTATATGAGGCAGTGGCCAGCTACCTCTACTTCACTGATGGCCCCCAGCTCCAGCCAAAGCAGGATCTTGCAACACAAGACACACAAGCAAGTATACCTAGGCAAGATGCTGAACCCCAAATTGCCCTTCATTGAAAAAAAAACTGTATGAATATGTGTGTGAATGGGTGAATTGCAAACTGTATTGTAAAGTGCTTTGAGTGATCATCAAGACTAGAAAGGTGCTATATAAATACAAACCATTCACAAGCTCTCACATCACAGTGTGAATTCAATTTACTTGAACCCCCAATGCATACAGATATGCCACATCAGCAGGGGTGCTGAAGGTGTTTATCACATGACTTAGTGAATGATTGGAGCATAATTGTATAATAAATTAGCCTGTCCAGGACTTCCTGGAGTTGTATTCACATTTGTTTTCACAGAGACCCCTCCATCGGCAAAGAGATGAGTAGATAATGAGTGAATTTTCTTTTTGCGTTGAACTATCCATTTAAGTGATGATTCAAAACCTAAACTCTGAATGTTGACCATTAGAAAGAATTGTACCGCCTTGTGTGATGTCTCTCCCCATTCTGCAGTGAGTCAAACACATCTGAACAAGCCACAACATTTTTATTCTTTCACAGAATTCCCCAAGCGGTCGACAGGTAACAAATGCATGGACTACTTTTTCAGCATTCTTTGAGACGAGATCTTTCTCATTTTCATATTTTGTAGGTGGAAGAAGGCTGTCCCAGAGGCTTGTTTTCATGTAACTCCAAGGTTCCCCAAAGTAAAGCTGGGGGCCAGGCTTAAGCCATGCAAGATAACTGGGTTCAGACCTCTTTATATACAGTCTATGGTTCAGACAATGTTTCTCTGAGACATTTAAGTACTTCTCTTTTGTTTGCCGTAAACCATATTATATTGTATGGCATCAAGATGTAATTATCTGTAGAAATGTCAGTCTGTGAATGTAACAAATGGTTTCATTTGAGGTTTAATTGATGGGTGCAGAATGGCCCTGAAACACGATATTTCCTTTGATTACTATCCTACCTCATTACCTCTACCTTCACTGTGGCTCTTCATATTATAGGCATGGACAAGGCTATTCTTAATTCTTGGTTATTTACCCAAATTTGTAAAAGACTATGGTTTATCTTTTCTACTTTGTATTTGTATTTTGGTTTTCTTACATGATGCCCATGGGTGATCATGACCATCTCATTGCTGAATATTAGTTGTGAAACCTTATTGTTGTTTCTATCTTGGCATAGAAATTGTGTTATCTCCCTGCTAAAATTTGTAGAATCAACAAAATGCATTCTGTCCACTTTACTCTTTGGATTGACTAAATGAAAATAATGAAGTTAATCTGGGTAACTTTACAGCTTTAACTGTAACTGGTGAGATTACTCGTCTCTCAAGGCCAGAAGACAAAAAACAAACTAAATTTATGAGGGAGGCTACTAAAGTAGATTACATAACATATAAGTATCTGCTAGAGTGGATTTTTTTCAAACCCATACAGAATTATAGAATCTAGAATTATTAAGGTAAGAGTGTAAAAATATGAATGCCTTTTGTCAAGATTTAATAGACATAAAATGGATCAGGTTTCACTTTTTAGATTTTTTTGTCACCCTTTGATGAAGATGCACAGAACTCCTTTTACAGTGAAGTTCATAAAACTATAGATGGATGTAAGCCCCCTGGACATCACTTAGGGTTAATTAACAAGTACTATTGTTTATTCAGTGTGTTGGGGTTCTGGGTTCTGCACATTCAGTCCAAGCATTTTTGCAATCCTGACATCTCCAATTCCATCTCTAATAAGGCACAGACACAAATTGTAATATTTGCTATTTTCCATTTAACAGAACTGAGATAATAAATGGTTCTGTTTATAACAATATTTATCAAATGTTAAATATTTTCACCAAATACAAAATTATCTGCAAAAAACAGACGTATAACAAAAGCATCATATACAAATGTGTTAATTTCAATTATACACAATAAGTTAAGCATCAGATACAAAATAATATACACAAAGTCTTGATTTTCCATAAAGTGTTGCTTTCACCAGACTAAAAAAATAAATGTGAAGTTAGAAAGGTCTCTATAAAATGAAATAAATAAAATGAAATGGTAGTCTTTATCTACAATTATCAAATACCACTAAGCAAATACAAAAGAAAATGAATGAAATATAACAGCTTCAGTAAGATGACTATCAGTGTTTCTATCTTTTATTTTTTGCAGCATGAAATGATAGTAGTAGATGAAGTAAGAATAAAATATGTTCAACATATTCAGTTTCACAGAAACTAAAGGAAGGGTGGATTCCAGTGTTTGACAGTGGAACTTTGAACTATTACTTTCGTTGCAGGCCTCAGTCCAGTTCAGCTGTACGGCTTGTTCCCACAATAATATGTGTGCATGTGTGTGCATGTGCTGAAACACACACACACTAAACATCCCGGAGTGGCACTCCTTCTTTGTCCTTTCTCAGAGCTTTCTTCCTCCACTTGCAACAGACCACTGCAATGGCAATGATTATGCCAATCAGTAGCAGGATGAGGAAGATGGCAGCAGCAGACTATGGGTAAACTCTGTAGCCGATACTGCTCACTTTACCTATCATATCTAAAAATGGCTGTCAATGCTCACAATTTTTTTGCCTCTAACATAATTAAAATGGTAACTTCCATGAGAGATACAGTGGTGTACATGCACAGGTGACAGTCTCCCTCCCTTCTCCACAGCTGAGATAGGCAAACCTGACTGATATGTTTATATCAGTGATGTAAGTGTGGATATTTCAGTGGATAAGATGCATGGTGCTAAAAAGGGAACCTTTTTATTAAGAGCACCTGCTAAAATGCAAAAATTAGAGTTTTTTTCTTTTAATTTTTTCTTTGCCCAAACAACACCTAGCATAATATAAGGAGATTCACTTGGGGGTTGGGGGTTTACAGATAGCAAGTGGCTGATCCCTTATTCAGTAGAACATGTACCTGTACAATGTAACTTGTACAATACTCAATTATATAGATATCCATTTCAGATTTCTGCAACATACTTTGTAATTTTATCCATAATTAATTATGAAAATAAATCCAGTTTATGATTTGTGATATATGACAATTTGATTCTGACTGATCATAATTCAAGGTCAGCTTTAATTTGCCTCAATTCAAGATACTTAAAATTAAGTTTAAAGTGAGAATGTCATCGTAGAAATCCTGAACTTGAATTGTGACTAATGAAGCATTGTGTTAGTTCATGCAGGACACAGAGTCATGTGCTCGGCTACCGATAGGTTTATGGGTGCTCGTCAGTCACCCACCAATCACAGCCCATTCTCTCACCAAAGTGGTCTCTTTAATACGACCTCATCCTCCCGCAAGTTGGCTGAAGTAGCAGAGTAACATTAAATTTCTCATATTCTAATACTAGAGCATATTCATGTTGTAATGTTTACTGTCAGTTGCAGCACTTAGAGAACAGTATTTTTGTTTATTCTTGTGTTTTTATGTTCAAAAAGTTATTCTATCACCAGCAGCAGTAAGAGCATGTGTAGTAACCCTAACCAGACATTTGAACCCAAAAGGCCCCAAATTTGATCTTTTGACCTGCAACACCCAGAGCTTTTTTTTTTTTTTTCAATTATCTTTTTTATTGATTCCACATATCAATATTCCATCAATATTTTACATAATGTGTATAATTTTACAACTGTATAAAACATTCCTATATTTCCACCGCAGAGCAGAGACATAATTGGACATTAATTCTCAAGTAAAGTTACAGTAGAGTAAATGTGAAGTAAAATGAACTGCTTTTTCACTCTTGTCCTTATTTTCACACCTCTCCTGCATTGTTCCTTGTCTCCTGATTGGGGTAAACATATCAAATAAATAAATGAACAATAAACAAGTTTGTAGCCTGAACCAAGGGGGTCAACACTCTGCAATACACACTGTCCTTATTGCACAAAGTCTGCTCTCAATGGAGACACAAAATCAATCCAGTTTTCCCAGTAGTTTTTAAAAGTTTCTGATTTTAGTCTAGCTGAGAAAGTCAGCTTCTCCATTCTTACCATTCTTACTTACTTTGTCTCCCACACTCATCTCCTTTTACCGCCTGCCTCTAAAGGTTGCCTATATAAACTAGTTTATGACAGTGGAGCCACGCTTTTTGGATCTTTTAATGTTTGTTTTTTTATCTTTCTATTAATCGTTCTATTACAATATTCATTCTTGTAGAAGGGTCTCTTAAAATTGAGTTTTGATACTTTATTATCATTATTTAAAAGTGCAGTGTGTAAGATTTAGGTTAAAGGGAACTACTGGCAGAAATTTAAGGAAGTACAATCCTCATGATGTTTTCACTAGTTTTCTTTACCCCAGAAAAGGCCCTTTATATTTAAATACTTTATATTTACATGTAGGGGGGTCCTCTCTAAGGAGGCCACCATGTTTTTTACATTAGTCCAGACTGGACAAACTAAACACCTTTTGAGTTTTTATGACAACAAAGGCTACAACGGATTCTTTTTCATGTTTGGAAGGAGAGGGTGAGGTGAGCTGCAACATGAAATTTAAACACTAGATATCACAAAATTCTACAAACTGTACCTTTAAGTTGATATGCTAAATATGTTATATTTATATACTGAAGAGATCTGTTTTTATGGGCGCTCTGTGTCTGGACAAAATCTAATGAGGCTGTGTAGTCTGCTGGATGCTGTTTACTTGATGGCTTTTCAAAGGCAACAGGACATATACTGTATAATGCAAAGCAATTAATTGAGGTATGGGGAGGGCAAATGAAAAATAAAATCTACATCAGAGGAATTATCTAGAGCTATTGTTATGGACTTTTAATGGGGATTCATGTGGAACCCCTGTTCTGACACTGTACAAACTGCATCTGGGCTGTTATATTTCTCTCTCTATATATAAGACATAAGCCCCAGAAGCCTCAGGTTCAATCTGCATCATTTCTCTCTACATAATTTGATTAATCAAACATTTGTTAGAAATATACTGCACTAAAGTAGAATATGATTGGATATGAAGATCTACCAAAGATCTTGTGTTCTACTTCTTTTTGGTTATTTAACACATCTATTATTTTACTATCACAGAAAACCATATAGTCATAAAAGTAAGCCAAAATTGGGGAAAATGCAGTGATGGGTTTGTCATCACCCAATTAATATAATGTGATAATTTATTTAAGAAAATGCCTTGTTTATATTTCTTTTAGCAAATGTAAAATTACTACAGGGTGTATCTATGTATCTATATGTATCAGCTTTTCAAATGTGGACAGAAGCTGTAGCTATTCACAAAGATGTGAGTGCAGTAGTTCGTGTGAGTGGCTCGTGTGAGTAGCCAGAGTTCATTTCCAGCTGAATGCTCCGATGGTATTTAAAGTTTGTTGCTCAGAGAACAACGGGCCTCACACACATGTACACACACATAACTCTCTTACCATTTCTGTGAGAGGTTCAGGTTTGAACACTGCTGTTATA
Organism: Paralichthys olivaceus; assembly: GCF_024713975.1. Taxonomy (NCBI): domain Eukaryota; kingdom Metazoa; phylum Chordata; class Actinopteri; order Pleuronectiformes; family Paralichthyidae; genus Paralichthys; species Paralichthys olivaceus. The sequence goes on from NC_091101.1 coordinate 779,837, forward strand.
TCGTGCTTCCTTGTTGCATATTTTTGTGCTCTCAAGAGTTTGTTTAAACAAATCGTAAATTAATCAATGTCAACAGAAAATTTATCAGAAAATTAATCTGCACAGGAAACCTTTAAGAAGATTCAAATGAATGGAATTGTCATGTGCTCATGTTTCCCGGTTCCCGGTTCCCGGTTGTTGAGTGAAGTCAAAACCCAAATCGTTCATGAAGGAGCATAACTAACTTCTAGCTCTATAACTACTAATTATTTTTGTTGACCATTATTGGAGGCACTGTAAAATTGTAACATGCTTTTTAAATCCTTTTCTTTTCAGCTACTTGCAGATATACATCTGCATTTAAGGTTTAAAAACATTCCTTTTTGATAAAGCCTATAGTAAGGGCTGGATCAGGTGAGTCCTGAACCATCCCTTAGTTATGCTCCTATAGGGTAGACTGCTGGGGGAACTCCCATCATGCACTGAGCACTTCTCCCCTTCTCTCTGTCTCTCTGCCCCCCCACATTCATTTATTTATTTTAATACATATCAATTACTATGTTTCATTTTTCTTCCATAGTCCCTCTCTCTCTTTCTCTTATTGCAGATATCTCTGACTCCAGAACTGCAGGAGAAAAACTATTATTATTATTTTATTAACAATAATACTTCGGTAATTAATTATTATATGAATTGTTGCTGCTATCATTATTAATCAATAACTTCTTTACACTGTTATTGTTTTCATTATAAGTAGTCAGATCTGATACCTGATGTTGCTCGAATGTTCCTGGTCTCTCTCGCCTCTCTCTCCCCCTCCTCACTATCTCTCTCTCTTCTCTCCCCTCTTTTCCACCCATCTACCCTCTCCTCCCCATTTTTCTCTGCTCACCCTAACTTGTCGAGGCAGATGACCGCCCACATTGAGCCTGGTTCTTCTAGAGGTTTCTCCCTGTTAATGAGGGAGTTTTTCCTCTCCACAGTCTCCAAAGTGCTGCTTATTGAGGGAACTGTTGGGTTTCTCTATATTTAACACAATTTTAAGGTCCTGACCTTTTATATAAAGTGCCTTGAAATAATGTATGATTTGGTGCTATACAAATAAAATTGAATTGAATTGAATTGAATACACTCAACTAGCAAGTGGCTGCAAATGGGTCGTCCCACTATAGAGCTGCACCCAGATAATTGCCAAAAGTAGGATTTTCTAACTTCAGAACCAGGACAATGGAAATGAGCAATAAACTTAAATCTAAGGTTGAAGATAACATATATATCAATAAATCAATCAAATTGTATTTGTATAGCCTATATTCACGAATCACAAATTCAACTTGTCTCATAGGGCTTTAACAAGGTGTGACATCCTCTGTCCTTAACCCTCAACAAGAGTAAGGGGAAACTACCAAAAAAACCTTTTTAACAGAGGAAATAGAACTCAGAAAGAGCCACATGTGATGAATCCCTCTCCCAAGATGGACAGAAGTGCAATAGATGCCACGTGTAATGGAGAACATCAGAAAAATAAGAGTATTTACAGCATTGGTTAGAATAAACAGTTTGTAGCATGATGGAAGGTAAATGAATTGAGGAATTATTGTCAGTAATGGTAGCGTATCTGAGTAGACATATTGTATATCAAGCAGTCTTTTTGTAATCATAGTCCACGATCAGCTGCCACCACGATTAGGATACACCATTATAATCCATCATCATGATCCACCACCATCAGCAGCCACCTTAATCATGGTCCACCACTACGATCAGATGCCAGCACGATGCAGGATCCACCATTATGATCACGATCTCTGATTCGCGATCCACCATCATAATCCACGACGAGGCCGCAGTCGCAGCCCTGGATCTGCGAACGATAAGGCACAGGGACTCAGGGAAAGAAGTCAAGTCAGTAACATGAGACATTAAGTTATTTGATGTGATGAGGAGGGAGAAGAGGAAATAGAAGCTCCATGTGTCATGTGTCCCTCGACATTGTAAACCTCGAGGGACACATGACAAAAATTAGCAGCACAACTAAGAGCAGATTTAAGACAAGCCTGGACCAGCTCTAACTATAGCTATATCATGATGTATAAAGAAATAATAGATACATAATAATAATAATAATAATAACAATAACAATAAATAATAGACAGATAGACTGGGACATCCCTGGACTGTTGAAAGAAGGCAGGATGGCTCTATGGATTTTTACAGTTAACTCCAGATTCAGAACATCTACAGCCTCAGCAGCTCTCAATCCAGTCTACAACTGTACAGTGTTGGACAGTCTTTGTCCACTGCAGCCTTACGTCTGTTCTTGGCTCACAGAGTGGAACCTGATGTATAGACCATCCACCTCAAGGCTGGATGTGTTGTTCATCCTGAAATGCTTCTCTGCTCACCACAGTTGTAAAGAGTAGTTATCTGAGTTACTGCAGCCTTTTTGTCTTCTCCAACCAGTAAGACCATTCTCCTCTGACCTCTCTCTTTAACACTCTGTCTACAGAACAGAAGATCAGCAGTTACAGAAGAAGTCAAACCATGCTGAATACCATACCACAAGTCACTGTAATCACATATTTCATCATTCTGATGTAAAGGTCAAGCTGTATCTGCTTTCCCCAGGCTTTTGGTCTTTGTCCTTACCTGGGCTAAAAAATAGCCCCTAATTTCTTCACTGTACGAGACATGCAGAGATTAATTAATGTGAATTTTTCTTATCTCTGTGTAAGAAAAGATGTATTTCTACAACATCAGTGTGTTCTTTCAGTCATAACATTAACTTGTTTTAAACCTTAAGGAAAATCAAGTCTTGCTGTCACAAAATCATCTGTATGACCTACAGACAGATTATTTTATACTCACATGAAGAATTTGACTACATTCCCTTACAGTGTGCTCAGACAAGGATAGAGATAACTGAATTACAATTTCCCCTCACCATTACTGTCTCTGCCTGCACTTTCACATGTTGCTGGAAAACTGAACAGTGCAGATGATGGATGGATATTGACAAAGAACACCGGCTGTGAAGAACATCACAGGTATAGTTGTATGTTGTAGACAGTGAATGTTATTCTGTGAAGTTGTAGATGTCATTGTGAACTAAGGTATATTTAGGATGTACAGGATGGTGTATATAAAGTGAAGTGAAGCCAGTGTAGGAGTTTAATGGCAGCTTTGGTGCTGAGTCAATGATGATACTGACCTCCTGTGGATTTTCTCCAGAATTACTATTGTACTTCAGTCAAGGGAACAAGTCCTTCCCTTGAAAATAGAACAACAAAAAGTGCTGCTATTAGATGCACTGTTTGTATGAATGTGTGTGTGAATGTGTGAATGGCAACCTGTAGTGTAAAGCGCTTTGGGTGACCAAGTTACCATGACGTAAAAAAATATTTTGTCTTTGGGTTCAGGAGGCAGACACAGTCTCTACATTTATGGAAAGACTGCTTGCTCAGGTGGGCCCTGAACCATCCCCTAGTGATGCTGATATAGGCCTGAAGACTGCTTGGGGAACTCCATCATCATTTATATTCATATTTTCATTATGAGAAGTACAGTGTTTGTATTTTTTATTTCTACGTTTTGAATGAAATACAAAGGATTGCAATCCAATTCAGTATTATTTGTATAGCGCAAAACCATTATTTACATTATTTCAAGGTCAGGACCATACAAAATTATGGAGAAACCCAACAGTTCCCACAATGAGCAAGCACGTTGACAAATGTGGAGTGAAAAACTCCCCTTTAACAGAATGTAACCAATAGCAGAACCAGACTCAATGTGGGCGGCCATCTGCCTCATCCTTTTGGGTTGAGCAGAGAAAAAAATGGGGAAGAGTAAAGAAGTAGGTGGAAAAGAGGTGGGAGAAAAGAGAAAGGGAAGGAAGGGGAAAGAAAGGGGAAGAGAGAGGTGAGCAATACCAGGAATAGCTGTGCAACCATTATATTTAAGCTCTGTCATGGTTGTTATAATGGAAAATAATAAGAGTGATATTTATAGATGTAATTGTGTTATTAATAATAGCAGCACCAGTTTCACCAGTTGGAATTACACCACTCCTGTTAGACACATATTTAGTCACTCCTTATGTCTGGTTCAATCAGAGCAGAGAGACAAACACAGCCAGAGCCTACAGATTGTGTGAGCCAAAATCTGAGGAAATACGTCTCCCAAGGACTTTCCTGTTGTTAACTAACACAAACAACCGACTGACAGGAAACATGGAGTCTCTTTCAAATAATATCAACATCTAACCCAAACCTAATCAGCCCTCACCCTCTCTCCCTTGACGAAGTCCCCAAAGCAAACAGACAGCTACCCATCAAAATTGTATTGTCTTCATATTTTCATTATTATTACCCTGTGTAGAGTTGTTGTTGTTGTTTGTTGTTCAATGTACTGTTCTGCAACTGCTGTACCTTGGCCCAAGACAAATTTCCCTATAGGACAATATAGTATATTTGATTTGAAAATTGACTCTCATTAGACTACGAAATAGTACGCTCTACAACATCTATGCACACACAAACACACTACACATGACATGTAACCTCTTGGCCTTATTACATAAACTCCATATAAATGGTCTGTATTTATAGAGCTTATAGTCTTGATCACAAATACTTAAAGCAGTTAAGCGTACTGTTTTACATTTACCCATTCATACAGTGTATCTATGTGCAGTTTTCTCTTCTTTCTCAATGAGAAGAGGGTTCAGTATTTTGCCCAAGGGAAGACTGGGATCAAACTGCCGACCTTCTGGTTAGAGGACGACTGCTCTAGCCCCTGAGCACAGCCACCCCTTAACTGGACAAAACTGCCTTCCTTGATTTACTACTCCACTAATTGAGAAAATTGTAATTAATAAGTGGTTGTACTTATATAACGCTTTCTAGTCTTGAAAACCACTCAAAGCGCTTTACACTACAGTTTTTGCCATTCACCCATTCACACACACATTCATACAGTGCATCTATTAGCAGTACTTTTTGTTGTTCTATGGGGAAATTTGGGGTTCAGCATCTTGCTCAAGGACACTTTGGCATGCAGATTGGGAAGATTGGGGATTGAATTGCTGACCCCCTGGTTGGAGAATGACCACTCTACCCCTCAGCCACAGCCGCCCTAGTATTAGAGACTTTGTGAAATGGCTACAACCTTTCACAGGCTGGGTGAACTAAATACTTGTTAATGATGGGGATTTTTGGTGCGTAGGAGATTAATACATAAACTATATGACTCAGCCAGGAGCAATCAGGAGACCAACTGCAATTTCAAAATGTCCCAGTTTGTATAATCAGAGAAGAATTTTCCTGACAACTTTTTACTTTTACTTCCTATATTTAAACACAAATATCTGCACTTTATAGTCCTTAAATTCTCAAAACTGGCTCGTTACTTGTTTCAACCTCCACGGATGATGACACGACGTAAAAGACATAACAAGACAGAGAGGACCTCAGACGACCTCACTAAACCATCCAATCTATGGTAGTGACAGGGGGTGTGTACAAAGGGCAGGGACTAAATCAACACAAATACATTCCCCATCCATTTAATCCCTGTACAAAATGATCCAGGTGCTCATGCAGGACCATGGTTCACTTCAGTCTTTATTACTCTGTCTGAAATTTGGCAGCAAAGCTAGATTGTGTCCAGTTCTGTGCAGGTTGTTACCAAAAGAGGAAAACTATCCCATTATACGTGCCTAGCATTTTTTTTAGTTTTGCAGAGTTATCAAAATAAAGCATTGTGTATTGTTGAAGTAAAAAATTCATTTTTACTTTTTTACTTATGTACTTGAGTACATTTCAGAGCCTGTACTTTCTTACTTTTACTAGAGTAAAGTAGTTGTATCAGTACTTTTACTTTTACCAGAGTCTTTTTTTACTCAAGTATCTGTACTTCTACTTAAGTAAAGAATTTGAGTAATTTTGCCACCTCTGCCTAAAACCCCAAAAAGATCCTGTTAGTTACTTTACTCCTAGTTAAAAGGCTAAAATTGTCTTTTTTCTCCAATTTAGATTAAAGCTGGAAAAAAAAGTTGGAGACTAAATCTTCATCTTTATAGCCACCCAATAAATATGACATTTCTGGTCTTTCAGGTTTATATATAAAATGTCACATTCTTAGCTGAGCTTGGCCAAAACATTTTCCTCATGAGAGCCACCCTATGGAAATTACCCCCCAGATGAACTTGAGGAGATGAATTTTATGTTTATTCAGTGGAGACCTGTAGCTTGAAATCCTCTTCTCTTTTGTTTATTTCCTGTTAGGGCAGGGTGGGCTGCAAAAAACGAGGTTAAACAAATCCAGCAGGATTTGGACAACTCAACATAATGTCACATCCAGGATCAGACAAAACAGAGATGATTCTGAGATAGCCTTACAAAACACGTCGACATGAGACTAGAGACTGAGATTGGAACGTTGTAAAGCTTGTGTTCAGAGCCCCATCTGGATATTTTCAGTGAGGCACATAGATGTTTGAAATAGAGACATGAGAATGTCCATGATCTAAATGTCTAAACCTTATTTGGATCTGTTTCCACCCAAAACAGTCACAAAAGTATTAAATTGACCACTGAACACCCCAGATAAGGTTTGTTCTGCTCTCAGCCTCTCCTCCGTGTGAACTGTCATTTCACAACTCATTTAGTAATCAGACAGCTGGAACAACAGACCCTGCTATGCTAACTATACAAGATTGCAGGAAATACTTTGTCAAACTCTCTGAGGGAAAGGTTTGGGGTGCTGTGAAGCTCATGGTATCCTGCTGGTATGCTGCTGACACTTACAAATATACACGCAAATATTTGACATAGTTCAATGATTCCAGTCAGGAGCAGCCTGTGGACAAAAGGTCCTGAATGCTAATAAACATGAAGAAGCACTGAGCACTCTGTCTCTCTGCCCCCATTTATTAATTAATTATGTTAATATACTATGATATAACAATAACAGGTGACAAGGCCTTACATCTATAAGTATCCGCACATACATATACAGATCAGAAAATACTGTGACTTGCATGCTGTGTCCAAAAACTTCTGAATTTAAGAAGATATCTCTCTATATATACAATAGTGATTTTTATTAATGATTTTTCTGTATATTGTGCTTTATATATACTGTATTTTTTCATTTACCAATACCAGTACACATTTTAGAGACATTACAGTAGTAACAGCTCTACACTGTGTTTGCTTGATAGTAGAGACATCAAGAGGAGTCTGTGCTTCAGAGAGACTCGCTGGGAAACAGTGAACCTCTCAGTTGGATTGATCTCTGCTGTCATCTACAGCCCTGGAGAAGCCAGAGATAACCAACACAGAACCTTATTTAAACTTGGACAGCATTTTTTTGTGTCCCAGATGAGTAGGCTGAGGTAGACATGGAGAGGGAGTTCTTAGTCTGAATGATTGATTTCATTTCAACATTACATTTCTATTGCTGTCTTAATTTCTACTTTGTTTTCATTTTTTGTTGTTTTTATTTTTTCAAATTTGAAATGTTCTATCTGTTACAGCGAAGACACAAATAGGACAGGATAGTAACACTTGTGCTAACTGAGCTGAGACTTGACTGGCTAGTTGCAGTCAACAATTATGTAATACTGAACACCCTATGTTACATTTCCTCAGTGATGGACTCTAATATCGGTGTATGTCTCAAACTGAGATCAGGTTGTTTTCTGGGAAAAACACTAATGGCATCTCTAGTATGTGCGTCTGTGACACTGTACCAAGTGTTTGGAGACTGAATATAATCGTATACAATGAAATAATGACTACTTCAACAAAAATTATTACCACATACTACCACACAAACACCGTTGCTTAAAATGTGAGCTCACAGTTCTCTTGTGTGTCAGAATATTGTTAAAATAATACTTTGTGTGGGGGTCGTGTCTTTTTCAAATGTGCCGGTCTCCATCTCTGAGCGATATTGATTGGAGCACTGGACCTAAAGGGACCAGACTAACGTCACACTGCCAGAATCACAGCCAGATATCTCAAGTTGTCACAATAACACAGACACAAATAACATGCCACTTCCACCATGAACTGTGGTGGCAGTCACACATGAGTGAGTGATGAGATGTCATGCGCCCATGGGATTTTTTTCAATGAGCTCCATGTAGGCCCAGAGTGAACCACAAGCAGGGTCATGTGAACAATCATCCACAGGATTTTGCATCTATATACAACAAGTAGGTTAATGACTGGACCAGTGAGGCTCTTATGGGTACCACACATTTAAGTGAAACATGGACTTATCCTCTGGGTCCATTAAGAATTTCATGTGTTTCATGTGTTTTACGCAGAATTTACAAGAAGTCATACGGCTTCTTGTGAAAAAAAAAGAAGTGATAGGGCTTCTTGTAAATTTTGCAAGGGCTCCATGTCAATGTCTAGGCATTCAAAGAAACCACAACATCCCTTAGTTCCACTTCCAATATGAAGCAAGAGCTGGATTAGTGGAATTACTTTCACAGATACATTGGAATTTACAGTACTGGTGGTTTGTGCACATGGCACAGATGAAAAAAACACTTAAACGTGGTCAATGAAGATGCAAGTCATGTTTATTTATAGCTTGCTGGCTTCAGAAACTATCCAGTCTCAGCTCCGAAGATGACGAGAAACAGATGAAGTTGATTAAATATTTTGGAACACTAAACAGTCATGACCATGAAAGACCCATTGGAAAATAAAAGACTTGTGTGGGATATAACAAATCAGCCTTTTCAGATCAGTGGCAGGTTATTTTTGGAGAGACGATGCTTCTGTTAAGTGTTGATTTCCACACACCAACTTCTTACTCACATCCGTTGTGCCATTAGCCCACAGTGGGTCCAAGCAGAAGTGATTCAAGATTCAAGGGTTTATTGTCATATGCACAACAATTACATTCAGCAGTTGCTGGCAATGAAATGCTCCCCTCTAGCCTTGCTCAGAAATTACACAAGAAAAAAATACAAATAAAAATAGAATATAAAATATAAAAAATCGTCGGCAGCAGGCAGGACAGTTAATGGTTTGGGTGCTGGGGTCTTTAACGATCTGGTTGCTCTCTGGGTGTAGCTGTCCTCCATGGATGGCAGCTCTGTCCTGGTAATACACTGAGCAGACTTCACCACTCTCTGTAGAGCCTTGCAGTTCAGGGCGATGCAGCTGCCATACCAGGCGGTGATGCAGCCAGTCAGAATACTCTCAATGGTGCACCTGTAAAAGTTGCAGAGAATCCTTGGGCCCATGTTGAGCCTGGCCGTCCAGGTCAGGTGATGTGAACCCAGAGGAACCTGAAACTGCTGACTCTCTCCAACATAATCCTGTTGATGGAGAGGGGGGCGTGTTTAACTCCCTGTCTCTTCCTGTGTGTCATCAGCAAATTTAATGATGGTTTTGAAGCTGTGGGTGGCCACGCAGTCATGAGTGAACAGGGAGTACAGGAGAGGACTGAGCAGGCAGCCCTGGGGGGCGCTGGTGCTGAGAGTCATTCGGAGAATGTGGTGCTGCCTATCCACACTGGTGTTGAGCCCAAGGTCTCCATGCTTGGTGACGAGCTTCAGGGGCACGATGGTATTGAACTCTGAACTATCGTCAATAAACAGCATTCTCACATGTGTACCTCTGGTCCAGGTGGGTGAGGGCAGTAGGAAGGGTGAGGGAGATGGCATCTGCAGTTGACCTATTTGGCCTGTAGGCAACTGCAGTGGGTCCAATGAGTCATAGAGGGAGTAGGTGATGAAGTGGTTTGCTTTCACAGCAACTCACAGCGTTCCCAACCTCAATGTTCAATAAAGATAACAAACTCCAACAGGCGCTAGGACAAATATGGCGCACCCACTGCAAACACAGGTGTCATCTCTGTCTGAATGTGTGTCTGCACAGTCAGTCACACAGTACAGTTTACTCTCTCAATAAACTAAGAAGGAACATGTGCATACCCTTTACCTGCATGCCAAGAAGCTATGAATCATTTAACCAGGTCAAAGTTCAAATCTAATCTGTAACAATTAAAATGAACAGTTAGGATTAGTGTTTGATGCTTCACCAGACAATACCTGTGACACAGATTTGGGAGAACTGATGATAGCGTCATTGATGATCAGTGATTCATGTTCTGTGGGTTGCTGCCAGTTCCCAATCAGTATGTGATGCATGTTCCGGCACATGTTAATGACATTGTTACTCCCTACCTTGACGAGTGTGCTGGCCTCAATCAAGGAGGCATTCTGGACCAGCACCATGGTTAGGATCTGGTTAGAATTTTTAGAGTTAAGGAATAAATGATAAAATTATAAAATAAAACTAATTTTACTGTTCATGTTTACCTGCCCCACTTAAGATGTCACAATAATTCCATAATCTTAAATTGTTGACAACAATGTTAGAAATGATGAGGAAATGTGAAAATAAAGCTGAATGAAACTTGTTACAACAAACAGGCATTACCATTATTTATGGTCTTTCTTTTTCTTTTCTTTTTGCTGCGTCATTGGCTGAGGAATGCTCAGTGCTTCTTTTGATGTTAATATACCCTCTTATTTAGAGTCAGTTGTTTTGCTTTATCCTCTTACAGTTTTTTTCTGAAACAGGATTAATCAGGTTTATCAGCTGAGGTCATCTCAGCTCAGACTGGCAAGCCCTTTATCCCATCATAAAGGTACAGTGTGTTCTCACTTCCTTTGAAAAGCTCCTTCTGAATTCCCACACATACCTGACGCCCATCCCATATGCCTCAACAAGAACCAGAGTGTGCTGGTGCCCCTGTGTTGCAGTCATGCAACCTGAATCTTTATCTGATACCAATTCATGCTTTCATACCTGGTTTTGGAAATAATGTGCACACACAGTCATGTTCCAACAGGTGAACACCAACACACCAAACATCCCTCCTCTACATTCCTGGGCAAGCTAGGGCGTCATGTCCCAACCCAGTCTATTAAAGTGGAAATTCACTGCCTACACTCTCGACCTCAGTCTTCAGTATGTTGCAGTAAACCATGTGTCAAACCTGTTTTTTTAGGTATATTTCTGACCATAAGGACAAATCATGTGCAATTGTTTGGCCTCAGCACAGAACATTCAGTACATGAACAATGTAGTCTCACTCTAGAAATGACTCTTCCAGTGATCTGTTGTCGTTCATACTGCATTGGCCGGAACAGGATAGTACAAGTACATTTTTATATTACAGGATAGGCTGTGTGTGTGTGTAAAACCCATTAGTGCTACTTAATTGTTGGCATTCTACCTACAGCACACAGAAAGTATGATAAATAGTAGAAAATAACAGGGTGGAAGTAGAAAAGGCTGAAGGAGTGCTGTTCAGTGTCTAAAGTGGATATTTTGCAAACAATAGCTGCATGTTTGGTGGATATTTCTACCAAATACAATCACATGCACATTGGATATTGTAAAAAAAAATGCATTCTTAGCATTAGCTAAACTTATCGATAACGAAAAAATATCATTTTACTAGTATTAACCAGTTAGCTGTCATTTTTGCTTTTGAACTTCAATAACTAGCTCCACATGAAGCTAGTAAGTTGACTCAAATTATAAAATATGCATGGGAGAGCTAATACAACTTGCTTAGAATTAAATTTCATTGTTTAAAAAAATTTAATTCTTGATGTGGTATAAAAAGGTACAAAAGATTGAGACCAGTTTGAGTGCACAGTACCTTATGATACTGTGAGGTATCAAGGTATTTGCTCATGTATGATGGTTACAGACCAGGATATGGCCAACCCTCAACTCAGACATAATTCTCTGCCTCTGCTCCTGAAAGAGGAGCAAATATTCACACTGTAGTGAATCATCAGTACAGGCAAACAGAAACCTGAGTCAGTTCAGGTGTTTGAAGAAACAACCCAGTGAAAACAAGTTGTCATTCGGTCAAAATCAGCAACATTGTCTCCATTGATGTTCTCTGTTCTTTTCTACAATATGTCTTTTCTGAATCTGTCAAAGTTTGTCAACGTTCTTCCTGGCTGTGTTCAGGTGCAGACAGGAAGCTGGAGCAGTAAACACATGAGAACCCAGCCAGCCAGGAAGGCATCACTCTAACAGCTGAATAATGACAGCGGCTCTTCTTCCTCTGCAGGCTGCGGAGGCTCAACATGGGCCCAAGGATTCTCTGCAACTTTTACAGGTGCACCATTGAGAGTATTCTGACTGGCTGCATCACCGCCTGGTATGGCAGCTGCATCGCCCTGAACTGCAAGGCTCTACAGAGAGTGGTGAAGTCTGCTCAGTGTATTGCCAGGACAGAGCTGCCATCCATGGAGGACCGCTACACTTAGCGGTGTAGGAAGAAGAGCAACCAGATCGTTAAAGACCCCAGCACCCAAACATTTAACTGTCCTGCCTGCTGCCATCTGGCCGACGATTTTTTATATTTTATATTCTATTTTTAGTTGTATTTTTTTCTTGTGTAATTTCTGAGCATGGCTAGAGGGGAGCATTTCATTGCCAGCAACTGCTGAATGTAATTGTTGTGCATATGACAATAAACCCTTGAATCTTAGATCACTTCTGCTTGGACCCACTGTGGGCTAATGGCACAACGGATGTGAGTAAGAAGTTGGTGTGTGGAAATCATCACACTTATCAGAAGCATCGTCTCTCCAAAAATAACCTGCCACTGATCTGAAAAGGCTGATTTGTTATATCCCACACAAGTCTTTTATTTTCCAATGGGTCTTTCATGGTCATGACTGTTTAGCGTTCCAAAATATTTAATCAACTTCATCTGTTTCTCGTCATCTTCGGAGCTGAGACTGGATAGTTTCTGAAGCCAGCAAGCTATAAATAAACATGACTTGCATCTTCATTGACCACGTTTAAGTGTTTTTTTCATCTGTGCCATGTGCACAAACCACCAGTAATGTAAATTCCAATGTATCTGTGAAAGTAATTCCACTAATCCAGCTCTTGCTTCATTCCGTCTACAAGACGGGCCTGAGCCGGCTTTACTTCCTGAGGAGGCTCGGGTCCTTCAATGTCTGCAACAAGATGCTGCAGATGTTCTATCAGTCTGTTGTGGCGAGCACCATCTTCTTTGCTGTGGTGTCCTGGGGTGCGGGCATCAGGACAAAGGATGCCAACAGACTGAACAAAATCATAAGGAAAGCAGAGTCTGTGGTTGGCTCTAAGCTTGTCACCATGGAGGAGGTGGTGGAGAACAGGATGCTGGCAAAACTGCTGGCAATCATGGACAATCCCTCTCACCCCCTCCACAAAACACTGGACAAGCTAAAGAGCAGCTTTAGCCACAGGCTCATCCAACCCCGCTGCTCTAAGGAGCGATACAGGAAATCGTTCATTCCAACCGCAATAAGACTCTATAACTCATCTACCTCTGTCAGAGCCACCATCACAGAACTGCACTAATATACCTATCACCCTTGCACCATGTACCCTGTACTACACTACGCCCCATATACTGGAACATTTACTTCTGTGATATGTGTTAATTTAAACCATTTTGATATTACAGACCATTTTATACAACAATATTGTCTTTCGCACACCCAGTCTACATATTCTTACACTGATAGTATATTGTATAGTCAAGTACTTATATTTATACCCCACTATATACTATATATCATATCATATTATATCATACTGTGTATATTCTCTGTATATTCTTCGTATATATAAGTCTATATACACATATTTATACATGTGTACATGTTATTATTATTATATTATTACTACTGCTATTACTATTATTATTATTATATATACTGTTGCTGCCATTATTACTATATACTGCTATTATATTGGTATAATTACTATCTATATAAATATATATTATGTTATATTGTATACTATATATATATATATATATATATATATATATATATATATATATATATACTGTACTACTATTCTTATATACTATCTAACAATAACATTACCATCATATCATCATTACTATTACCATCATATTGCCACTGCACTACTTGTCTGCCTATTCATCTTGTGTTTCTGTTTTTGTTCTTTTTACCTCAATGTTTTGTTTTGTTCTATTGTATTGTGTTTTGTTGTGTTCTGATACACAAGCTGCTATCACGACTTAATTTCCCTCCGGGGATGAATAAAGTAATCTATCTATCTTTATGGGAAGTGGAACTAAGGGATGTTGTGGTTTCTTTGAATGCCTAGACATTGACATGGAGCCCTTGCAAAATTTACAAGAAGCCCTATCACTTCTTTTTTTTTCACAAGAAGCCGTATGACTTCTTGTAAATTCTGCGTAAAACACATGAAACACATGAAATTCTTAATGGACCCAGAGGATAAGTCCATGTTTCACTTAAATGTGTGGTACCCATAAGAGCCTCACTGGTCCAGTCATTAACCTACTTGTTGTATATAGATGCAAAATCCTGTGGATGATTGTTCACATGACCCTGCTTGTGGTTCACTCTGGGCCTACATGGAGCTCATTAAAAAAAATCCCATGGGCGCATGACATCTCATCACTCACTCATGTGTGACTGCCACCACAGTTCATGGTGGAAGTGGCATGTTATTTGTGTCTGTGTTATTGTGACAACTTGAGATATCTGGCTGTGATTCTGGCAGTGTGACGTTAGTCTGGTCCCTTTAGGTCCAGTGCTCCAATCAATATCGCTCAGAGATGGAGACCGGCACATTTGAAAAAGACACGACCCCCACACAAAGTATTATTTTAACAATATTCTGACACACAAGAGAACTGTGAGCTCACATTTTAAGCAACGGTGTTTGTGTGGTAGTATGTGGTAATAATTTTTGTTGAAGTAGTCATTATTTCATTGTATACGATTATATTCAGTCTCCAAACACTTGGTACAGTGTCACAGACGCACATACTAGAGATGCCATTAGTGTTTTTCCCAGAAAACAACCTGATCTCAGTTTGAGACATACACCGATATTAGAGTCCATCACTGAGGAAATGTAACATAGGGTGTTCAGTATTACATAATTGTTGACTGCAACTAGCCAGTCAAGTCTCAGCTCAGTTAGCACAAGTGTTACTATCCTGTCCTATTTGTGTCTTTGCTGTAACAGATAGAACATTTCAAATTTGAAAAAATAAAAACAACAAAAAATGACAGCAATAGAAATGTAATGTTGAAATGAAATCAATCATTCAGACTAAGAACTCCCTCTCCATGTCTACCTCAGCCTACTCATCTGGGACACAAAAAAATGCTGTCCAAGTTTAAATAAGGTTCTGTGTTGGTTATCTCTGGCTTCTCCAGGGCTGTAGATGACAGCAGAGATCAATCCAACTGAGAGGTTCACTGTTTCCCAGCGAGTCTCTCTGAAGCACAGACTCCTCTTGATGTCTCTACTATCAAGCAAACACAGTGTAGAGCTGTTACTACTGTAATGTCTCTAAAATGTGTACTGGTATTGGTAAATGAAAAAATACAGTATATATAAAGCACAATATACAGAAAAATCATTAATAAAAATCACTATTGTATATATAGAGAGATATCTTCTTAAATTCAGAAGTTTTTGGACACAGCATGCAAGTCACAGTATTTTCTGATCTGTATATGTATGTGCGGATACTTATAGATGTAAGGCCTTGTCACCTGTTATTGTTATATCATAGTATATTAACATAATTAATTAATAAATGGGGGCAGAGAGACAGAGTGCTCAGTGCTTCTTCATGTTTATTAGCATTCAGGACCTTTTGTCCACAGGCTGCTCCTGACTGGAATCATTGAACTATGTCAAATATTTGCGTGTATATTTGTAAGTGTCAGCAGCATACCAGCAGGATACCATGAGCTTCACAGCACCCCAAACCTTTCCCTCAGAGAGTTTGACAAAGTATTTCCTGCAATCTTGTATAGTTAGCATAGCAGGGTCTGTTGTTCCAGCTGTTTGATTACTAAATGAGTTGTGAGATGACAGTTCACACGGAGGAGAGGCTGAGAGCAGAACAAACCTTATCTGGGGTGTTCAGTGGTCAATTTAATACTTTTGTGACTGTTTTGGGTGGAAACAGATCCAAATAAGGTTTAGACATTTAGATCATGGACATTCTCATGTCTCTATCTCAAACATCTATGTGCCTCACTGAAAATATCCAGAACACAAGCTTTACAACGTTCCAATCTCAGTCTCTAGTCTCATGTCGACGTGTTTTGTAAGGCTATCTCAGAATCATCTCTGTTTTGTCTGATCCTGGATGTGACATTATGTTGAGTTGTCCAAATCCTGCTGGATTTGTTTAACCTCGTTTTTTGCAGCCCACCCTGCCCTAACAGGAAATAAACAAAAGAGAAGAGGATTTCAAGCTACAGGTCTCCACTGAATAAACATAAAATTCATCTCCTCAAGTTCATCTGGGGGGTAATTTCCATAGGGTGGCTCTCATGAGGAAAATGTTTTGGCCAAGCTCAGCTAAGAATGTGACATTTTATATATAAACCTGAAAGACCAGAAATGTCATATTTATTGGGTGGCTATAAAGATGAAGATTTAGTCTCCAACTTTTTTTTCCAGCTTTAATCTAAATTGGAGAAAAAAGACAATTTTAGCCTTTAGCCTAGGAGTAAAGTAACTAACAGGATCTTTTGGGGTTTTAGGCAGAGGTGGCAAAATTACTCAAATTCTTTACTTAAGTAGAAGTACAGATATTTGAGTAAAAAAAGACTCTGGTAAAAGTAAAAGTACTGATACAACTACTTTACTCTAGTAAAAGTAAGGAAGTACAGGCTCTGAAATGTACTCAAGTACATAAGTAAAAAGTAAAAATGAATTTTTTACTTCAACGATACACAATGCTTTATTTTGATAACCCTGCAAAACCAAAAAAAAATGCTAGGCACATAAAATGGGATAGTTTTCCTCTTTTGGTAACAACCTGCACAGAACTGGACACAATCTAGCTTTGCTGCCAAATTTCAGACAGAGTAATAAAGACTGAAGTGAACCATGGTCCTGCATGAGCACCTGGATCATTTTGTACAGGGATTAAATGGATGGGGAATGTATTTGTGTTGATTTAGTCCCTGCCCTTTGTACACACCCCCTGTCACTACCATAGATTGGATGGTTTAGTGAGGTCGTCTGAGGTCCTCTCTGTCTTGTTATGTCTTTTACGTCGTGTCATCATCCGTGGAGGTTGAAACAAGTAACAAGCCAGTTTTGAGAATTTAAGGACTATAAAGTGCAGATATTTGTGTTTAAATATAGGAAGTAAAAGTAAAAAGTTGTCAGGAAAATTCTTCTCTGATTATACAAACTGGGACATTTTGAAATTGCAGTTGGTCTCCTGATTGCTCCTGGCTGAGTCATATAGTTTATGTATTAATCTCCCTACGCACCAAAAATCCCCATCATTAACAAGTATTTAGTTCACCCAGCCTGTGAAAGGTTGTAGCCATTTCACAAAGTCTCTAATACTAGGGCGGCTGTGGCTGAGGGGTAGAGTGGTCATTCTCCAACCAGGGGGTCAGCAATTCAATCCCCAATCTTCCCAATCTGCATGCCAAAGTGTCCTTGAGCAAGATGCTGAACCCCAAATTGCCCCATAGAATAACAAAAAGTACTGCTAATAGATGCACTGTATGAATGTGTGTGTGAATGGGTGAATGGCAAAAACTGTAGTGTAAAGCGCTTTGAGTGGTTTTCAAGACTAGAAAGCGTTATATAAATACAACCACTTATTAATTACAATTTTCTCAATTAGTGGAGTAGTAAATCAAGGAAGGCAGTTTTGTCCAGTTAAGGGGTGGCTGTGCTCAGGGGCTAGAGCAGTCGTCCTCTAACCAGAAGGTCGGCAGTTTGATCCCAGTCTTCCCTTGGGCAAAATACTGAACCCTCTTCTCATTGAGAAAGAAGAGAAAACTTCACATAGATACATTGTATGAATGGGTAAATGTAAAACAGTACACTTAACTGCTTTAAGTATTTGTGATCAAGACTATAAGCTCTATAAATACAGACCATTTATATGGAGTTTATGTAATAAGGCCAAGAGGTTACATGTCGTGTGTAGTGTGTTTGTGTGTGCATAGATGTTGTAGAGCGTACTAAATTATTTCGTAGTCTAATGAGAGTCAATTTTCAAATCAAATATACTATATTGTCCCATAGGGAAATTAGTCTTGGGCCAAGGTACAGCAGTTGCAGAACAGTACATTGAACAACAAACAACAACAACAACTCTACACAGGGTAATAATAATGAAAATATGAAGACAATACAATTTTGATGGGTAGCTGTCTGTTTGCTTTGGGGACTTCATCAAGGGAGAGAGGGTGAGGGCTGATTAGGTTTGGGTTAGATGTTGATATTATTTGAAAGAGACTCCATGTTTCCTGTCAGTCGGTTGTTTGTGTTAGTTAACAACAGGAAAGTCCTTGGGAGACGTATTTCCTCAGATTTTGGCTCACACAATCTGTAGGCTCTGGCTGTGTTTGTCTCTCTGCTCTGATTGAACCAGACATAAGGAGTGACTAAATATGTGTCTAACAGGAGTGGTGTAATTCCAACTGGTGAAACTGGTGCTGCTATTATTAATAACACAATTACATTTATAAATATCACTCTTATTATTTTCCATTATAACAACCATGACAGAGCTTAAATATAATGGTTGCACAGCTATTCCTGGTATTGCTCACCTCTCTCTTCCCCTTTCTTTCCCCTTCCTTCCCTTTCTCTTTTCTCCCACCTCTTTTCCACCTACTTCTTTACTCTTCCCCATTTTTTTCTCTGCTCAACCCAAAAGGATGAGGCAGATGGCCGCCCACATTGAGTCTGGTTCTGCTATTGGTTACATTCTGTTAAAGGGGAGTTTTTCACTCCACATTTGTCAACGTGCTTGCTCATTGTGGGAACTGTTGGGTTTCTCCATAATTTTGTATGGTCCTGACCTTGAAATAATGTAAATAATGGTTTTGCGCTATACAAATAATACTGAATTGGATTGCAATCCTTTGTATTTCATTCAAAACATAGAAATAAAAAATACAAACACTGTACTTCTCATAATGAAAATATGAATATAAATGATGATGGAGTTCCCCAAGCAGTCTTCAGGCCTATATCAGCATCACTAGGGGATGGTTCAGGGCTCACCTGAGCAAGCAGTCTTTCTATAAATGTAGAGACTGTGTCTGCCTCCTGAACCCAAAGACAAAATATTTTTTTACGTCATGGTAACTTGGTCACCCAAAGCGCTTTACACTACAGGTTGCCATTCACACATTCACACACACATTCATACATACAGTGCATCTAATAGCAGCACTTTTTGTTGTTCTATTTTCAAGGGAAGGACTTGTTCCCTTGACTGAAGTACAATAGTAATTCTGGAGAAAATCCACAGGAGGTCAGTATCATCATTGACTCAGCACCAAAGCTGCCATTAAACTCCTACACTGGCTTCACTTCACTTTGTATACACCATCCTGTACATCCTAAATAAACCTTAGTTCACAATGACATCTACAACTTCACAGAATAACATTCACTGTCTAAAACATACAACTATAGCTGTGATGTTCTTCACAGCCGGTGTATACATTGTCAATATCCATCCATCATCTGCACTGTTCAGTTTTCCAGCAACATGTGAAAGTGCAGGCAGAGACAGTAATGGTGAGGGGAAATTGTAATTCAGTAATCTCTATCCTTGTCTGAGCACACTGTAAGGGAATGTAGTCAAATTCTTCATGTGAGTATAAAATAATCTGTCTGTAGGTCATACAGATGATTTTGTGACAGCAAGACTTGATTTTCCTTAAGGTTTAAAACAAGTTAATGTTATGACTGAAAGAACACACTGATGTTGTAGAAATACATCTTTTCTTACACAGAGATAAGAAAAATTCACATTAATTAATCTCTGCATGTCTCGTACAGTGAAGAAATTAGGGGCTATTTTTTAGCCCAGGTAAGGACAAAGACCAAAAGCCTGGGGAAAGCAGATACAGCTTGACCTTTACATCAGAATGATGAAATATGTGATTACAGTGACTTGTGGTATGGTATTCAGCATGGTTTGACTTCTTCTGTAACTGCTGATCTTCTGTTCTGTAGACAGAGTGTTAAAGAGAGAGGTCAGAGGAGAATGGTCTTACTGGTTGGAGAAGACAAAAAGGCTGCAGTAACTCAGATAACTACTCTTTACAACTGTGGTGAGCAGAGAAGCATTTCAGGATGAACAACACATCCAGCCTTGAGGTGGATGGTCTATACATCAGGTTCCACTCTGTGAGCCAAGAACAGACGTGAGGCTGCAGTGGACAAAGACTGTCCAACACTGTACAGTTGTAGACTGGATTGAGAGCTGCTGAGGCTGCAGATGTTCTGAATCTGGAGTTAACTGTAAAAATCCATAGAGCCATCCTGCCTTCTTTCAACAGTCCAGGGATGTCCCAGTCTATCTGTCTATTATTTATTGTTATTATTATTATTATTATGTATCTATTATTTCTTTATACATCATGATATAGCTATAGTTAGAGCTGGTCCAGGCTTGTCTTAAATCTGCTCTCAGTTGTGCTGCTAATTTTTGTCATGTGTCCCTCGAGGTTTACAATGTCGAGGGACACATGACACATGAAGCTTCTATTTCCTCTTCTCCCTCCTCATCACATCAAATAACTTAATGTCTCATGTTACTGACTTGACTTCTTTCCCGGAGTCCCTGTGCCTTATCGTTCGCTGATCCAGGGCTGCGACTGCGGCCTCGTCGTGGATTATGATGGTGGATCGCGAATCAGAGATCGTGATCATAATGGTGGATCCTGCATCGTGCTGGCATCTGATCGTAGTGGTGGACCATGATTAAGGTGGCTGCTGATGGTGGTGGATCATGATGATGGATTATAATGGTGTATCCTAATCGTGGTGGCAGCTGATCGTGGACTATGATTACAAAAAGACTGCTTGATATACAATATGTCTACTCAGATACGCTACCATTACTGACAATAATTCCTCAATTCATTTACCTTCCATCATGCTACAAACTGTTTATTCTAACCAATGCTGTAAATACTCTTATTTTTCTGATGTTCTCCATTACACGTGGCATCTATTGCACTTCTGTCCATCTTGGGAGAGGGATTCATCACATGTGGCTCTTTCTGAGTTCTATTTCCTCTGTTAAAAAGGTTTTTTTGGTAGTTTCCCCTTACTCTTGTTGAGGGTTAAGGACAGAGGATGTCACACCTTGTTAAAGCCCTATGAGACAAGTTGAATTTGTGATTCGTGAATATGGGCTATACAAATACAATTTGATTGATTTATTGATATATATTTTATCTTCAACCTTAGATTTAAGTTTATTGCTCATTTCCATTGTCCTGGTTCTGAAGTTAGAAAATCCTACTTTTGGCAATTATCTGGGTGCAGCTCTATAGTGGGACGACCCATTTGCAGCCACTTGCTAGTTGAGTGTATTCAATTCAATTTTATTCAATTTTATTTGTATAGCACCAAATCATACATTATTTCAAGGCACTTTATATAAAAGGTCAGGACCTTAAAATTGTATTAAATATAGAGAAACCCAACAGTTCCCTCAATAAGCAGCACTTTGGAGACTGTGGAGAGGAAAAACTCCCTCATTAACAGGGAGAAACCTCTAGAAGAACCAGGCTCAATGTGGGCGGTCATCTGCCTCGACAAGTTGGGGTGAGCAGAGAAAAATGGGGAGGAGAGGGTAGATGGGTGGAAAAGAGGGGAGAGAAGAGAGAGAGATAGTGAGGAGGGGGAGAGAGAGGCGAGAGAGACCAGGAACATTCGAGCAACATCAGGTATCAGATCTGACTACTTATAATGAAAACAATAACAGTGTAAAGAAGTTATTGATTAATAATGATAGCAGCAACAATTCATATAATAATTAATTACCGAAGTATTATTGTTAATAAAATAATAATAATAGTTTTTCTCCTGCAGTTCTGGAGTCAGAGATATCTGCAATAAGAGAAAGAGAGAGAGGGACTATGGAAGAAAAATGAAACATAGTAATTGATATGTATTAAAATAAATAAATGAATGTGGG
The DNA here is from genome assembly GCF_024713975.1 of Paralichthys olivaceus. NCBI lineage: Eukaryota > Metazoa > Chordata > Actinopteri > Pleuronectiformes > Paralichthyidae > Paralichthys > Paralichthys olivaceus. The sequence goes on from NC_091101.1 coordinate 801,887, forward strand.
GGGGCAGAGAGACAGAGAGAAGGGGAGAAGTGCTCAGTGCATGATGGGAGTTCCCCCAGCAGTCTACCCTATAGGAGCATAACTAAGGGATGGTTCAGGACTCACCTGATCCAGCCCTTACTATAGGCTTTATCAAAAAGGAATGTTTTTAAACCTTAAATGCAGATGTATATCTGCAAGTAGCTGAAAAGAAAAGGATTTAAAAAGCATGTTACAATTTTACAGTGCCTCCAATAATGGTCAACAAAAATAATTAGTAGTTACAGAGCTAGAAGTTAGTTATGCTCCTTCATGAACGATTTGGGTTTTGACTTCACTCAACAACCGGGAACCGGGAACCGGGAAACATGAGCACATGACAATTCCATTCATTTGAATCTTCTTAAAGGTTTCCTGTGCAGATTAATTTTCTGATAAATTTTCTGTTGACATTGATTAATTTACGATTTGTTTAAACAAACTCTTGAGAGCACAAAAATATGCAACAAGGAAGCACGATATAACAGCAGTGTTCAAACCTGAACCTCTCACAGAAATGGTAAGAGAGTTATGTGTGTGTACATGTGTGTGAGGCCCGTTGTTCTCTGAGCCACAACAAACTTTAAATACCATCGGAGCATTCAGCTGGAAACGAACTCTGGCTACTCACACGAGCCACTCACACGAACTACTGCACTCACATCTTTGTGAATAGCTACAGCCTCTGTCCACATTTGAAAAGCTGATACATATAGATACATTGATACACCCTGTAGTAATTTTACATTTGCTAAAAGAAATATAAACAAGGCATTTTCTTAAATAAATTATCACATTATATTAATTGGGTGATGACAAACCCATCACTGCATTTTCCCCAATTTTGGCTGACTTTTACGACTATATGGTTTTCTGTGATAGTAAAAGAATAGATGTGTTAAATAACCAAAAAGAAGTAGAACACAAGATCTTTGGTAGATCCTCATATCCAATCATATTCTACTTTAGTGCAGTATATTTCTAACAAATGTTTGATTAATCAAATTATGTAGAGAGAAATGATGCAGATTGAACCTGAGGCTTCTGGGGCTTATGTCTTATATATAGAGAGAGAAATATAACAGCCCAGCTGCAGTTTGTACAGTGTCAGAACAGGGGTTCCACATGAATCCCCATTAAAAGTCCATAACAATAGCTCCAGATAATTCCTCTGATGTAGATTTTATTTTTCATTTGCCCTCCCCATACCTCAATTAATTGCTTTGCATTATACAGTATATGTCCTGTTGCCTTTGAAAAGCCATCAAGTAAACAGCATCCAGCAGACTACACAGCCTCATTAGATTTTGTCCAGACACAGAGCGCCCATAAAAACAGATCTCTTAAGTATATAAATATAACATATTTAGCATATCAACTCAAAGGTACAGTGTGTAGAATTTTGTGATATCTAGTGTTTAAATTTCATGTTGCAGCTCACCTCACCCTCTCCTTCCAAACATGAAAAAGAATCCGTTGTAGCCTTTGTTGTCATAAAAACTCAAAAGGTGGTTAGTTTGTCCAGTCTGGACTAATGTAAAAAACATGGTGGACTCCTTAGAGAGGACCCCCCTACATGTAAATATAAAGTATTTAAATATAAAGGGCCTTTTCTGGGGTAAAGAAAACTAGTGAAAACATCATGAGGATTGTACTTCCTTAAATTTCTGCCAGTAGTTCCCTTTAACCTAAATCTTACACACTGCACTTTTAAATAATGATAATAAAGTATCAAAACTCAATTTTAAGAGACCCTTCTACAAGAATTTATATTGTAATAGAATGATTAATAGAAAGATAAAAAAAACAAACATAAAAAGATCCAAAAAGCTTGGCTCCACTGTCATAAACTAGTTTATATAGGCAACCTTTAGAGGCAGGCGGTAAAAGGAGATGTGAGAGACAAAGTAAGTAAGAATGGTAAGAATGGAGAAGCTGACTTTCTCAGCTAGACTAAAATCAGAAACTTTTAAAAACTACTGGGAAAACTGGATTGATTTTGTGTCTCCATTGAGAGCAGACTTTGTGCAATAAGGACAGTGTGTATTGCAGAGTGTTGACCCCCTTGGTTCAGGCTACAAACTTGTTTATTGTTCATTTATTTATTTGATATGTTTACCCCAATCAGGAGACAAGGAACAATGCAGGAGAGGTGTGAAAATAAGGACAAGAGTGAAAAAGCGGTTCATTTTACTTCACATTTACTCTACTGTAACTTTACTTGAGAATTCATGTCCAATTATGTCTCTGCTCTGCGTTGGAAGTATAGGAATGTTTTATGCTGTTGTAAAATTATACACATTATGTAAAATATTGATGGAATATTGATATGTGGAATCAATAAAAAAGATAATTGAAAAAAAAAAAAAAAGCTCTGGGTGTTGCAGGTCAAAAGATCAAATTTGGGGCCTTTTGGGTTCAAATGTCTGGTTAGGGTAACTACACATGCTCTTACTGCTGCTGGTGTTAGAATAACTTTTTGAACATAAAAACACAAGAATAAACAAAAATACTGTTCTCTAAGTGCTGCAACTGACAGTAAACATTACAACCATAACATGAATATGCTCTAGTATTAGAATATGAGAAATTTAATGTTACTCTGCTACTTCAGCTAACTTGCGGGAGGATGAGGTCGTATTTAAAGAGACCACTTTGGTGAGAGAATGGGCTGTGATTGGTGGGTGACTGACGATCACCCATAAACCTATCGGTAGCTGAGCACATGACTCTGTGTCCTGCATGAACTAACACAATGCTTCATTAGTCACAATTCAAGTTCAGGATTTCTACGATGACATTCTCACTTTAAACTTAATTTTAAGTATCTTGAATTGAGGCAAATTAAAGCTGACCTTGAATTATGATCAGTCAGAATCAAATTGTCATATCACAAATCATAAACTGGATTTATTTTCATAATTAATTATGGACAAAATGTATGTTGCAGAAATCTGAAATGGATATCTATATAATTGAGCATTGTACAAGTTACATTGTACAAGTACATGTTCTACTGAATAAGGGATCAGCCACTTGCTATCTGTAAACCCCCAACCCCCAAGTGAATCTCCTTATATTATGCTAGGTGTTGTTTGGGCAAAGAAAAATTAAAAGAAAAAAACTCTAATTTTTGCATTTTAGCAGGTGCTCTTAATAAAAAGGTTCCCTTTTTAGCACCATGCATCTTATCCACTGAAATATCCACACTTACATCACTGATATAAACATATCAGTCAGGTTTGCCTATCTCAGCTGTGGAGAAGGGAGGGAGACTGTCACCTGTGCATGTACACCACTGTATCTCTCATGGAAGTTACCATTTTAATTATGTTAGAGGCCAAAAAATTGTGAGCATTGACAGCCATTTTTAGATATGATAGGTAAAGTGAGCAGTATGGGCTACAGAGTTTACCCATACTCTGCTGCTGCCATCTTCCTCATCCTGCTACTGATTGGCATAATCATTGCCATTGCAGTGGTCTGTTGCAAGTGGAGGAAGAAAGCTCTGAGAAAGGACAAAGAAGGAGTGCCACTCCGGGATGTTTAGTGTGTGTGTGTTTCAGCACATGCACACACATGCACACATATTATTGTGGGAACAAGCGGTACAGCTGAACTGGACTGAGGCCTGCAACGAAAGTAGTAGTTCAAAGTTCCACTGTCAAACACTGGAATCCACCCTTCCTTTAGTTTCTGTGAAACTGAATATGTTGAACATATTTTATTCTTACTTCATCTACTACCATCATTTCATGCTGCAAAAAATAAAAGATGGAAACACTGATAGTCATCTTACTGAAGCGGTTATATTTCATTCATTTTCTTTTGTATTTGCTTAGTGGTATTTGATAATTGTAGATAAAGACTACCATTTCATTTTATTTATTTCATTTTATAGAGACCTTTCTAACTTCACATTTATTTTTTTAGTCTGGTGAAAGCAACACTTTATGGGAAATCAAGACTTTGTGTATATTATTTTGTATCTGATGCGTAACTTATTGTGTTTAATTGAAATTAACACATTTGTATATGATGCTTTTGTTATACGTCTGTTTTTTGCAGATAATTTTGTATTTGGTGAAAATATTTAACATTTGATAAATATTGTTATAAACAGAACCATTTATTATTTCAGTTCTGTTAAATGGAAAATAGCAAATATTACAATTTGTGTCTGTGCCTTATTAGAGATGGAATTGGAGATGTCAGGATTGCAAAAATGCTTGGACTGAATGTGCAGAACCCAGAACCCCAACACACTGAATAAACAATAGTACTTGTTAATTAACCCTAAGTGATGTCCAGGGGGCTTACATCCATCTATAGTTTTAAGAACTTCACTGTAAAAGGAGTTCTGTGCATCTTCATCAAAGGGTGACAAAAAAATCTAAAAAGTGAAACCTGATCCATTTTATGTCTATTAAATCTTGACAAAAGGCATTCATATTTTTACACTCTTACTTTAATAATTCTAGATTCTATAATTCTGTATGGGTTTGAAAAAAATCCACTCTAGCAGATACTTATATGTTATGTAATCTACTTTAGTAGCCTCCCTCATAAATTTAGTTTGTTTTTTGTCTTCTGGCCTTGAGAGACGAGTAATCTCACCAGTTACAGTTAAAGCTGTAAAGTTACCCAGATTAACTTCATTATTTTCATTTAGTCAATCCAAAGAGTAAAGTGGACAGAATGCATTTTGTTGATTCTACAAATTTTAGCAGGGAGATAACACAATTTCTATGCCAAGATAGAAACAACAATAAGGTTTCACAACTAATATTCAGCAATGAGATGGTCATGATCACCCATGGGCATCATGTAAGAAAACCAAAATACAAATACAAAGTAGAAAAGATAAACCATAGTCTTTTACAAATTTGGGTAAATAACCAAGAATTAAGAATAGCCTTGTCCATGCCTACAATATGAAGAGCCACAGTGAAGGTAGAGGTAATGAGGTAAGATAGTAATCAAAGGAAATATCGTGTTTCAGGGCCATTCTGCACCCATCAATTAAACCTCAAATGAAACCATTTGTTACATTCACAGACTGACATTTCTACAGATAATTACATCTTGATGCCATACAATATAATATGGTTTACAGCAAACAAAAGAGAAGTACTTAAATGTCTCAGAGAAACATTGTCTGAACCATAGACTGTATATAAAGAGGTCTGAACCCAGTTATCTTGCATGGCTTAAGCCTGGCCCCCAGCTTTACTGTGGGGAACCTTGGAGTTACATGAAAACAAGCCTCTGGGACAGCCTTCTTCCACCTACAAAATATAAAAATGAGAAAGATCTCGTCTCAAAGAATGCTGAAAAAGTAGTCCATGCATTTGTTACCTGTCGACCGCTTGGGGAATTCTGTAAAAGAATAAAAATGTTGTGGCTTGTTCAGATGTGTTTTACTCACTGCAGAGTGGGGAGAGACATCACACAAGGCGGTACAATTCTTTCTAATGGTCAGCATTCAGAGTTTAGGTTTTGAATCATCACTTAAATGGATAGTTCAACGCAAAAAGAAAATTCACTCATTATCTACTCATCTCTTTGCCGATGGAGGGGTCTCTGTGAAAACAAATGTGAATACAACTCCAGGAAGTCCTGGACAGGCTAATTTATTATACAATTATGCTCCAATTATTCACTAAGTCATGTGATAAACACCTTCAGCACCCCTGCTGATGTGGCATATCTGTATGCATTGGGGGTTCAAGTAAATTGAATTCACACTGTGATGTGAGAGCTTGTGAATGGATTGTATTTATATAGCACCTTTCTAGTCTTGATGATCACTCAAAGCACTTTACAATACAGTTTGCAATTCACCCATTCACACGCATATTCATTCAGTTTTTTTTTCAATGAAGGGCAATTTGGGGTTCAGCATCTTGCCTAGGTATACTTGCTTGTGTGTCTTGTATTGCAAGATCCTGCTTTGGCTGGAGCTGGGGGCCATCAGTGAAGTAGAGGTAGCTGGCCACTGCCTCATATAATAATAGCCATGCTCATCCTGCCATTCAGATGAGTTTTGATTTCTGTAGCATTAATTTGATCTTGTTTTGGTCTGGAATTCAGTTCCTGTCAGCCTTATCAGTTGAATTTCTTTTTTGTTTTAGTTCTTTGAAAATTACTTTTTGTTAGAAAAATCTGATCCATCATGTGTCTTCCCTTATTTAGTGCCAGATGACTCTGATGCGCCAAACCAAGTTCTAAATTGCCTGTGAAAATAAAACTGAAAATCTTGTAATGTTCAAGGACAAAAGATTATCGGCAAAGTTGGAGCTGCAAAACAAATCAAAAATAAAGAACCTGGGTGTTACTCAGGACTAGATTTTAATCCACACATAAACAATGTCACAAAGATTGCCTTTTATCATTTAAGAAACATTGCAAGAGTAAGACTGTACCTCACTTTGGAAACTGCCAAAAAGTTGATTCATGCTTTTATACTTTCTCGCCTGGACTACTGTAATGCACTATATTCAGGATTACCGAAAAAATCCATCGATCGCCTACAGCTTTTGCAAAATTCAGCAGCCATGGTTTTAATGAGAAATAGGAAAAGATTCCATATTACTCTTATTTTAGTGTCTTTACACTGGCTTCTAGCATCACTGAGGATTGATTTTAAAATTATTTTACTTGTTTTTAATTCTCTTAATGGTACAGCACCGTCATACATCTCTGACTGTTTATCGGAATATGTTACGAATCATTCCCTCAGGTCGTCTACAGCGGGCTTGCTCAATGTCCCCAAAACAAACAATAAAAGGTTTGGGGAAGCAGCTTTCTCTTGCTATGCTTTCCTATGCTATGCTATCCAAAGGTTTGGAACAAACTCCCACCACACATCAGACATGCTTCTTCTGTTGATAGTTTTAAGAAACAAATCAAGACCTGTTGCTATGATAATACATTTTAGCTGCATTTTATGTATAAATACATGTATTATTATTATTGTTATGGTCTCAGCCAGCCAGGCCATAACAACATGGAATCAGGAAAGCTGTCTCAAAAGCCATCCTCCTGGGAAAGTAGATACAGTAAACACAAAGATCGATGTCATGAAGAAAAGCAGGAACTTGAAAGGTGCATAAAAATATCAAAAGAAATAGAGAAAACAACAACAATTTTCTTCTACAACTCCCAACATGCACTGAACTGTGCCTGTGGCCCCATATTTTTCTCATATTACTTCATGTAACTAAAGTCCATTGTTTGTGCTTCCATCTCTCTATCTCTCTCCCTCTCTCTCCAAATTTCACTACTAATACTACCACCATATTATGATTATGATGATGATGATAAACTGTTATTATTAATAATATAATTGCATCTCAATGTATCACTATTCATTATATTTATATTTTTATGACAACAACAGTCTCTCGCTGTCTCTCTCTCTCTCTTCTCTCCCCTCTTATCCACTCATCTCTCCTCTCCTCCATTATTCTCCTCAAGTCAAGGCAGATGGGCGCCCACACTGATTCCAGAAACTTGTTGTAGTCACTCACTCATAGTAAACTCACTTGAATACTATAATAATAATAATAATAATAATATTGTGATACTACTACTACTACTAGTAATACACTTTATTCATATAGCACTTTAAAAAACGGAAGTGCTTTGACTGAAAAGCAAGCAAAGTAAATAAAAACTTGAACAAATAAAAGCAGTAATATGACAATCAAATATTAATTTGGTCCAATTTTTAGTGAAAATGGCAGAGCAGATGTTTTGGTTGCAAACCTAACAATGCTCTACTTGGCTCTACTATTTCTCTACTACTTACTTGTATGCAAGTAGAGCTATAATTCATCCTGCACATTGAGGCTTCCATCATGAAATACAATGCACAACAAAAGACATAAAACAGTTTATATTTTGTTACATGTGTAAAACATTACATACAGTACAAAATACTTTGAATATACACTTAATATATACACATTTCACTTTATAGTAACATGCCATCGCCCAAAGATATCAGTAATCATATCTTCAGTTTTAGAGCATTCCATTACTTCTGACTATACGTGTTGGCAGCTCTGTGCGGTAAACACATTTCCCATTAGTCTGCATGAAGGTGACTGTCATCTTATGCTCAGTGACCTGGAAGTAAGCCACGCCTCCTATTGTGTGATTGACAGGACTGGAGTAGAGCTGCCAGGACTGAGGAACACTGTCCTTGTGAGTGGTGTCAGGATCGCTGACCACCCCACTCCCACTGACTACATATGAGCTCCCATCATCCTCTCTGATGAACTGTTAAAAATACAGAGACAGACAGCATTAAAGGCATCAATGTTGTGCTCAATTAGACCAAGATACAGCGACAAAATTCATTAAAGGTTCAGTGTGTAAGATTTAGGTGAAAGGGAGCAGAAACTGAATACAAAGTAATCCTAGTGATGTTTTCACTAGTGTGTTTTATCTAAATTGTACGATTGTTGTTTTCTTAGAATGAGCCATTTATATTTAAATACTTTATATTTACATGGGGAGCAGGTCCTCTCTACAGAGGCCACCATGTTTTTACAGTAGTAAAAACTGGACAAACTAAACGCCTCTTGAGTTTTTATGACAAGTGAAGGCTGCCACAGGTACTCTTTCATCTTTGGAATTCAGGAAGACTTTCTCATAAACCGTTCCTGGCAGAGGCCGTCCACACAGAGCCCAGTTCTGCCGGAGGTTTCTTACACCTGGGAGTTTTTCCTCCCGGCTGTTGCTCATGCTTGCTCGGTGTGGAACAAGTTGGATTTTGTGTTTCTTCTTGGACTTGGACTTTTGTGCAGCACCCTTAGACAACTGCTTGTTGTGATACCTTGCTATATAAATTTGAAATTTGAAATATTCAATTACTCACAAATCTATCTCTCTATATATATTTCTTATTATTAATCAGCTGATTGTGGGCATTTTGAATGGCCATTCAGATATTGCCACAATCTCATCCAGCCAGTCGTGCGGTTGTGATCAAATTTGAAATCCTTTCTCCTCTCTCCGGCAGTCAGCTGTCATTAGTGATCCGCTGTAACTCCCCTTCAACCCAATCTCCTCCGGTTTAATCCGAAGCCATGGTCCAGTCCAGCAGAGTCATTCATAATTATTTCTCCATCAACCCCTCTGATGCCGATGACATCACATAGGGGTCAAAATGCCAAAAGACTTAATTGCATAGAAATAAAAAAAATATTCAACTGTCAAGTTAAAGTCTCTCCTGATTGAACTGTTCTCATATCAACCACTTGTTTCCAATCTTATTTCATTGTAGGGCTTTATGCAGCACATTGATTCCCTCTTACACTGACACACACATATTGACAATCAACACATCTGTATGCTTAGACTGCAACACTCACGTTGCACAGTAGATTCCTCTTGCTCCAACGTGTTTTACAGACACACAGATCACTTCATAATGTTGAGGTAATTATAAAATTAAATATAAAACCATATCATACAAGTGGTAGATGAAGTTACCAGATATTCCATCACAGTGTATCATTCTATGTAATTGTTTCCATCTTTTCAATCCCCCCTCCCTTTCTGCTTCTGTTGTGCAGTGACTTTAGTTTTTTTACGGTCATTTTGTGCCATACAGACCTGCATAGTGAAGATAAGGCTTACAGTGTACCATTCTTAATGTTGTCTTTACTCAGTAGCCATCACATTGTGCAATCATTTACTTCATTGAGATAAGTTGAAGCCAATTGTTGGACTGTAAGTTATACAACTGCAGGAAAAACAAATGCTCATCTTCCTGGAACAATATGTCAACATTGGCTCATATAAAATAAATAAGATTTCATCTTTATGACTAATTATATTGACCAGTAATATCCGTTGAAACAAAGTATCATTTAACCCAATAACTATCTGGATGGTTTCTAATTTTTGGAAATGTATAAAACCTGTGATTGTGTAATGTGGGCACATGCCAGTCTTGGTGCCAGAAAATGATGCAAACTAGCTTTGAACTATCAACAAGTACAGTCTTTGTAGCACCCACTAGTGAATGCCACCTCCTGTACAGAGAGGGGCAATCTTGCACATACTCTTCTCAAACACAGTGTGATAAGTGGGATATGAAAAAGAATAAATAACTGTCAAAGAGACAGACAGACAAATAACAACACACTGAGATACACTTCCTTGATGTGTATCATTTACACATGATATTTTTTATGATTGAGCGTGCACTCACTTACATACCTGCAGATTGTGGTCATGGCCAGACAAGTACACAGTGACTCTGTATTTCTTCAGCAGGGGCCTCAGTCTGTTGACCAGACAGGATGTTGGTCCGTGATGGCCGATGGACCAGACAGTATAATGACCAGCCACCACAACATAGGCTGATATGACACATGTCATACATACTGGCACTTCAGTTAAAAGGCAACAACAGAACAAAATGTAACTGTATCACATCTTAGAGAACAACCACAGTTCTGTCTCATTTGCTTCTGTTTCTGTATGTTAATTGAGAGTGGCATGATGATGCAGAAATCGTTTGTATTTAGTGCCGTGCAAAAATATTATAATTAATAACATGCATAATACAATCATGCACATAGCAATGACTCCAAACATATAGCCTTATAAAGATTTATCAAGAACTATCTTCACAGATAAGAGAAACAAATAGCTCTTCACATCATCAAGTTATTTTTTGACAGCATGACGTAACAGAGGAATGTTTTTTGAGCAATGTTGCAGATCATCAAACACATTTTAATACAGTATAAGGTAAAGACAATGTGAGTACATCATTGGATTTATTGAAAGGAAAGAGTTAATCTAAATCCCCCATTGAAAGGTAATCCACCCCAAAACCTAAATACTGTTCTATTTGCAATAACTTTAAGTCTTTTACATCCCTGTGGAGGAATTTTTGAACCATTGCCATTGCAGGACTTTTTAAAATCCAGCACATAGGTTTTTGAGCATGAACTGTACATTCATGCTGTACTCTTAAGTCTTGCCACAGCATCATAACCGGGTTCAAGTTGAGAGCTAACATTTGGTGTTTGTCCTGATGCCTATGTAATTACGTGCTCAGGACATTATGTGTTGCTCTACAAATTGTTTGGAGTGTCCAGGCAGTTGTATTGGCAGTTTGCTACTGCATGGCGTGAGTTTGGTTGCTTTGCAGCTTGTTTTTTCGAATTTAACTGTTGCTTGTGGGTATCGTTGTGTTATTGCGAAGTTGTGGTCTCCCTGTTGTTAAAAAAAAATCCACTGTGTGTGTGTATGTGTGTGCAGAGGTGATAAAAGCACACACATTCTTTACTCAAGTAGAGGTACAGATACTTGTATTAAAAATAACTTGAGCTGAAGTTTAACCACTGTTTCGGCTTCTTTAACCAAGTAAAAGTATAAAAGTACAGGTTCTGAAATGTACTTTGACTTCTTTAACTGAACTACTCTTACTTCAAATAAAGTAAAAAACAATTCACTTAAAAGGAGGGTTAAAGCAAAGATTTTTGAGCATGAAAAACTGTCCACAAGAAAATGAGTACAATGTATTGAATGAAGTATTTTCTTAAAAGGTCCAGTGTATAAGACTTAGGAGAAAGTGATCTATTGACAAGAATTGAATATAAAATAATCCACCAGTGGGCAATCGTCAAAATTGTACAGATTGAACAGAATGGGCCCTGCTAGATTTAAATACTTTATATTTACATCAGGAGCGCGTCCAAACTGGACAAACTAAAGCTTTTGAGTTTTTATGTCAGCTGAAGTTCACCACAGGTTCTACTACCCACCTCTGAGAGTGTTTATGTACATATGATATTCATTAGCGATATTCACTGCCACTAGATGTCGCACTAGCAGCAGTATCTCAAACCATAGCAAATGTGGAGGTAATCCTGTAATTCTCCATTTACTTTAATTAAATCTCAATAGGTATATGTTTATATCAGTGATGTAAGTGTGGATATTTCAGTGGATAAGATGCATGGTGCTAAAAAGGGAACCTTTTTATTAAGAGCACCTGCTAAAATGCAAAAATTAGACTTTTTTTCTTTTAATTTTTTCTTTGCCCAAACAACACCTAGCATGATATAAGGAGATTCACTTGGGGGTTGGGGGTTTACAGATAGCAAGTGGCTGATCCCTTATTCAGTAGAACATGTACTTGTACAATGTAACTTGTACAATGCTCAATGATATAGATATCCATTTCAGATTTCTGCACAATTTGATTCTGACTGATCATAATTCAAGGTCAGCTTTAATTTGCCTTAATTCAAGATACTTTAAATGAGGTTTAAAGTGAGAATGTCATCGTAGAAATCCTGAACTTGAATTGTGACTAATGAAGCATTGTGTTAGTTCATGCAGGACACAGAGTCATGTGCTCAGCTACCGATAGGTTTATGGGTGCTCGTCAGTCACCCACCAATCACAGCCCATTCTCTCACCAAAGTGGTCTCTTTAAATACAACCTCATCCTCCCGCAAGTTAGCTGAAGTAGCAGAGTAACATTAAATTTCTCATATTCTAATACTAGAGCATATTCATGTTATGGTTGTAATGTTTACTTTCAGTTGCAGCACTTAGAGAACAGTATTTTTGTTTATTCTTGTGTTTTTATGTTCAAAAAGTTATTCTAACACCAGCAGCAGTAAGAGCATGTGTAGTTACCCTAACCAGACATTTGAACCCAAAAGGCTCCAAATTTGATCTTTTGACCTGCAACACCCAGAGCTTTTTTTTTTTTTTCAATTATCTTTTTTATTGATTCCACATATCAATATTCCATCAATATTTTACATAATGTGTATAATTTTACAACAGTATAAAACATTCCTATACTTCCACCGCAGAGCAGAGACATAATTGGACATGAATTCTCAAGTAAAGTTACAGTATAGTAAATGTGAAGTAAAATGAACCGCTTTTTCACTCTTGTCCTTATTTTCACACCTCTCCTGCATTGTTCCTTGGCTCATGATTGGGGTAAACATATCAAATAAATAAATGAACAATAAACAAGTTTGTAGCCTGAACCAAGGGGGTCAACACTCTGCAATACACACTGTCCTTATTGCACAAAGTCTGCTCTCAATGGAGACACAAAATCAATCCAGTTTTCCCAGTAGTTTTTAAAAGTTTCTGATTTTAGTCTAGCTGAGAAAGTCAGCTTCTCCATTCTATATATATCGAGCATTACATCTACCCAATCCTCTATTTTTGGTGGATCTTTTTTTAGCCATTTTCTGGTGATGGCCTTTTTAGCCACCACCACCATTATTCGAAATATGTATTTAATCTCCTGGTTCTCTTTTCCCAAATATAAAACTTCAAATGAAAGTGGAATTTGCACTTTCAGAATTGTTTCCATACTCTTCTTTAACTCTTGCCAAAAAGGTATAATACAAGGGCATCCCCAAAAGATATGAAAATGGTCTGCCTTATTTTCCCCACACAGTCTCCAACGTCGTGTGTCTTGAGATTTCTGTTGTGTTGGTGTAATAAAGTATCTTACAATGTTCCTCCAACCATATTCTCTCCATGAGAGGGAGCATGTTGTTTTCCACTGTCCTTCATTTACCTTGTCCCATTCCTCCTCTGATAACTGCCACCCAGCCTCTTTTCCCCCCTTTTCTTTTATATATGTCATATTGTTACCCTTTAATCTTTCCACTTCTTTATATAGTTTTGTGATTAGTTTCTTTCCCTGGTCTGAATCATATGCTGAGATGAATAACTTAATGATTCCTGACTCAGGCTCATCTGAATTAAACTTTTTTATAGTTTACTCCATATAATGCTGCATCTGTAGATATCTGTATAAATCTTGATTGTTTAATCCATACTGATTTTTTAGATCCTGAAAACTTTTGATGGTCTTCTTTTTAAAAAGTTCCCAAAATATTTTTGGTCCCGCGTCCCATCTACTGAATCTACTATCTGCTGTGTTTGGTGTGAAGTCTGAATCATATGCGATTCATCTCAATACCTTACTCTGTTCAATCACTTTATTCTTTGATATAATCTCAAGAAATTCCCTCAAGCAGTCCAAGTTACCAGATATAATGAAATTCCCTACTGACAGTCCTAACATATCACATTCACAGTGACGTTACTCTGACCTTTAACTTTGAAGGGAATCCTTCATCTTTGAATTGAAGTTAATATTTTTACCAAGTTTGACGACATTCCCATGAGCTGATCTTTAGATATCAATTTAAGGAAAAATATTTACATACTTTGTGAGAACACTGTGACATTTGGCTACCAAAATGAAACCCAAATTCATGTGAATGTGAAAAAATTCCCTGAAGGCATTTCGGATATATCACATTTACAAGGCAAGAAGTGAACTTTGTGAGGTCCTAGTGACCTTGCCGTTTGATCTTTGACAACTGAATTCTATTCAAGTCATCATTGAGTCCAAATGAATGTTTGTGCCACATGTAATGATATTTCCTTTGGACAATCCTGATAAATTGTATTCAAAACAATGCAAAGTCATGTGAGCTTGACCTTTTGACCTTTGACTAACATAAAGTAGTTGTTCATGAGATATCGCATTCACATGAATGGGCAAGACAGATGGATGGACAACCTGAAAACATAATGCCTCTGGCCATACTGAATGTGACAATGGTAAAGAAAGAAATAGAGCAATACATGATAAATAATTTGTTCCATGTTCTTTTATTTTACATGGATGATTTCTTGACAAAACAAGCCAACTCTATAAATGTGAACTGAGTGTCAGAAATTAACATGACATTCATAGCATCTGCAAACAATTTTTCCCCACAAATTTCTGTAACTTTCTGAGAATCTACATCACAGTATATTGTAAAATATCATGTGTTTCAATACTCACCTTATTGATGGAACCTCAGTGATGTCTACTGTCCCTGGCTCAGACACTCTCTCAAGCATCTACAGTACATGTCAAGACAGGTAATGGTAGCATTAAAATAACATTAGATTTCTACAATTCAGTTGAACTATTATAGTTTCAGATATTAACCATTTAATTCCGAGTTCAGTCAGGAACCCTTTGTTATGATTTACCCATTTTTGCAAATGGGGACACAGTTATGATTGGCGCTGAAGGCTCCATTCTTTGGATGTTCCCTGGTTAGCCGAGCAGCGTGCTAAGATGAAACAGGGAACATATGCAGAACCCCCCAGTGGGCGTAGCAGGCAAGGTACTTTGGTTAAGATGATTTACCACAACCGTGTTTGTACTCTGTGCTGTGGTGGCAATTTCTGTGAAACAAGCAAAATGTCAAACACTTCTTTATGTAAGTTTAATTCAGCATTTGCAGATGGACTCATTAGTACACATCACCTGATTGATATGCACAAATGAGCAAAGAACATAGGAGAATCTGTGTTCTTATAACTCACAGCCCCCTCCCACTAAGCATGCAAAGGTATATTCAAGTTCAGGATTTCCACAATGACATTCTCACTTTAAACTTAATTTAAGGTATCTCAAATTGAGGCAAATTAAAGCTGACCTTGAAATATGATCAGTCACAATCAAATTGTCATATATCACAAATCATAAACTGGATTTATTTACATAATTAATTATGGATAAAATTACAAAGTATGTTGCAGAAATCTGGAATAGATATCTATATCATTGAGCATTGTACAAGATGACAAGTAAATTATTTTTAAATAAACAGCATGGAAATGGACATGTTACTACATGTTCTACTGAATAAGGGATCAGCCACTTGCTATCCGTAATGCAAACAGTCATCATCAGGGACATAGTCATCAGAGAGATCATAGTTAATAATCATCCCAAGGTACTTGTTCCGTAGTTCTTTACAAAGTCTACCACCTGTACCTTGATGATAGTACTCTGAGAGTTTGAGGGCTGATGCCTAAAACTCATGTCCTTGGTTTTGTCACATTTAGTACTAAAAATGCACAGTCACACCAATACAGATTCACAATCCACAATGGGACCATGGCTGTTCTCATCCGCATGGAGGAGAGAGAGATATACTTAACACCTTTCGTCAAAAAGTGACAGTTTTACGACTTTGAACTTTTACCTAGTGAGGTCACGAGAAGGGGGGGGGGGGGGGGAAGAGGGGGAGGAGGGGGGTTTAGGAAGTGGGGGGTCATAAAAAAAAAAAAAAAAATAGATAAAGTGAGGGGGAATAAAAACCAGATACGGGGTGAGATCAGAGAGCGCGCTTTGTTGCACGAGAACTCAGTATGTAAACATCCAAAGAATAACAACAGGCGTGATTGTATGGCTCCTCTCTCTCACAGACAGAGGCCCAAATGATGCAGAAAAATAAAAAACTAAATGGGTAAAACAGGAACAAGGATCCAAGTTGACTTTCTATGGCTTTGACTGTCTCAGATTTGGTCAAGCTTGTCAGGGTGTGTTATCACAGATCAAAAATTTTATGACTTTTTATTTTAAGGCTGGAGGTTCCCTATCTATCTATCTATCTATCTATCTATCTATCTATCTATCTATCTATCTATCTTTCTATCTATCTATCTATCACAAACTGAACTAAATTCTCAAACACTTCCTGTGTGCTCAAAAGTCCTGTTCGTTTAATAGAGTCTAGAGCTCTAACTACTACCACAAACTAAATCCTCCAGGCTGCTCGTTTACCAGCCAGCTCACAGTATGTAATGTGTAAATCAGACAGTGTTAGAGTTTAAAAAAAAAAAATATTTACACTATGTAGCTAGGCTTGCAGTTCCAGTCTTTATGGTATCAAAGCTTATCATATCCTAGACCTGACACTGTTTGATGCACAGAGCTACAGTATCTTCTCATGTGAGTGACGTTGCTGCAAACTAGTACTTTTCCAAAGCTGTCCGTGATAATGTGGGGTGCAGTGTCATACTGTGCACTTCAAGTATTCTCAAAATAAATCCACTCAATTTACCAAAAAAATCTGATGAGCCATCAAATGCACTCATCAAACAGAATCAGAACAAGAGATTGATGTATACACAATGTATTTGTATCAGACAAACTGAAAGGACATTTTGTTACTTTCTAAATATTAAACTCTAAAACATTACACAGCCTTTTATCACTATACTTTGCTCTTAATTTCATATTGTTTCAAATAATTGTATATTTTATTTTCAGATATGTTGAACTGTTTTCTATTATTATTATTAACAACATTTTTTTTTGTGCTAATTAAACTCATGGATCTTGTGAAAGATCATGCTGATTACAGATAACCCCCTTCTGATGTATGTAGCAAAGGGCCAGGAGTGATTAGGCAGCCAACTAGTGTGGGAAAAGCGGTGACTCACAGGTTATGCAACTGAAAATCACCTGAAGTCGTGGTTTGAATATGATTATATATGTTATCTAAATGAATGGGACCTTTAGTCTGAGTTATTCTTTGACCCTAAATAATAATAAACCAAGGGCATGGGAGTGCCTAATCAATGATTAACTTATTTTAATTTTACTTTTACTTTAAAATTGATCCTTGAATACAACTTTTGTTCCAGGTGAAGACTCAGGTACAGTTTAAGCTAATTAATTGATTTTTATAAGGACATAGATTTTTGTCTGTGAGCACTGGATGTGTGCTAATTGTTATCTCGGGTTTTCAATGAAACCTTATTAAACAATTGGACAAATGAAGTCTTATATTTATGTAACCCAGATCTCCTGGGCCTGAGTTCGTAAACACAAAAAAAAATGAATATGATCTCAGAAGAATATTTGAAACGAATCTTATCTTTTGTTTAAATTCCTCTAATTAATATTAACGACCACCACAACTGTATTTTAAAAGTCAAAACCTTCACAGGTGTTTATTTACAATAGGAAATAAATGAAAAGGCTGTGAATTCCTCTCAGGAAGTAAAATATTTACAAAACAAAATAAATGCACAAAATAAAATATAGGGTCTCTTTAAATTGTTTAAACTGTTCCTTTGACTTCTCAATTTACCCTTTAATTCACTGGTTAAATAAAATCTTTACCTTTCACAGGTCTCTGAATAAAAACAAACACAATTCCTATCAACTGTAAATTAACTCACAAACATCACATGTGGGCCCACTTCAGAAATGATCAACTTGAAACTTAGTTGCAGGCCTGTAGTGATGCTCGGGTGCGGTGAGGCCTGAAAACTGAGTGGCCACTTCACTCAATCAAGAGCATAAAATAAAAGCACGTGCATTGTCATATCAGTTCGATACTCACAGGTCCAAAACGAGGAGCAATGGGGCAACGACAGTCACAGAAAGGGGTGATGGCAGTCACAATCCGAACACAGGCAGCACACACAGTGGCGAAAATCCAGGGAAGAATAAAACAGCAGGGTCCATCCACCAGCAACCATCTCAGTTTCTCTCTCTCTTCACAGACGTCCGTCTCCTTTAATTACATGAACTCTTTTGAGCCATAATATCATCACGCTAAATCGTACTGACTTAACGTTAGCCCGTTTTAGCATTGAAAACAACAGTGCTAAAGCTAAGATATACAGACACATTTCAACCTTTAGAATTGGCTCTCCTACAACTGAACCAGAAGCCCTCCTCTCCCACTCCTCCCCCTCCTGCATTCTGGAAGGTCCCAGCAGCTGCTTTGGTAAATTTCACTGTTGACTTAATAACATACTTTCAGTAAAAATGTAAATGTGCCTTGATTTGTTCATGTAAGTGCATTTAGCAATTAAAAATTCAGAAAGTTAGCAAACACATGCACATGCAGAATATAAATGTCCATTAGAAATGTAAAATAACGTGGGATCTGTCACATGTTTAATGTCACATTTAAAGTAAATGGCGGTAAGTTGTCCTGATCATGGGAAGCTATGGTGGAGGGGTAGAGCGGTTACCAGAAGGGTAGCAGTTCAATCCCCAGTTTGCCTCATCTGCATGCTGAAGTGTCCTTGAATAGAAAAAAAAAGTTCTGCTAATAGACGCACTGTATGAATGTGTGTGAACGACAATGAATGGCAAACTGTAGTGTAAAGCGCTCTGAGTGGTCATCAAGATTAGAAAAGCTCTATATGAATACAAACCATTTACCATCACTTGTCATCCTCTCCCTGTCAGAGGCCGGAGAGAAGTGAGGAAAGGCATGGGCACAATAAAGATAGGCATGCTGCAGATCATTGCAACCAACCTCCACCACCATGGTAGTCAATAATTACCATCTCTCCTGAAGTACTGTGGTTTCATTTCTGTCCGGGTGTATTTGTCAACCTAAATGAGCTGAAACCAACACCAAGGTTACTGGCAGCATTGCTTGCACACAGCAACACAGCCATTCACCCAATCAAGTTTACCTGGGTTTTAGTCAAGGTATATATGCTTCAGTGGGATACAGCTGACAGGCCTAATGGTCAATTCCTTTTGAATTGACCAATTGACCTTAGGAACAAATCATTTAACCAGTACTTCACATACTGCGAAGTAACACTATGAACTGAAAAACATTAGATGCACAAGTTACCATGTAAAATAAACACTATATAACAAGAAATCAATGGTAGCCTTGTCATAGCACCACATTACACCGCTTACACATATATAAAGTTTTACCTTAAACAGACCATTAGTTTTAGCCATTAATTTTCAACAATATTTTATAGTATTAAACAGTATAGTAGATTACATACAAATCATTTAAAAAACAGTAATACAAAATCTGTCTGCAGGCGGAGCATTAATCATTAATCATTAAGGAATGATAAAAGAAATGTAAATGTTTTCTTTCCAGTCACTGTGACCTTTGGCCACTGAAATCTAACATATTCATCTTTGAATCAAAGTGGATCAAATAAATTAACTCTTGAGTCCAACTAAATGTGAAATGATTCCCTCAAGGTGTTCCGGAGATACTGTGTCATGTTCACAAAATAATTTGCTTGTGAGGCTACAGTGACATTGACCGTTGACCACCAAAATCTAATCAGGTCACATTTAAGTCCAAGTGAATGATCTGTGCCAAATTTGTAGAAATTCATCAAGACGTTCTCGACATATATGACAAGAATGGGAAAAAAATACCTAAAACATATGGACATTGGCTGTCAGGACAGGAAAATAGAAATCTGAAGCTGTGAGATGGTCATTATTTATGAATCATCAAATGGCATTAAAATGACATTAATTATCCCTTCTATGTAGTCTTATGTTTTGCTTTATATGTGGGTTTTAAGATGGGAGATGTTTGTACATAAATTTGCAGAGATAATAGTGTAACTTAAAAGATTACATGAGCTAGTCCATTCATGTGATAGATAACAAACTCTACAGAAACTCAGTCAATTCCCTTGAGTTTCAGTTCGTCTTCAACTCGGCTGAGGTAATCAGGATCTGGGTATCCATAGCTGCAAAGACAATGACAGAAAATAAATGACTTTATATGGACAGTTTCCTATCAATGAAAATCTGTACGCATGATTGGTGGTCATTAGCCCTGTAGCATGCTGCCAGCAAAAACACAAGACTTGTGTACAGATGATTACATTGAGGTCACATGAATAAGTTTCTCTTTTCACAAATACACAGATTATATACATTTTATTATATACATATTTTATATGTGATTTGCGGCTGTGGCTGCAGGGGGGTAGAGAGGTGGACCTCTAACCAGTAGGTCGGTGGTTCTATCTGCATGCCATACTGTCCTTGGGCAAGATACTGAACCCAGAATTACACACTCATAGAAAAAGTGCTGCCCATAGATGCAGTGTAGGAATGTGTGAATGGGTGAATGGCAATAAATTGTACTGTAAAGCTCTTTGAGTGGTCATCAAGACTAGAAAAGCTCTATATAAATACAGACCAATTACCATTTCTGTCACAGCCCTCTTACTTAGGCTCCGGCCATAATGAACTGATTACAGTGAAGGCCGTTTTGTTCTTGTGAATGTGTCTGAGCAGAGAATCTCCTGCTACGTTGTTTATATGTGGAAAACAAACTAGGGAATGTCTTTGCACATTCAAAGTGACAGTCTTGTGAAAACACCTCCTACTTTTCACCATCGCTGTTGGTCGTTCGTAGTATTATAAGCAACCAAGTGCGGAGTAGACAATCTACTTCCTGTTCACACTGACCTGGTGTCATGATAAACGTTTATGTACCAGTCAGATACAGGCTACTTAACTGTTGTTAAATGTTTAAGATAAAAGTACTTGTTTGACCTATTATTCTATCATTTTATTCATCTACATTATGTCATTAGACCATTTATACTGAAGTAGCTGAGTAAGCAGCAAGTGAAGCTACAGTAAAATACATTATAAACTGTTTTATAAACAGAAATGTTAGATATATTGTGGGAGCTTGTTTCTCTTTGATTTGTGGTGAGTTACTGGATCATAAAAGCTTCTGAGAACTTCAGATGGAAAAAAAAAAAAAAAAAGACGAGAATTATTTTTCAGAAACAAAAAATGTTCAAAACCACTCGTAAAGTCTTTAACAACGTGTTTAACAGCTTGTTATATTATGTATTGTTTGAAATCTTCATTTTAAAGTAAGCTGTCAAATAAATGCAATGCAGTATAACATACAATATTTCTCTCTGAAATGAACCAGAGTAGAATTTTGAAGTAGTGTTAAGTGCTTTTATGTTGTGAAATAAAAAAGAAATATTGATATTTACAGTATTTGTATTTGTGAGTATTTTATGTGTAGTGTAAACTGTCCAGCCTGCAGAAGAGGAGTTATGTACATCTTGGGGAGCATATTCCTCTCTTAAGTGGAGAACAAAATATGCTTATTTAGTGTATAAGTATGTTTATTACTACACTAACAAACAACTAAGGCCAAAATATTGAAATCTACATTTTCTCTGTCTATTGCTACAATTTGAAGTGAAGAGGTGAGATCTTGAATCTGTCAATGAGCAGCGTGTCTCACACTGCTGAGCTGCGCTGATCACTCAGGCAGTGGACACTCCAAAATATGTTAACATGGGTGCCAAAATTATTCATAATGATCACAATATTGACTGAAATAATCATGATCATGTGACTGTATTATTCCTGCCAGTGTTAGTGGAGCGATCCACGGTGAAGATGAGTCTCTAATCAAAGGCACGTATCAACAGCTTCAGGATCCTCCTGCCCTCTGAGGAGTCTGGGAGATAGGCCATGCACGATACACCTTCATATGTCTGACCAGGATTAGGATGCTCCGCATGCAGACAGACAGTAGATGTTTATCCACCTAATTATGTTCTTCCAAGATGTCCATTATTATGTGGCTAAGAGAGACTCTGAGTCCACATTTTTATGGTTAATCGTTTATTTATTAGAAATATTAATTGAAAATAAGAAATTTCCAGCAACATACTGATGCTGATAAATCACTATAATAAGCATAGATAATGTCTGAGTACAAAAAGGAAAGAAAGAGGAGAATTAAATAAGAGTGTAAAAGACAAAACACAGATATTCCATTTTTTCAAAAAATAATAATATCAGACAGACAGCTAATTAGCCTTATAAATTGTATCGGTATATTTCCACCAACAGATGATTGATTTCTTTTCCAGTGGGATGATTTAAGAGAACTCATAATTCATGAGAAGAACAGGGTGAGAATAAAGAATGTTTATGTAGAGTACTGCTGGTTAATGCTACACCACCGACAACTGGGAATGATCTTCACCACAAAACCTCAACACACGGGGGGCCAACTTGGTGAGGACACTTTTTATGGATGTAGATCACACACCTGTGACACAGATTTGGATTGCTCGATTATGGCAAAAAACATGATCATGATTATTTCAGTCAATATTGTGATCATTATGAATAATTTTTGCACCCATGTTAACATATTTTGGAGTGTCCACTGCCTGAGTGATCAGCGCGGCTCAGCAGTGTGAGACACGCTGCTCATTGACAGATTCAAGATCTCACCTCTTTACTTCAAATTGTAGCAATAGACAGAGAAAATGTAGATTTCAATATTTTGGCCTTAGTTGTTTGTTAGTGTAGTAATAAACATACTTATACACTAAATAAGCATATTTTGTTCTCCACTTAAGAGAAGAATATGCTCCCCAAGATGTACATAACTCCTCTTCTGCAGGCTGGACAGTTTACACTACACATAAAATACTCACAAATACAAATACTGTAAATATCAATATTTCTTTTTTATTTCACAACATAAAAGCACTTAACACTACTTCAAAATTCTACTCTTGTTCATTTCAGAGAGAAATATTGTATGTTATACTGCATTGCATTTATTTGACAGCTTACTTTAAAATGAAGATTTCAAACAATACATAATATAACAAGCTGTTAAACACATTGTTAAAGACTTTACGAGTGGTTTTGAACATTTTTTGTTTCTGAAAAATAATTCTCGTCGTTTAAAGCTTTTTTTTTTTTTTTTCCATCTGAAGTTCTCAGAAGCTTAAATGATCCAGTAACTCACCACAAATCAAAGAGAAACAAGCTCCCACAATATATCTAACATTTCTGTTTATAAAACAGTTTATAATGTATTTTACTGTAGCTTCACTTGCTGCTTACTCAGCTACTTCAGTATAAATGGTCTAATGACATAATGTAGATGAATAAAATGATAGAATAATAGGTCAAACAAGTACTTTTATCTTAAACATTTAACAACAGTTAAGTAGCCTGTATCTGACTGGTACATAAACGTTTATCATGACACCAGGTCAGTGTGAACAGGAAGTAGATTGTCTACTCCGCACTTGGTTGCTTATAATACTACGAACGACCAACAGCGATGGTGAAAAGTAGGAGGTGTTTTCACAAGACTGTCACTTTGAATGTGCAAAGACATTCCCCAGTTTGTTTTCCACATATAAACAACGTAGCAGGAGATTCTCTGCTCAGACACATTCACAAGAACAAAACGGCCTTCCCTGTAATCAGTTCATTATGGCCGGAGCCTAAGTAAGAGGGCTGTGACAGAAATGGTAATTGGTCTGTATTTATATAGAGCTTTTCTAGTCTTGATGACCACTCAAAGAGCTTTACAGTACAATTTATTGCCATTCACCCATTCACACATTCCTACACTGCATCTATGGGCAGCACTTTTTCTATGAGTGTGTAATTCTGGGTTCAGTATCTTGCCCAAGGACAGTTTGGCATGCAGATAGAACCACCGACCTACTGGTTAGAGGTCCACCTCTCTACCCCCCTGCAGCCACAGCCGCAAATCACATATAAAATATGTATATAATAAAATGTATATAATCTGTGTATTTGTGAAAAGAGAAACTTATTCATGTGACCTCAATGTAATCATCTGTACACAAGTCTTGTGTTTTTGCTGGCAGCATGCTACAGGGCTAATGACCACCAATCATGCGTACAGATTTTCATTGATAGGAAACTGTCCATATAAAGTCATTTATTTTCTGTCATTGTCTTTGCAGCTATGGATACCCAGATCCTGATTACCTCAGTCGAGTTGAAGACGAACCGAAACTCAAGGGAATTGACTGAGTTTCTGTAGAGTTTGTTATCTATCACATGAATGGACTAGCTCATGTAATCTTTTAAGTTACACTATTATCTCTGCAAATTTATGTACAAACATCTCCCATCTTAAAACCCACATATAAAGCAAAACATAAGACTACATAGAAGGGATAATTAATGTCATTTTAATGCCATTTGATGATTCATAAATAATGACCATCTCACAGCTTCAGATTTCTATTTTCCTGTCCTGACAGCCAATGTCCATATGTTTTAGGTATTTTTTTCCCATTCTTGTCATATATGTCTAGAACGTCTTGAGAGAATTTCTACAAATTTGGCACAGATCATTCACTTGGACTTAAATGTGACCTGATTAGATTTTGGTGGTCAACGGTCAATGTCACTGTAGCCTCACAAGCAAATTATTTTGTGAACATGACACAGTATCTCCGGAACACCTTGAGGGAATCATTTCACATTTAGTTGGACTCAAGAGTTAATTTATTTGATCCACTTTGATTCAAAGATGAATATGTTAGATTTCAGTGGTCAAAGGTCACAGTGACTGGAAAGAAAACATTTACATTTCTTTTATCATTCCTTTATCATTCCTGAATGATTAATGATTAATGCTCCGCCTGCAGACAGATTTTGTATTACTGTTTTTTTAAATGATTTGTATGTAATCTACTATACTGTTTAATACTATAAAATATTGTTGAAAATTAATGGCTAAAACTAATGGTCTGTTTAAGGTAAAACTTTATATATGTGTAAGCAGTGTAATGTGGTGCTATGACAAGGCTACCATTGTTTTCTTGTTATATAGTGTTTATTTTACATGGTAACTTGTGCATCTAATGTTTTTCAGTTCATAGTGTTACTTCGCAGTATGTGAAGTACTGGTTAAATGATTTGTTCCTAAGGTCAATTGGTCAATTCAAAAGGAATTGACCATTAGGCCTGTCAGCTGTATCCCACTGAAGCATATATACCTTGACTAAAACCCAGGTAAACTTGATTGGGTGAATGGCTGTGTTGCTGTGTGCAAGCAGTGCTGCCAGTAACCTTGGTGTTGGTTTCAGCTCATTTAGGTTGACAAATACACCCGGACAGAAATGAAACCACAGTACTTCAGTTGTAGGAGAGCCAATTCTAAAGTTTGAAATGTGTCTGTATATCTTAGCTTTAGCACTGTTGTTTTCAATGCTAAAAACGGGCTAACGTTAAGTCAGTACGATTTAGCCTGATGATATTATGGCTCAAAAGAGTTCATGTAATTAAAGGAGACGGACGTCTGTGAAGAGAGAGAGAAACTGAGATGGTTGCTGGTGGATGGACCCTGCTGTTTTATTCTTCCCTGGATTTTCGCCACTGTGTGTGCTGCCTGTGTTCGGATTGTGACTGCCATCACCCCTTTCTGTGACTGTCATTGCCCCATTGCTCCTCGTTTTGGACCTGTGAGTATCGAACTGATATGACAATGCACATGCTTTTATTTTATGCTCTTGATTGAGTGAAGTGGCCACTCAGTTTTCAGGCCTCACCGCACCCGAGCATCACTACAGGCCTGCAACTAAGTTTCAAGTTGATCATTTCTGAAGTGGGCCCACATGTGATGTTTGTGAGTTAATTTACAGTTGATAGGAATTGTGTTTGTTTTTATTCAGAGACCTGTGAAAGGTAAAGATTTTATTTAACCAGTGAATTAAAGGGTACATTGAGAAGTCAAAGGAACAGTTTAAACAATTTAAAAAGACCCTGTATTTTATTTTGTGCATTTATTTTGTTTTGTAAATATTTTACTTCCTGAGAGGAATTCACAGCCTTTTCATTTATTTCCTATTGTAAATAAACACCTGTGAAGGTTTTGACTTTTAAAATACAGTTGTGGTGGTCTTTAATATTAATTAGAGGAATTTAAACAAAAGATAAGATTCGTTTCAAATATTCTTCTGAGATCATATTCATTTTTTTTTGTGTTTACGAACTCAGGCCCAGGAGATCTGGGTTACATAAATATAAGACTTCATTTGTCCAATTGTTTAATAAGGTTTCATTGAAAACCCGAGATAACAATTAGCACACATCCAGTGCTCACAGACAAAAATCTATGTCCTTATAAAAATCAATTAATTAGCTTAAACTGTACCTGAGTCTTCACCTGGAACAAAAGTTGTATTCAAGGATCAATTTTAAAGTAAAAGTAAAATTAAAATAAGTTAATCATTGATTAGGCACTCCCATGCCCTTGGTTTATTATTATTTAGGGTCAAAGAATAACTCAGACTAAAGGTCCCATTCATTTAGATAACATATATAATCATATTCAAACCACTACTTCAGGTGATTTTCAGTTGCATAACCTGTGAGTCACCGCTTTTCCCACACTAGTTGGCTGCCTAATCACTCCTGGCCCTTTGCTACATACATCAGAAGGGGGTTATCCGTAATCAGCATGCTCTTTCACAAGATCCATGAGTTTAATTAGCACAAAAAAAATTTTTTGTTAATAATAATAATAGAAAACAGTTCAACATATCTGAAAATAAAATATACAATTATTTGAAACAATATGAAATTAAGAGCAAAGTATAGTGATAAAAGGCTGTGTAATGTTTTAGAGTTTAATATTTAGAAAGTAACAAAATGTCCTTTCAGTTTGTCTGATACAAATACATTGTGTATACATCAATCTCTTGTTCTGATTCTGTTTGATGAGTGCATTTGATGGCTCATCAGATTTTTTTGGTAAATTGAGTGGATTTATTTTGAGAATACTCGAAGTGCACAGTATGACACTGCACCCCACATTATCACGGACAGCTTTGGAAAAGTACTAGTTTGCAGCAACGTCACTCACATGAGAAGATACTGTAGCTCTGTGCATCAAACAGTGTCAGGTCTAGGATATGATAAGCTTTGATACCATAAAGACTGGAACTGCAAGCCTAGCTACATAGTGTAAATATTTTTTTTTTTTAAACTCTAACACTGTCTGATTTACACATTACATACTGTGAGCTGGCTGGTAAACGAGCAGCCTGGAGGATTTAGTTTGTGGTAGTAGTTAGTTAGTAGGTAGCTCTAGACTCTATTAAACGAACAGGACTTTTGAGCACACAGGAAGTGTTTGAGAATTTAGTTCAGTTTGTGATAGATAGATAGATAGATAGATAGATAGATAGATAGATAGATAGATAGATAGATAGATAGATAGATAGATAGATAGATAGATAGGGAACCTCCAGCCTTAAAATAAAAAGTCATAAAATTTTTGATCTGTGATAACACACCCTGACAAGCTTGACCAAATCTGAGACAGTCAAAGCCATAGAAAGTCAACTTGGATCCTTGTTCCTGTTTTACCCATTTAGTTTTTTATTTTTCTGCATCATTTGGGCCTCTGTCTGTGAGAGAGAGGAGCCATACAATCACGCCTGTTGTTATTCTTTGGATGTTTACATACTGAGTTCTCGTGCAGCAAAGCGCGCTCTCTGATCTCACCCCGTATCTGGTTTTTATTCCCCCTCACTTTATCTATTTTTTTTTTATTTTTTTTATGACCCCCCACTTCCTAAACCCCCCTCCTCCCCCTCTTATCACCCCCCTTTTCTCCCCCCCCCCCCCCCCCCCCCCCTCTCTTCTCGTGACCTCACTAGGTAAAAGTTCAAAGTCGTAAAACTGTCACTTTTTGACGAAAGGTGTTAAGTATATCTCTCTCTCCTCCATGCGGATGAGAACAGCCATGGTCCCATTGTGGATTGTGAATCTGTATTGGTGTGACTGTGCATTTTTAGTACTAAATGTGACAAAACCAAGGACATGAGTTTTAGGCATCAGCCCTCAAACTCTCAGAGTACTATCATCAAGGTACAGGTGGTAGACTTTGTAAAGAACTACGGAACAAGTACCTTGGGATGATTATTAACTATGATCTCTCTGATGACTATGTCCCTGATGATGACTGTTTGCATTACGGATAGCAAGTGGCTGATCCCTTATTCAGTAGAACATGTAGTAACATGTCCATTTCCATGCTGTTTATTTAAAAATAATTTACTTGTCATCTTGTACAATGCTCAATGATATAGATATCTATTCCAGATTTCTGCAACATACTTTGTAATTTTATCCATAATTAATTATGTAAATAAATCCAGTTTATGATTTGTGATATATGACAATTTGATTGTGACTGATCATATTTCAAGGTCAGCTTTAATTTGCCTCAATTTGAGATACCTTAAATTAAGTTTAAAGTGAGAATGTCATTGTGGAAATCCTGAACTTGAATATACCTTTGCATGCTTAGATAGATAGATAGATAGATAGAGTACTTTATTCATCCCCGGAGGGAAATTAAGGAGTGGGAGGGGGCTGTGAGTTATAAGAACACAGATTCTCCTATGTTCTTTGCTCATTTGTGCATATCAATCAGGTGATGTGTACTAATGAGTCCATCTGCAAATGCTGAATTAAACTTACATAAAGAAGTGTTTGACATTTTGCTTGTTTCACAGAAATTGCCACCACAGCACAGAGTACAAACACGGTTGTGGTAAATCATCTTAACCAAAGTACCTTGCCTGCTACGCCCACTGGGGGGTTCTGCATATGTTCCCTGTTTCATCTTAGCATGCTGCTCGGCTAACCAGGGAACATCCAAAGAATGGAGCCTTCAGCGCCAATCATAACTGTGTCCCCATTTGCAACAAATGGGTAAATCATAACAAAGGGTTCCTGACTGAACTCGGAATTAAATGGTTAATATCTGAAACTATAATAGTTCAACTGAATTGTAGAAATCTAATGTTATTTTAATGCTACCATTACCTGTCTTGACATGTACTGTAGATGCTTGAGAGAGTGTCTGAGCCAGGGACAGTAGACATCACTGAGGTTCCATCAATAAGGTGAGTATTGAAACACATGATATTTTACAATATACTGTGATGTAGATTCTCAGAAAGTTACAGAAATTTGTGGGGAAAAATTGTTTGCAGATGCTATGAATGTCATGTTAATTTCTGACACTCAGTTCACATTTATAGAGTTGGCTTGTTTTGTCAAGAAATCATCCATGTAAAATAAAAGAACATGGAACAAATTATTTATCATGTATTGCTCTATTTCTTTCTTTACCATTGTCACATTCAGTATGGCCAGAGGCATTATGTTTTCAGGTTGTCCATCCATCTGTCTTGCCCATTCATGTGAATGCGATATCTCATGAACAACTACGTTATGTTAGTCAAAGGTCAAAAGGTCAAGCTCACATGACTTTGCATTGTTTTGAATACAATTTATCAGGATTGTCCAAAGGAAATATCATTACATGTGGCACAAACATTCATTTGGACTCAATGATGACTTGAATAGAATTCAGTTGTCAAAGATCAAACGGCAAGGTCACTAGGACCTCACAAAGTTCACTTCTTGCCTTGTAAATGTGATATATCCGAAATGCCTTCAGGGAATTTTTTCACATTCACATGAATTTGGGTTTCATTTTGGTAGCCAAATGTCACAGTGTTCTCACAAAGTATGTAAATATTTTTCCTTAAATTGATATCTAAAGATCAGCTCATGGGAATGTCGTCAAACTTGGTAAAAATATTAACTTCAATTCAAAGATGAAGGATTCCCTTCGAAGTTAAAGGTCAGAGTAACGTCACTGTGAATGTGATATGTTAGGACTGTCAGTAGGGAATTTCATTATATCTGGTAACTTGGACTGCTTGAGGGAATTTCTTGAGATTATATCAAAGAATAAAGTGATTGAACAGAGTAAGGTATTGAGATGAATCGCATATGATTCAGACTTCACACCAAACACAGCAGATAGTAGATTCAGTAGATGGGACGCGGGACCAAAAATATTTTGGGAACTTTTTAAAAAGAAGACCATCAAAAGTTTTCAGGATCTAAAAAATCAGTATGGATTAAACAATCAAGATTTATACAGATATCTACAGATGCAGCATTATATGGAGTAAACTATAAAAAAGTTTAATTCAGATGAGCCTGAGTCAGGAATCATTAAGTTATTCATCTCAGCATATGATTCAGACCAGGGAAAGAAACTAATCACAAAACTATATAAAGAAGTGGAAAGATTAAAGGGTAACAATATGACATATATAAAAGAAAAGGGGGGAAAAGAGGCTGGGTGGCAGTTATCAGAGGAGGAATGGGACAAGGTAAATGAAGGACAGTGGAAAACAACATGCTCCCTCTCATGGAGAGAATATGGTTGGAGGAACATTGTAAGATACTTTATTACACCAACACAACAGAAATCTCAAGACACACGACGTTGGAGACTGTGTGGGGAAAATAAGGCAGACCATTTTCATATCTTTTGGGGATGCCCTTGTATTATACCTTTTTGGCAAGAGTTAAAGAAGAGTATGGAAACAATTCTGAAAGTGCAAATTCCACTTTCATTTGAAGTTTTATATTTGGGAAAAGAGAACCAGGAGATTAAATACATATTTCGAATAATGGTGGTGGTGGCTAAAAAGGCCATCACCAGAAAATGGCTAAAAAAAGATCCACCAAAAATAGAGGATTGGGTAGATGTAATGCTCGATATATATAGAATGGAGAAGCTGACTTTCTCAGCTAGACTAAAATCAGAAACTTTTAAAAACTACTGGGAAAACTGGATTGATTTTGTGTCTCCATTGAGAGCAGACTTTGCGCAATAAGGACAGTGTGTATTGCAGAGTGTTGACCCCCTTGGTTCAGGCTACAAACTTGTTTATTGTTCATTTATTTATTTGATATGTTTACCCCAATCATGAGACAAGGAACAATGCAGGAGAGGTGTGAAAATAAGGACAAGTGTGAAAAAGCGGTTCATTTTACTTCACATTTACTCTACTGTAACTTTACTTGAGAATTCATGTCCAATTATGTCTCTGCTCTGCGGTGGAAGTATAGGAATGTTTTATACTGTTGTAAAATTATACACATTATGTAAAATATTGATGGAATATTGATATGTGGAATCAATAAAAAAGATAATTGAAAAAAAAAAAAAAGCTCTGGGTGTTGCAGGTCAAAAGATCAAATTTGGAGCCTTCAGGGTTCAAATGTCTGGTTAGGGTAACTACACATGCTCTTACTGCTGCTGGTGTTAGAATAACTTTTTGAACATAAAAACACAAGAATAAACAAAAATACTGTTCTCTAAGTGCTGCAACTGAAAGTAAACATTACAACCATAACATGAATATGCTCTAGTATTAGAATATGAGAAATTGAATGTTACTCTGCTACTTCAGCTAACTTGCGGGAGGATGAGGTTGTATTTAAAGAGACCACTTTGGTGAGAGAATGGGCTGTGATTGGTGGGTGACTGACGAGCACCCATAAACCTATCGGTAGCTGAGCACATGACTCTGTGTCCTGCATGAACTAACACAATGCTTCATTAGTCAAAATTCAAGTTCAGGATTTCTACGATGACATTCTCACTTTAAACCTCATTTAAAGTAGCTTGAATTAAGGCAAATTAAAGCTGACCTTGAATTATGATCAGTCAGAATCAAATTGTGCAGAAATCTGAAATGGATATCTATATCATTGAGCATTGTACAAGTTACATTGTACAAGTACATGTTCTACTGAATAAGGGATCAGCCACTTGCTATCTGTAAACCCCCAACCCCCAAGTGAATCTCCTTATATCATGCTGGGTGTTGTTTGGGCAAAGAAAAAATGTCTAATTTTTGCATTTTAGCAGGTGCTCTTAATAAAAAGGTTCCCTTTTTAGCACCATGCATCTTATCCACTGAAATATCCACACTTACATCACTGATATAAACATATACCTATTGAGATTTAATTAAAGTAAATGGAGAATTACAGGATTACCTCCACATTTGCTATGGTTTGAGATACTGCTGCTAGTGCGACATCTAGTGGCAGTGAATATCGCTAATGAATATCATATGTACATAAACACTCTCAGAGGTGGGTAGTAGAACCTGTGGTGAACTTCAGCTGACATAAAAACTCAAAAGCTTTAGTTTGTCCAGTTTGGACGCGCTCCTGATGTAAATATAAAGTATTTAAATCTAGCAGGGCCCATTCTGTTCAATCTGTACAATTTTGACGATTGCCCACTGGTGGATTATTTTATATTCAATTCTTGTCAATAGATCACTTTCTCCTAAGTCTTATACACTGGACCTTTTAAGAAAATACTTCATTCAATACATTGTACTCATTTTCTTGTGGACAGTTTTTCATGCTCAAAAATCTTTGCTTTAACCCTCCTTTTAAGTGAATTGTTTTTTACTTTATTTGAAGTAAGAGTAGTTCAGTTAAAGAAGTCAAAGTACATTTCAGAACCTGTACTTTTATACTTTTACTTGGTTAAAGAATCCGAAACAGTGGTTAAACTTCAGCTCAAGTTATTTTTAATACAAGTATCTGTACCTCTACTTGAGTAAAGAATGTGTGTGCTTTTATCACCTCTGCACACACATAAACACACACAGTGGATTTTTTTTTAACAACAGGGAGACCACAACTTCGCAATAACACAACGATACCCACAAGCAACAGTTAAATTCGAAAAAACAAGCTGCAAAGCAACCAAACTCACGCCATGCAGTAGCAAACTGCCAATACAACTGCCTGGACACTCCAAACAATTTGTAGAGCAACACATAATGTCCTGAGCACGTAATTACATAGGCATCAGGACAAACACCAAATGTTAGCTCTCAACTTGAACCCGGTTATGATGCTGTGGCAAGACTTTAGAGTACAGCATGAATGTACAGTTCATGCTCAAAAACCTATGTGCTGGATTTTAAAAAGTCCTGCAATGGCAATGGTTCAAAAATTCCTCCACAGGGATGTAAAAGACTTAAAGTTATTGCAAATAGAACAGTATTTAGGTTTTGGGGTGGATTACCTTTCAATGGGGGATTTAGATTAACTCTTTCCTTTCAATAAATCCAATGATGTACTCACATTGTCTTTACCTTATACTGTATTAAAATGTGTTTGATGATCTGCAACATTGCTCAAAAAACATTCCTCTGTTACGTCATGCTGTCAAAAAATAACTTGATGATGTGAAGAGCTATTTGTTTCTCTTATCTGTGAAGATAGTTCTTGATAAATCTTTATAAGGCTATATGTTTGGAGTCATTGCTATGTGCATGATTGTATTATGCATGTTATTAATTATAATATTTTTGCACGGCACTAAATACAAACGATTTCTGCATCATCATGCCACTCTCAATTTACATACAGAAACAGAAGCAAATGAGACAGAACTGTGGTTGTTCTCTAAGATGTGATACAGTTACATTTTGTTCTGTTGTTGCCTTTTAACTGAAGTGCCAGTATGTATGACATGTGTCATATCAGCCTATGTTGTGGTGGCTGGTCATTATACTGTCTGGTCCATCGGCCATCACGGACCAACATCCTGTCTGGTCAACAGACTGAGGCCCCTGCTGAAGAAATACAGAGTCACTGTGTACTTGTCTGGCCATGACCACAATCTGCAGGTATGTAAGTGAGTGCACGCTCATTCATAAAAAATATCATGTGTAAATGATACACATCAAGGAAGTGTATCTCAGTGTGTTGTTATTTGTCTGTCTGTCTCTTTGACAGTTATTTATTCTTTTTCATATCCCACTTATCACACTGTGTTTGAGAAGAGTATGTGCAAGATTGCCCCTCTCTGTACAGGAGGTGGCATTCACTAGTGGGTGCTACAAAGACTGTACTTGTTGATAGTTCAAAGCTAGTTTGCATCATTTTCTGGCACCAAGACTGGCATGTGCCCACATTACACAATCACAGGTTTTATACATTTCCAAAAATTAGAAACCATCCAGATAGTTATTGGGTTAAATGATACTTTGTTTCAACGGATATTACTGGTCAATATAATTAGTCATAAAGATGAAATCTTATTTATTTTATATGAGCCAATGTTGACATATTGTTCCAGGAAGATGAGCATTTGTTTTTCCTGCAGTTGTATAACTTACAGTCCAACAATTGGCTTCAACTTATCTCAATGAAGTAAATGATTGCACAATGTGATGGCTACTGAGTAAAGACAACATTAAGAATGGTACACTGTAAGCCTTATCTTCACTATGCAGGTCTGTATGGCACAAAATGACCGTAAAAAAACTAAAGTCACTGCACAACAGAAGCAGAAAGGGAGGGGGGATTGAAAAGATGGAAACAATTACATAGAATGATACACTGTGATGGAATATCTGGTAACTTCATCTACCACTTGTATGATATGGTTTTATATTTAATTTTATAATTACCTCAACATTATGAAGTGATCTGTGTGTCTGTAAAACACGTTGGAGCAAGAGGAATCTACTGTGCAACGTGAGTGTTGCAGTCTAAGCATACAGATGTGTTGATTGTCAATATGTGTGTGTCAGTGTAAGAGGGAATCAATGTGCTGCATAAAGCCCTACAATGAAATAAGATTGGAAACAAGTGGTTGATATGAGAACAGTTCAATCAGGAGAGACTTTAACTTGACAGTTGAATATTTTTTTTATTTCTATGCAATTAAGTCTTTTGGCATTTTGACCCCTATGTGATGTCATCGGCATCAGAGGGGTTGATGGAGAAATAATTATGAATGACTCTGCTGGACTGGACCATGGCTTCGGATTAAACCGGAGGAGATTGGGTTGAAGGGGAGTTACAGCGGATCACTAATGACAGCTGACTGCCGGAGAGAGGAGAAAGGATTTCAAATTTGATCACAACCGCACGACTGGCTGGATGAGATTGTGGCAATATCTGAATGGCCATTCAAAATGCCCACAATCAGCTGATTAATAATAAGAAATATATATAGAGAGATAGATTTGTGAGTAATTGAATATTTCAAATTTCAAATTTATATAGCAAGGTATCACAACAAGCAGTTGTCTAAGGGTGCTGCACAAAAGTCCAAGTCCAAGAAGAAACACAAAATCCAACTTGTTCCACACCGAGCAAGCATGAGCAACAGCCGGGAGGAAAAACTCCCAGGTGTAAGAAACCTCCGGCAGAACTGGGCTCTGTGTGGACGGCCTCTGCCAGGAACGGTTTATGAGAAAGTCTTCCTGAATTCCAAAGATGAAAGAGTACCTGTGGCAGCCTTCACTTGTCATAAAAACTCAAGAGGCGTTTAGTTTGTCCAGTTTTTACTACTGTAAAAACATGGTGGCCTCTGTAGAGAGGACCTGCTCCCCATGTAAATATAAAGTATTTAAATATAAATGGCTCATTCTAAGAAAACAACAATCGTACAATTTAGATAAAACACACTAGTGAAAACATCACTAGGATTACTTTGTATTCAGTTTCTGCTCCCTTTCACCTAAATCTTACACACTGAACCTTTAATGAATTTTGTCGCTGTATCTTGGTCTAATTGAGCACAACATTGATGCCTTTAATGCTGTCTGTCTCTGTATTTTTAACAGTTCATCAGAGAGGATGATGGGAGCTCATATGTAGTCAGTGGGAGTGGGGTGGTCAGCGATCCTGACACCACTCACAAGGACAGTGTTCCTCAGTCCTGGCAGCTCTACTCCAGTCCTGTCAATCACACAATAGGAGGCGTGGCTTACTTCCAGGTCACTGAGCATAAGATGACAGTCACCTTCATGCAGACTAATGGGAAATGTGTTTACCGCACAGAGCTGCCAACACGTATAGTCAGAAGTAATGGAATGCTCTAAAACTGAAGATATGATTACTGATATCTTTGGGCGATGGCATGTTACTATAAAGTGAAATGTGTATATATTAAGTGTATATTCAAAGTATTTTGTACTGTATGTAATGTTTTACACATGTAACAAAATATAAACTGTTTTATGTCTTTTGTTGTGCATTGTATTTCATGATGGAAGCCTCAATGTGCAGGATGAATTATAGCTCTACTTGCATACAAGTAAGTAGTAGAGAAATAGTAGAGCCAAGTAGAGCATTGTTAGGTTTGCAACCAAAACATCTGCTCTGCCATTTTCACTAAAAATTGGACCAAATTAATATTTGATTGTCATATTACTGCTTTTATTTGTTCAAGTTTTTATTTACTTTGCTTGCTTTTCAGTCAAAGCACTTCCGTTTTTTAAAGTGCTATATGAATAAAGTGTATTACTAGTAGTAGTAGTAGTATCACAATATTATTATTATTATTATTATTATAGTATTCAAGTGAGTTTACTATGAGTGAGTGACTACAACAAGTTTCTGGAATCAGTGTGGGCGCCCATCTGCCTTGACTTGAGGAGAATAATGGAGGAGAGGAGAGATGAGTGGATAAGAGGGGAGAGAAGAGAGAGAGAGAGACAGCGAGAGACTGTTGTTGTCATAAAAATATAAATATAATGAATAGTGATACATTGAGATGCAATTATATTATTAATAATAACAGTTTATCATCATCATCATAATCATAATATGGTGGTAGTATTAGTAGTGAAATTTGGAGAGAGAGGGAGAGAGATAGAGAGATGGAAGCACAAACAATGGACTTTAGTTACATGAAGTAATATGAGAAAAATATGGGGCCACAGGCACAGTTCAGTGCATGTTGGGAGTTGTAGAAGAAAATTGTTGTTGTTTTCTCTATTTCTTTTGATATTTTTATGCACCTTTCAAGTTCCTGCTTTTCTTCATGACATCGATCTTTGTGTTTACTGTATCTACTTTCCCAGGAGGATGGCTTTTGAGACAGCTTTCCTGATTCCATGTTGTTATGGCCTGGCTGGCTGAGACCATAACAATAATAATAATACATGTATTTATACATAAAATGCAGCTAAAATGTATTATCATAGCAACAGGTCTTGATTTGTTTCTTAAAACTATCAACAGAAGAAGCATGTCTGATGTGTGGTGGGAGTTTGTTCCAAACCTTTGGATAGCATAGCATAGGAAAGCATAGCAAGAGAAAGCTGCTTCCCCAAACCTTTTATTGTTTGTTTTGGGGACATTGAGCAAGCCCGCTGTAGACGACCTGAGGGAATGATTCGTAACATATTCCGATAAACAGTCAGAGATGTATGACGGTGCTGTACCATTAAGAGAATTAAAAACAAGTAAAATAATTTTAAAATCAATCCTCAGTGATGCTAGAAGCCAGTGTAAAGACACTAAAATAAGAGTAATATGGAATCTTTTCCTATTTCTCATTAAAACCATGGCTGCTGAATTTTGCAAAAGCTGTAGGCGATCGATGGATTTTTTCGGTAATCCTGAATATAGTGCATTACAGTAGTCCAGGCGAGAAAGTATAAAAGCATGAATCAACTTTTTGGCAGTTTCCAAAGTGAGGTACAGTCTTACTCTTGCAATGTTTCTTAAATGATAAAAGGCAATCTTTGTGACATTGTTTATGTGTGGATTAAAATCTAGTCCTGAGTAACACCCAGGTTCTTTATTTTTGATTTGTTTTGCAGCTCCAACTTTGCCGATAATCTTTTGTCCTTGAACATTACAAGATTTTCAGTTTTATTTTCACAGGCAATTTAGAACTTGGTTTGGCGCATCAGAGTCATCTGGCACTAAATAAGGGAAGACACATGATGGATCAGATTTTTCTAACAAAAAGTAATTTTCAAAGAACTAAAACAAAAAAGAAATTCAACTGATAAGGCTGACAGGAACTGAATTCCAGACCAAAACAAGATCAAATTAATGCTACAGAAATCAAAACTCATCTGAATGGCAGGATGAGCATGGCTATTATTATATGAGGCAGTGGCCAGCTACCTCTACTTCACTGATGGCCCCCAGCTCCAGCCAAAGCAGGATCTTGCAATACAAGACACACAAGCAAGTATACCTAGGCAAGATGCTGAACCCCAAATTGCCCTTCATTGAAAAAAAAACTGAATGAATATGCGTGTGAATGGGTGAATTGCAAACTGTATTGTAAAGTGCTTTGAGTGATCATCAAGACTAGAAAGGTGCTATATAAATACAATCCATTCACAAGCTCTCACATCACAGTGTGAATTCAATTTACTTGAACCCCCAATGCATACAGATATGCCACATCAGCAGGGGTGCTGAAGGTGTTTATCACATGACTTAGTGAATAATTGGAGCATAATTGTATAATAAATTAGCCTGTCCAGGACTTCCTGGAGTTGTATTCACATTTGTTTTCACAGAGACCCCTCCATCGGCAAAGAGATGAGTAGATAATGAGTGAATTTTCTTTTTGCGTTGAACTATCCATTTAAGTGATGATTCAAAACCTAAACTCTGAATGTTGACCATTAGAAAGAATTGTACCGCCTTGTGTGATGTCTCTCCCCACTCTGCAGTGAGTAAAACACATCTGAACAAGCCACAACATTTTTATTATTTCACAGAATTCCGGTCGACAGGTAACAAATGCATGGACTACTTTTTCAGCATTCTTTGAGACGAGATCTTTCTCATTTTCATATTTTGTAGGTGGAAGAAGGCTGTCCCAGAGGCTTGTTTTCATGTAACTCCAAGGTTCCCCACAGTAAAGCTGGGGGCCAGGCTTAAGCCATGCAAGATAACTGGGTTCAGATCTCTTTATATACAGTCTATGGTTCAGACAATGTTTCTCTGAGACATTTAAGTACTTCTCTTTTGTTTGCTGTAAACCATATTATATTGTATGGCATCAAGATGTAATTATCTGTAGAAATGTCAGTCTGTGAATGTAACAAATGGTTTCATTTGAGGTTTAATTGATGGGTGCAGAATGGCCCTGAAACACGATATTTCCTTTGATTACTATCCTACCTCATTACCTCTACCTTCACTGTGGCTCTTCATATTGTAGGCATGGACAAGGCTATTCTTAATTCTTGGTTATTTACCCAAATTTGTAAAAGACTATGGTTTATCTTTTCTACTTTGTATTTGTATTTTGGTTTTCTTACATGATGCCCATGGGTGATCATGACCATCTCATTGCTGAATATTAGTTGTGAAACCTTATTGTTGTTTCTATCTTGGCATAGAAATTGTGTTATCTCCCTGCTAAAATTTGTAGAATCAACAAAATGCATTCTGTCCACTTTACTCTTTGGATTGACTAAATGAAAATAATGAAGTTAATCTGGGTAACTTTACAGCTTTAACTGTAACTGGTGAGATTACTCGTCTCTCAAGGCCAGAAGACAAAAAACAAACTAAATTTATGAGGGAGGCTACTAAAGTAGATTACATAACATATAAGTATCTGCTAGAGTGGATTTTTTTCAAACCCATACAGAATTATAGAATCTAGAATTATTAAAGTAAGAGTGTAAAAATATGAATGCCTTTTGTCAAGATTTAATAGACATAAAATGGATCAGGTTTCACTTTTTAGATTTTTTTGTCACCCTTTGATGAAGATGCACAGAACTCCTTTTACAGTGAAGTTCTTAAAACTATAGATGGATGTAAGCCCCCTGGACATCACTTAGGGTTAATTAACAAGTACTATTGTTTATTCAGTGTGTTGGGGTTCTGGGTTCTGCACATTCAGTCCAAGCATTTTTGCAATCCTGACATCTCCAATTCCATCTCTAATAAGGCACAGACACAAATTGTAATATTTGCTATTTTCCATTTAACAGAACTGAAATAATAAATGGTTCTGTTTATAACAATATTTATCAAATGTTAAATATTTTCACCAAATACAAAATTATCTGCAAAAAACAGACGTATAACAAAAGCATCATATACAAATGTGTTAATTTCAATTAAACACAATAAGTTACGCATCAGATACAAAATAATATACACAAAGTCTTGATTTCCCATAAAGTGTTGCTTTCACCAGACTAAAAAAATAAATGTGAAGTTAGAAAGGTCTCTATAAAATGAAATAAATAAAATGAAATGGTAGTCTTTATCTACAATTATCAAATACCACTAAGCAAATACAAAAGAAAATGAATGAAATATAACCGCTTCAGTAAGATGACTATCAGTGTTTCCATCTTTTATTTTTTGCAGCATGAAATGATAGTAGTAGATGAAGTAAAAATAAAATATGTTCAACATATTCAGTTTCACAGAAACTAAAGGAAGGGTGGATTCCAGTGTTTGACAGTGGAACTTTGAACTACTACTTTCGTTGCAGGCCTCAGTCCAGTTCAGCTGTACCGCTTGTTCCCACAATAATATGTGTGCATGTGTGTGCATGTGCTGAAACACACACACACTAAACATCCCGGAGTGGCACTCCTTCTTTGTCCTTTCTCAGAGCTTTCTTCCTCCACTTGCAACAGACCACTGCAATGGCAATGATTATGCCAATCAGTAG
Organism: Paralichthys olivaceus; assembly: GCF_024713975.1. Taxonomy (NCBI): domain Eukaryota; kingdom Metazoa; phylum Chordata; class Actinopteri; order Pleuronectiformes; family Paralichthyidae; genus Paralichthys; species Paralichthys olivaceus. The sequence continues at coordinate 842,689 of NC_091101.1, forward strand.
CAGGATGAGGAAGATGGCAGCAGCAGAGTATGGGTAAACTCTGTAGCCCATACTGCTCACTTTACCTATCATATCTAAAAATGGCTGTCAATGCTCACAATTTTTTGGCCTCTAACATAATTAAAATGGTAACTTCCATGAGAGATACAGTGGTGTACATGCACAGGTGACAGTCTCCCTCCCTTCTCCACAGCTGAGATAGGCAAACCTGACTGATATGTTTATATCAGTGATGTAAGTGTGGATATTTCAGTGGATAAGATGCATGGTGCTAAAAAGGGAACCTTTTTATTAAGAGCACCTGCTAAAATGCAAAAATTAGAGTTTTTTTCTTTTAATTTTTCTTTGCCCAAACAACACCTAGCATGATATAAGGAGATTCACTTGGGGGTTGGGGGTTTACAGATAGCAAGTGGCTGATCCCTTATTCAGTAGAACATGTACTTGTACAATGTAACTTGTACAATGCTCAATGATATAGATATCCATTTCAGATTTCTGCACAATTTGATTCTGACTGATCATAATTCAAGGTCAGCTTTAATTTGCCTTAATTCAAGCTACTTTAAATGAGGTTTAAAGTGAGAATGTCATCGTAGAAATCCTGAACTTGAATTTTGACTAATGAAGCATTGTGTTAGTTCATGCAGGACACAGAGTCATGTGCTCAGCTACCGATAGGTTTATGGGTGCTCGTCAGTCACCCACCAATCACAGCCCATTCTCTCACCAAAGTGGTCTCTTTAAATACAACCTCATCCTCCCGCAAGTTAGCTGAAGTAGCAGAGTAACATTCAATTTCTCATATTCTAATACTAGAGCATATTCATGTTATGGTTGTAATGTTTACTTTCAGTTGCAGCACTTAGAGAACAGTATTTTTGTTTATTCTTGTGTTTTTATGTTCAAAAAGTTATTCTAACACCAGCAGCAGTAAGAGCATGTGTAGTTACCCTAACCAGACATTTGAACCCTGAAGGCTCCAAATTTGATCTTTTGACCTGCAACACCCAGAGCTTTTTTTTTTTTTTCAATTATCTTTTTTATTGATTCCACATATCAATATTCCATCAATATTTTACATAATGTGTATAATTTTACAACAGTATAAAACATTCCTATACTTCCACCGCAGAGCAGAGACATAATTGGACATGAATTCTCAAGTAAAGTTACAGTAGAGTAAATGTGAAGTAAAATGAACCGCTTTTTCACACTTGTCCTTATTTTCACACCTCTCCTGCATTGTTCCTTGTCTCATGATTGGGGTAAACATATCAAATAAATAAATGAACAATAAACAAGTTTGTAGCCTGAACCAAGGGGGTCAACACTCTGCAATACACACTGTCCTTATTGCACAAAGTCTGCTCTCAATGGAGACACAAAATCAATCCAGTTTTCCCAGTAGTTTTTAAAAGTTTCTGATTTTAGTCTAGCTGAGAAAGTCAGCTTCTCCATTCTATATATATCGAGCATTACATCTACCCAATCCTCTATTTTTGGTGGATCTTTTTTTAGCCATTTTCTGGTGATGGCCTTTTTAGCCACCACCACCATTATTCGAAATATGTATTTAATCTCCTGGTTCTCTTTTCCCAAATATAAAACTTCAAATGAAAGTGGAATTTGCACTTTCAGAATTGTTTCCATACTCTTCTTTAACTCTTGCCAAAAAGGTATAATACAAGGGCATCCCCAAAAGATATGAAAATGGTCTGCCTTATTTTCCCCACACAGTCTCCAACGTCGTGTGTCTTGAGATTTCTGTTGTGTTGGTGTAATAAAGTATCTTACAATGTTCCTCCAACCATATTCTCTCCATGAGAGGGAGCATGTTGTTTTCCACTGTCCTTCATTTACCTTGTCCCATTCCTCCTCTGATAACTGCCACCCAGCCTCTTTTCCCCCCTTTTCTTTTATATATGTCATATTGTTACCCTTTAATCTTTCCACTTCTTTATATAGTTTTGTGATTAGTTTCTTTCCCTGGTCTGAATCATATGCTGAGATGAATAACTTAATGATTCCTGACTCAGGCTCATCTGAATTAAACTTTTTTATAGTTTACTCCATATAATGCTGCATCTGTAGATATCTGTATAAATCTTGATTGTTTAATCCATACTGATTTTTTAGATCCTGAAAACTTTTGATGGTCTTCTTTTTAAAAAGTTCCCAAAATATTTTTGGTCCCGCGTCCCATCTACTGAATCTACTATCTGCTGTGTTTGGTGTGAAGTCTGAATCATATGCGATTCATCTCAATACCTTACTCTGTTCAATCACTTTATTCTTTGATATAATCTCAAGAAATTCCCTCAAGCAGTCCAAGTTACCAGATATAATGAAATTCCCTACTGACAGTCCTAACATATCACATTCACAGTGACGTTACTCTGACCTTTAACTTCGAAGGGAATCCTTCATCTTTGAATTGAAGTTAATATTTTTACCAAGTTTGACGACATTCCCATGAGCTGATCTTTAGATATCAATTTAAGGAAAAATATTTACATACTTTGTGAGAACACTGTGACATTTGGCTACCAAAATGAAACCCAAATTCATGTGAATGTGAAAAAATTCCCTGAAGGCATTTCGGATATATCACATTTACAAGGCAAGAAGTGAACTTTGTGAGGTCCTAGTGACCTTGCCGTTTGATCTTTGACAACTGAATTCTATTCAAGTCATCATTGAGTCCAAATGAATGTTTGTGCCACATGTAATGATATTTCCTTTGGACAATCCTGATAAATTGTATTCAAAACAATGCAAAGTCATGTGAGCTTGACCTTTTGACCTTTGACTAACATAACGTAGTTGTTCATGAGATATCGCATTCACATGAATGGGCAAGACAGATGGATGGACAACCTGAAAACATAATGCCTCTGGCCATACTGAATGTGACAATGGTAAAGAAAGAAATAGAGCAATACATGATAAATAATTTGTTCCATGTTCTTTTATTTTACATGGATGATTTCTTGACAAAACAAGCCAACTCTATAAATGTGAACTGAGTGTCAGAAATTAACATGACATTCATAGCATCTGCAAACAATTTTTCCCCACAAATTTCTGTAACTTTCTGAGAATCTACATCACAGTATATTGTAAAATATCATGTGTTTCAATACTCACCTTATTGATGGAACCTCAGTGATGTCTACTGTCCCTGGCTCAGACACTCTCTCAAGCATCTACAGTACATGTCAAGACAGGTAATGGTAGCATTAAAATAACATTAGATTTCTACAATTCAGTTGAACTATTATAGTTTCAGATATTAACCATTTAATTCCGAGTTCAGTCAGGAACCCTTTGTTATGATTTACCCATTTGTTGCAAATGGGGACACAGTTATGATTGGCGCTGAAGGCTCCATTCTTTGGATGTTCCCTGGTTAGCCGAGCAGCATGCTAAGATGAAACAGGGAACATATGCAGAACCCCCCAGTGGGCGTAGCAGGCAAGGTACTTTGGTTAAGATGATTTACCACAACCGTGTTTGTACTCTGTGCTGTGGTGGCAATTTCTGTGAAACAAGCAAAATGTCAAACACTTCTTTATGTAAGTTTAATTCAGCATTTGCAGATGGACTCATTAGTACACATCACCTGATTGATATGCACAAATGAGCAAAGAACATAGGAGAATCTGTGTTCTTATAACTCACAGCCCCCTCCCACTAAGCATGCAAAGGTATATTCAAGTTCAGGATTTCCACAATGACATTCTCACTTTAAACTTAATTTAAGGTATCTCAAATTGAGGCAAATTAAAGCTGACCTTGAAATATGATCAGTCACAATCAAATTGTCATATATCACAAATCATAAACTGGATTTATTTACATAATTAATTATGGATAAAATTACAAAGTATGTTGCAGAAATCTGGAATAGATATCTATATCATTGAGCATTGTACAAGATGACAAGTAAATTATTTTTAAATAAACAGCATGGAAATGGACATGTTACTACATGTTCTACTGAATAAGGGATCAGCCACTTGCTATCCGTAATGCAAACAGTCATCATCAGGGACATAGTCATCAGAGAGATCATAGTTAATAATCATCCCAAGGTACTTGTTCCGTAGTTCTTTACAAAGTCTACCACCTGTACCTTGATGATAGTACTCTGAGAGTTTGAGGGCTGATGCCTAAAACTCATGTCCTTGGTTTTGTCACATTTAGTACTAAAAATGCACAGTCACACCAATACAGATTCACAATCCACAATGGGACCATGGCTGTTCTCATCCGCATGGAGGAGAGAGAGATATACTTAACACCTTTCGTCAAAAAGTGACAGTTTTACGACTTTGAACTTTTACCTAGTGAGGTCACGAGAAGAGAGGGGGGGGGGGGGGGGGGGGGAGAAGAGGGGGGTGATAAGAGGGGGAGGAGGGGGGTTTAGGAAGTGGGGGGTCATAAAAAAAAAAAAAAAAATAGATAAAGTGAGGGGGAATAAAAACCAGATACGGGGTGAGATCAGAGAGCGCGCTTTGCTGCACGAGAACTCAGTATGTAAACATCCAAAGAATAACAACAGGCGTGATTGTATGGCTCCTCTCTCTCACAGACAGAGGCCCAAATGATGCAGAAAAATAAAAAACTAAATGGGTAAAACAGGAACAAGGATCCAAGTTGACTTTCTATGGCTTTGACTGTCTCAGATTTGGTCAAGCTTGTCAGGGTGTGTTATCACAGATCAAAAATTTTATGACTTTTTATTTTAAGGCTGGAGGTTCCCTATCTATCTATCTATCTATCTATCTATCTATCTATCTATCTATCTATCTATCTATCTATCTATCTATCTATCTATCTATCACAAACTGAACTAAATTCTCAAACACTACCTGTGTGCTCAAAAGTCCTGTTCGTTTAATAGAGTCTAGAGCTACCTACTAACTAACTACTACCACAAACTAAATCCTCCAGGCTGCTCGTTTACCAGCCAGCTCACAGTATGTAATGTGTAAATCAGACAGTGTTAGAGTTTAAAAAAAAAAAATATTTACACTATGTAGCTAGGCTTGCAGTTCCAGTCTTTATGGTATCAAAGCTTATCATATCCTAGACCTGACACTGTTTGATGCACAGAGCTACAGTATCTTCTCATGTGAGTGACGTTGCTGCAAACTAGTACTTTTCCAAAGCTGTCCGTGATAATGTGGGGTGCAGTGTCATACTGTGCACTTCGAGTATTCTCAAAATAAATCCACTCAATTTACCAAAAAAATCTGATGAGCCATCAAATGCACTCATCAAACAGAATCAGAACAAGAGATTGATGTATACACAATGTATTTGTATCAGACAAACTGAAAGGACATTTTGTTACTTTCTAAATATTAAACTCTAAAACATTACACAGCCTTTTATCACTATACTTTGCTCTTAATTTCATATTGTTTCAAATAATTGTATATTTTATTTTCAGATATGTTGAACTGTTTTCTATTATTATTATTAACAAAAAAATTTTTTTGTGCTAATTAAACTCATGGATCTTGTGAAAGAGCATGCTGATTACGGATAACCGCCTTCTGATGTATGTAGCAAAGGGCCAGGAGTGATTAGGCAGCCAACTAGTGTGGGAAAAGCGGTGACTCACAGGTTATGCAACTGAAAATCACCTGAAGTAGTGGTTTGAATATGATTATATATGTTATCTAAATGAATGGGACCTTTAGTCTGAGTTATTCTTTGACCCTAAATAATAATAAACCAAGGGCATGGGAGTGCCTAATCAATGATTAACTTATTTTAATTTTACTTTTACTTTAAAATTGATCCTTGAATACAACTTTTGTTCCAGGTGAAGACTCAGGTACAGTTTAAGCTAATTAATTGATTTTTATAAGGACATAGAGTTTTGTCTGTGAGCACTGGATGTGTGCTAATTGTTATCTCGGGTTTTCAATGAAACCTTATTAAACAATTGGACAAATGAAGTCTTATATTTATGTAACCCAGATCTCCTGGGCCTGAGTTCGTAAACACAAAAAAAAATGAATATGATCTCAGAAGAATATTTGAAACGAATCTTATCTTTTGTTTAAATTCCTCTAATTAATATTAAAGACCACCACAACTGTATTTTAAAAGTCAAAACCTTCACAGGTGTTTATTAACAATAGGAAATAAATGAAAAGGCTGTGAATTCCTCTCAGGAAGTAAAATATTTACAAAACAAAATAAATGCACAAAATAAAATACAGGGTCTTTTTAAATTGTTTAAACTGTTCCTTTGACTTCTCAATTTACCCTTTAATTCACTGGTTAAATAAAATCTTTACCTTTCACAGGTCTCTGAATAAAAACAAACACAATTCCTATCAACTGTAAATTAACTCACAAACATCACATGTGGGCCCACTTCAGAAATGATCAACTTGAAACTTAGTTGCAGGCCTGTAGTGATGCTCGGGTGCGGTGAGGCCTGAAAACTGAGTGGCCACTTCACTCAATCAAGAGCATAAAATAAAAGCATGTGCATTGTCATATCAGTTCGATACTCACAGGTCCAAAACGAGGAGCAATGGGGCAATGACAGTCACAGAAAGGGGTGATGGCAGTCACAATCCGAACACAGGCAGCACACACAGTGGCGAAAATCCAGGGAAGAATAAAACAGCAGGGTCCATCCACCAGCAACCATCTCAGTTTCTCTCTCTCTTCACAGACGTCCGTCTCCTTTAATTACATGAACTCTTTTGAGCCATAATATCATCAGGCTAAATCGTACTGACTTAACGTTAGCCCGTTTTTAGCATTGAAAACAACAGTGCTAAAGCTAAGATATACAGACACATTTCAAACTTTAGAATTGGCTCTCCTACAACTGAAGTACTGTGGTTTCATTTCTGTCCGGGTGTATTTGTCAACCTAAATGAGCTGAAACCAACACCAAGGTTACTGGCAGCACTGCTTGCACACAGCAACACAGCCATTCACCCAATCAAGTTTACCTGGGTTTTAGTCAAGGTATATATGCTTCAGTGGGATACAGCTGACAGGCCTAATGGTCAATTCCTTTTGAATTGACCAATTGACCTTAGGAACAAATCATTTAACCAGTACTTCACATACTGCGAAGTAACACTATGAACTGAAAAACATTAGATGCACAAGTTACCATGTAAAATAAACACTATATAACAAGAAAACAATGGTAGCCTTGTCATAGCACCACATTACACTGCTTACACATATATAAAGTTTTACCTTAAACAGACCATTAGTTTTAGCCATTAATTTTCAACAATATTTTATAGTATTAAACAGTATAGTAGATTACATACAAATCATTTAAAAAAACAGTAATACAAAATCTGTCTGCAGGCGGAGCATTAATCATTAATCATTCAGGAATGATAAAGGAATGATAAAAGAAATGTAAATGTTTTCTTTCCAGTCACTGTGACCTTTGACCACTGAAATCTAACATATTCATCTTTGAATCAAAGTGGATCAAATAAATTAACTCTTGAGTCCAACTAAATGTGAAATGATTCCCTCAAGGTGTTCCGGAGATACTGTGTCATGTTCACAAAATAATTTGCTTGTGAGGCTACAGTGACATTGACCGTTGACCACCAAAATCTAATCAGGTCACATTTAAGTCCAAGTGAATGATCTGTGCCAAATTTGTAGAAATTCTCTCAAGACGTTCTCGACATATATGACAAGAATGGGAAAAAAATACCTAAAACATATGGACATTGGCTGTCAGGACAGGAAAATAGAAATCTGAAGCTGTGAGATGGTCATTATTTATGAATCATCAAATGGCATTAAAATGACATTAATTATCCCTTCTATGTAGTCTTATGTTTTGCTTTATATGTGGGTTTTAAGATGGGAGATGTTTGTACATAAATTTGCAGAGATAATAGTGTAACTTAAAAGATTACATGAGCTAGTCCATTCATGTGATAGATAACAAACTCTACAGAAACTCAGTCAATTCCCTTGAGTTTCGGTTCGTCTTCAACTCGGCTGAGGTAATCAGGATCTGGGTATCCATAGCTGCAAAGACAATGACAGAAAATAAATGACTTTATATGGACAGTTTCCTATCAATGAAAATCTGTACGCATGATTGGTGGTCATTAGCCCTGTAGCATGCTGCCAGCAAAAACACAAGACTTGTGTACAGATGATTACATTGAGGTCACATGAATAAGTTTCTCTTTTCACAAATACACAGATTATATACATTTTATTATATACATATTTTATATGTGATTTGCGGCTGTGGCTGCAGGGGGGTAGAGAGGTGGACCTCTAACCAGTAGGTCGGTGGTTCTATCTGCATGCCAAACTGTCCTTGGGCAAGATACTGAACCCAGAATTACACACTCATAGAAAAAGTGCTGCCCATAGATGCAGTGTAGGAATGTGTGAATGGGTGAATGGCAATAAATTGTACTGTAAAGCTCTTTGAGTGGTCATCAAGACTAGAAAAGCTCTATATAAATACAGACCAATTACCATTTCTGTCACAGCCCTCTTACTTAGGCTCCGGCCATAATGAACTGATTACAGGGAAGGCCGTTTTGTTCTTGTGAATGTGTCTGAGCAGAGAATCTCCTGCTACGTTGTTTATATGTGGAAAACAAACTGGGGAATGTCTTTGCACATTCAAAGTGACAGTCTTGTGAAAACACCTCCTACTTTTCACCATCGCTGTTGGTCGTTCGTAGTATTATAAGCAACCAAGTGCGGAGTAGACAATCTACTTCCTGTTCACACTGACCTGGTGTCATGATAAACGTTTATGTACCAGTCAGATACAGGCTACTTAACTGTTGTTAAATGTTTAAGATAAAAGTACTTGTTTGACCTATTATTCTATCATTTTATTCATCTACATTATGTCATTAGACCATTTATACTGAAGTAGCTGAGTAAGCAGCAAGTGAAGCTACAGTAAAATACATTATAAACTGTTTTATAAACAGAAATGTTAGATATATTGTGGGAGCTTGTTTCTCTTTGATTTGTGGTGAGTTACTGGATCATTTAAGCTTCTGAGAACTTCAGATGGAAAAAAAAAGCTTTAAACGACGAGAATTATTTTTCAGAAACAAAAAATGTTCAAAACCACTCGTAAAGTCATTAACAATGTGTTTAACAGCTTGTTATATTATGTATTGTTTGAAATCTTCATTTTAAAGTAAGCTGTCAAATAAATGCAATGCAGTATAACATACAATATTTCTCTCTGAAATGAACAAGAGTAGAATTTTGAAGTAGTGTTAAGTGCTTTTATGTTGTGAAATAAAAAAGAAATATTGATATTTACAGTATTTGTATTTGTGAGTATTTTATGTGTAGTGTAAACTGTCCAGCCTGCAGAAGAGGAGTTATGTACATCTTGGGGAGCATATTCTTCTCTTAAGTGGAGAACAAAATATGCTTATTTAGTGTATAAGTATGTTTATTACTACACTAACAAACAACTAAGGCCAAAATATTGAAATCTACATTTTCTCTGTCTATTGCTACAATTTGAAGTAAAGAGGTGAGATCTTGAATCTGTCAATGAGCAGCGTGTCTCACACTGCTGAGCTGCGCTGATCACTCAGGCAGTGGACACTCCAAAATATGTTAACATGGGTGCAAAAATTATTCATAATGATCACAATATTGACTGAAATAATCATGATCATGTTTTTTGCCATAATCGAGCAATCCAAATCTGTGTCACAGGTGTGTGATCTACATCCATAAAAAGTGTCCTCACCAAGTTGGCCCCCCGTGTGTTGAGGTTTTGTGGTGAAGATCATTCCCAGTTGTCGGTGGTGTAGCATTAACCAGCAGTACTCTACATAAACATTCTTTATTCTCACCCTGTTCTTCTCATGAATTATGAGTTCTCTTAAATCATCCCACTGGAAAAGAAATCAATCATCTGTTGGTGGAAATATACCGATACAATTTATAAGGCTAATTAGCTGTCTGTCTGATATTATTATTTTTTGAAAAAAATGGAATATCTGTGTTTTGTCTTTTACACTCTTATTTAATTCTCCTCTTTCTTTCCTTTTTGTACTCAGACATTATCTATGCTTATTATAGTGATTTATCAGCATCAGTATGTTGCTGGAAATTTCTTATTTTCAATTAATATTTCTAATAAATAAACGATTAACCATAAAAATGTGGACTCAGAGTCACTCTTAGCCACATAATAATGGACATCTTGGAAGAACATAATTAGGTGGATAAACATCTACTGTCTGTCTGCATGCGGAGCATCCTAATCCTGGTCAGACATATGAAGGTGTATCGTGCATGGCCTATCTCCCAGACTCCTCAGAGGGCAGGAGGATCCTGAAGCTGTTGATACGTGCCTTTGATTAGAGACTCATCTTCACCGTGGATCGCTCCACTAACACTGGCAGGAATAATACAGTCACATGATCATGATTATTTCAGTCAATATTGTGATCATTATGAATAATTTTGGCACCCATGTTAACATATTTTGGAGTGTCCACTGCCTGAGTGATCAGCGCAGCTCAGCAGTGTGAGACACGCTGCTCATTGACAGATTCAAGATCTCACCTCTTCACTTCAAATTGTAGCAATAGACAGAGAAAATGTAGATTTCAATATTTTGGCCTTAGTTGTTTGTTAGTGTAGTAATAAACATACTTATACACTAAATAAGCATATTTTGTTCTCCACTTAAGAGAGGAATATGCTCCCCAAGATGTACATAACTCCTCTTCTGCAGGCTGGACAGTTTACACTACACATAAAATACTCACAAATACAAATACTGTAAATATCAATATTTCTTTTTTATTTCACAACATAAAAGCACTTAACACTACTTCAAAATTCTACTCTTGTTCATTTCAGAGAGAAATATTGTATGTTATACTGCATTGCATTTATTTGACAGCTTACTTTAAAATGAAGATTTCAAACAATACATAATATAACAAGCTGTTAAACACATTGTTAAAGACTTTACGAGTGGTTTTGAACATTTTTTGTTTCTGAAAAATAATTCTCGTCGTTTAAAGCTTTTTTTTTTTTTTTTTTTCCATCTGAAGTTCTCAGAAGCTTAAATGATCCAGTAACTCACCACAAATCAAAGAGAAACAAGCTCCCACAATATATCTAACATTTCTGTTTATAAAACAGTTTAATGTATTTTACTGTAGCTTCACTTGCTGCTTACTCAGCTACTTCAGTATAAATGGTCTAATGACATAATGTAGATGAATAAAATGATAGAATAATAGGTCAAACAAGTACTTTTATCTTAAACATTTAACAACAGTTAAGTAGCCTGTATCTGACTGGTACATAAACGTTTATCATGACACCAGGTCAGTGTGAACAGGAAGTAGATTGTCTACTCCGCACTTGGTTGCTTATAATACTACGAACGACCAACAGCGATGGTGAAAAGTAGGAGGTGTTTTCACAAGACTGTCACTTTGAATGTGCAAAGACATTCCCTAGTTTGTTTTCCACATATAAACAACGTAGCAGGAGATTCTCTGCTCAGACACATTCACAAGAACAAAACGGCCTTCCCTGTAATCAGTTCATTATGGCCGGAGCCTAAGTAAGAGGGCTGTGACAGAAATGGTAATTGGTCTGTATTTATATAGAGCTTTTCTAGTCTTGATGACCACTCAAAGAGCTTTACAGTACAATTTATTGCCATTCACCCATTCACACATTCCTACACTGCATCTATGGGCAGCACTTTTTCTATGAGTGTGTAATTCTGGGTTCAGTATCTTGCCCAAGGACAGTATGGCATGCAGATAGAACCACCGACCTACTGGTTAGAGGTCCACCTCTCTACCCCCCTGCAGCCACAGCCGCAAATCACATATAAAATATGTATATAATAAAATGTATATAATCTGTGTATTTGTGAAAAGAGAAACTTATTCATGTGACCTCAATGTAATCATCTGTACACAAGTCTTGTGTTTTTGCTGGCAGCATGCTACAGGGCTAATGACCACCAATCATGCGTACAGATTTTCATTGATAGGAAACTGTCCATATAAAGTCATTTATTTTCTGTCATTGTCTTTGCAGCTATGGATACCCAGATCCTGATTACCTCAGCCGAGTTGAAGACGAACCGAAACTCAAGGGAATTGACTGAGTTTCTGTAGAGTTTGTTATCTATCACATGAATGGACTAGCTCATGTAATCTTTTAAGTTACACTATTATCTCTGCAAATTTATGTACAAACATCTCCCATCTTAAAACCCACATATAAAGCAAAACATAAGACTACATAGAAGGGATAATTAATGTCATTTTAATGCCATTTGATGATTCATAAATAATGACCATCTCACAGCTTCAGATTTCTATTTTCCTGTCCTGACAGCCAATGTCCATATGTTTTAGGTATTTTTTTCCCATTCTTGTCATATATGTCGAGAACGTCTTGATGAATTTCTACAAATTTGGCACAGATCATTCACTTGGACTTAAATGTGACCTGATTAGATTTTGGTGGTCAACGGTCAATGTCACTGTAGCCTCACAAGCAAATTATTTTGTGAACATGACACAGTATCTCCGGAACACCTTGAGGGAATCATTTCACATTTAGTTGGACTCAAGAGTTAATTTATTTGATCCACTTTGATTCAAAGATGAATATGTTAGATTTCAGTGGCCAAAGGTCACAGTGACTGGAAAGAAAACATTTACATTTCTTTTATCATTCCTTTATCATTCCTTAATGATTAATGATTAATGCTCCGCCTGCAGACAGATTTTGTATTACTGTTTTTTAAATGATTTGTATGTAATCTACTATACTGTTTAATACTATAAAATATTGTTGAAAATTAATGGCTAAAACTAATGGTCTGTTTAAGGTAAAACTTTATATATGTGTAAGCGGTGTAATGTGGTGCTATGACAAGGCTACCATTGTTTTCTTGTTATATAGTGTTTATTTTACATGGTAACTTGTGCATCTAATGTTTTTCAGTTCATAGTGTTACTTCGCAGTATGTGAAGTACTGGTTAAATGATTTGTTCCTAAGGTCAATTGGTCAATTCAAAAGGAATTGACCATTAGGCCTGTCAGCTGTATCCCACTGAAGCATATATACCTTGACTAAAACCCAGGTAAACTTGATTGGGTGAATGGCTGTGTTGCTGTGTGCAAGCAATGCTGCCAGTAACCTTGGTGTTGGTTTCAGCTCATTTAGGTTGACAAATACACCCGGACAGAAATGAAACCACAGTACTTCAGGAGAGATGGTAATTATTGACTACCATGGTGGTGGAGGTTGGTTGCAATGATCTGCAGCATGCCTATCTTTATTGTGCCCATGCCTTTCCTCACTTCTCTCCGGCCTCTGACAGGGAGAGGATGACAAGTGATGGTAAATGGTTTGTATTCATATAGAGCTTTTCTAATCTTGATGACCACTCAGAGCGCTTTACACTACAGTTTGCCATTCATTGTCGTTCACACACATTCATACAGTGCGTCTATTAGCAGAACTTTTTTTTTCTATTCAAGGACACTTCAGCATGCAGATGAGGCAAACTGGGGATTGAACTGCTACCCTTCTGGTAACCGCTCTACCCCTCCACCATAGCTTCCCATGATCAGGACAACTTACCGCCATTTACTTTAAATGTGACATTAAACATGTGACGGATCCCACGTTATTTTACATTTCTAATGGACATTTATATTCTGCATGTGCATGTGTTTGCTAACTTTCTGAATTTTTAATTGCTAAATGCACTTACATGAACAAATCAAGGCACATTTACATTTTTACTGAAAGTATGTTATTAAGTCAACAGTGAAATTTACCAAAGCAGCTGCTGGGACCTTCCAGAATGCAGGAGGGGGAGGAGTGGGAGGGGAGGGGTTCTGGTTCAGTTGTAGGAGAGCCAATTCTAAAGGTTGAAATGTGTCTGTATATCTTAGCTTTAGCACTGTTGTTTTCAATGCTAAAACGGGCTAACGTTAAGTCAGTACGATTTAGCGTGATGATATTATGGCTCAAAAGAGTTCATGTAATTAAAGGAGACGGACGTCTGTGAAGAGAGAGAGAAACTGAGATGGTTGCTGGTGGATGGACCCTGCTGTTTTATTCTTCCCTGGATTTTTGCCACTGTGTGTGCTGCCTGTGTTCGGATTGTGACTGCCATCACCCCTTTCTGTGACTGTCGTTGCCCCATTGCTCCTCGTTTTGGACCTGTGAGTATCGAACTGATATGACAATGCACGTGCTTTTATTTTATGCTCTTGATTGAGTGAAGTGGCCACTCAGTTTTCAGGCCTCACCGCACCCGAGCATCACTACAGGCCTGCAACTAAGTTTCAAGTTGATCATTTCTGAAGTGGGCCCACATGTGATGTTTGTGAGTTAATTTACAGTTGATAGGAATTGTGTTTGTTTTTATTCAGAGACCTGTGAAAGGTAAAGATTTTATTTAACCAGTGAATTAAAGGGTAAATTGAGAAGTCAAAGGAACAGTTTAAACAATTTAAAGAGACCCTATATTTTATTTTGTGCATTTATTTTGTTTTGTAAATATTTTACTTCCTGAGAGGAATTCACAGCCTTTTCATTTATTTCCTATTGTAAATAAACACCTGTGAAGGTTTTGACTTTTAAAATACAGTTGTGGTGGTCTTTAATATTAATTAGAGGAATTTAAACAAAAGATAAGATTCGTTTCAAATATTCTTCTGAGATCATATTCATTTTTTTTTGTGTTTACGAACTCAGGCCCAGGAGATCTGGGTTACATAAATATAAGACTTCATTTGTCCAATTGTTTAATAAGGTTTCATTGAAAACCCGAGATAACAATTAGCACACATCCAGTGCTCACAGACAAAAATCTATGTCCTTATAAAAATCAATTAATTAGCTTAAACTGTACCTGAGTCTTCACCTGGAACAAAAGTTGTATTCAAGGATCAATTTTAAAGTAAAAGTAAAATTAAAATAAGTTAATCATTGATTAGGCACTCCCATGCCCTTGGTTTATTATTATTTAGGGTCAAAGAATAACTCAGACTAAAGGTCCCATTCATTTAGATAACATATATAATCATATTCAAACCACTACTTCAGGTGATTTTCAGTTGCATAACCTGTGAGTCACCGCTTTTCCCACACTAGTTGGCTGCCTAATCACTCCTGGCCCTTTGCTACATACATCAGAAGGGGGTTATCTGTAATCAGCATGATCTTTCACAAGATCCATGAGTTTAATTAGCACAAAAAAAAATGTTGTTAATAATAATAATAGAAAACAGTTCAACATATCTGAAAATAAAATATACAATTATTTGAAACAATATGAAATTAAGAGCAAAGTATAGTGATAAAAGGCTGTGTAATGTTTTAGAGTTTAATATTTAGAAAGTAACAAAATGTCCTTTCAGTTTGTCTGATACAAATACATTGTGTATACATCAATCTCTTGTTCTGATTCTGTTTGATGAGTGCATTTGATGGCTCATCAGATTTTTTGGGTAAATTGAGTGGATTTATTTTGAGAATACTCGAAGTGCACAGTATGACACTGCACCCCACATTATCATGGACAGCTTTGGAAAAGTACTAGTTTGCAGCAACGTCACTCACATGAGAAGATACTGTAGCTCTGTGCATCAAACAGTGTCAGGTCTAGGATATGATAAGCTTTGATACCATAAAGACTGGAACTGCAAGCCTAGCTACATAGTGTAAATATTTTTTTTTTTTTTAAACTCTAACACTGTCTGATTTACACATTACATACTGTGAGCTGGCTGGTAAACGAGCAGCCTGGAGGATTTAGTTTGTGGTAGTAGTTAGAGCTCTAGACTCTATTAAACGAACAGGACTTTTGAGCACACAGGAAGTGTTTGAGAATTTAGTTCAGTTTGTGATAGATAGATAGATAGATAGATAGGGAACCTCCAGCCTTAAAATAAAAAGTCATAACATTTTTGATCTGTGATAACACACCCTGACAAGCTTGACCAAATCTGAGACAGTCAAAGCCATAGAAAGTCAACTTGGATCCTTGTTCCTGTTTTACCCATTTAGTTTTTTATTTTTCTGCATCATTTGGGCCTCTGTCTGTGAGAGAGAGGAGCCATACAATCACGCCTGTTGTTATTCTTTGGATGTTTACATACTGAGTTCTCGTGCAGCAAAGCGCGCTCTCTGATCTCACCCCGTATCTGGTTTTTATTCCCCCTCACTTTATCTTTTTTTTTTTTTTTTTTTATGACCCCCCACTTCCTAAACCCCCCTCCTCCCCCTCCTCTTATCACCCCCCCCCCCCCTCTCTTCTCGTGACCTCACTAGGTAAAAGTTCAAAGTCGTAAAACTGTCACTTTTTGACGAAAGGTGTTAAGTATATCTCTCTGAGGAGACTTACTGTCACAGAGTCATCAGCAAATTTGAAAAGTAATCTGTTGTCATGCCAGCTGCGGCAGTCATCAGTATACACATTACAGAGTGCAAAGATCAGGAGAAGACCCTGTGAATGATGACAATGTCTCTTAGGTGCATTTGTTTACCCTCACTTTCTGTGTTAGTTGTCAGTTGCAGCTTGAGGTATCATGCATGTATCCAAAATTATCTTTTCCAGGCACTATACTGGTACTGTAGTCACTACAAGTTACGTACGTTCCATTTTGCCTGGGGACATTTAAAACAAACCAGTCTACAACACAGTTAACATCACATGAAAATCAACCGCCCTCCTCATCTTTTCATATTTTTTTATTCCTCAATTTTTTGATGTGGATTTAGAATTTGATACTGAGCATAGTCATGAAATTGGCTCCCGAATAGAAATGGTACAAGTTGTCAAACTTATGTTACCTACATAAATCCCCACAGATTTCAAAAACATTCTCAGAACACAGTTTACATCACAGTATATTATAAGGTATCACATTTTTAATTACTCACCTTATTGATGGAACCTCAACCATATTTACTGTCCCTGGCTCAGACTCTCTCTCAAGCATCTACAGTAGGTGTTTTCATTCCCAAAACACAGGCTCTCTTGTGGTTCCAAGAGTCTGTAAGAATAGAAGAGGAGGTAGAGCATTCAGCTACCAGGCAGACAACTTCTGTGCATTTACGGTTAAACTTAAAACATTCCTTTTTGATAAAGCCTGGCTGGATCAGGTGAGTCCTGAACCATCCCTTAAGCTGCTATAGGTCTAGACTGCTGGGGAAACTCCCATCATCCACAGAGCACTTCTCTCTGTCTCTCTGCTATACAAATAAACACTCGTGGACATGGAATATCGTGAATCGTCTTCATAAAAGTGACACTAAAAACTCAAAGTACTCTTCAAATAAAGTTTCTCCAAACGTGTTTGTTATTTTATGTAGTTATTAACACGATATTCCATGTCCAAGAGTCCATTTCCCCGGATAAGATGGGTTTTATTCGTTATTTACCACTATAAACACACTCTGACCTCCTCGAGCTTTTATTTTGGTACTTCCTGTTACCGGCATTTGAATTTGCATATTAGTTAAATATTTAGTTTCACCCGAAACATTTAGATTTAACATTTAGATTTAACATTTGGATTTAAATATTTAAAATATCTCTACGTTGACAAATATTGTTGTAAATGTGCAAAAGTGACTCTCAAAAATTCACACAAGTTTTTTAAACATGGTTTGAAGCTAAATGTGACAAAATGTTGCTGTTATTTTCAGCGTGAGCTGCTTAACAAACTGCACCCCATAAAAGAAGAGTTGAAGTAGCGTACAAAATGGCCGTGGTAGTAATGATAAACTAATCGCATGAGGGATCGTCTCAGTTGTTAATTTGGAAAAAGGGAAACTGTAATAAAGTTATTACATTACCTGAAAGGGACCTGTCTGCCCCTGCTGCCTTCTAGCCGTATAACGTTATTAAAAATTTAAAACAAGAAAGATCTTACCTTTGCACCTTTCCTGCCACACAGGGAAAGACAACGCCTCCACGACACACACAAATGAAACTTATCTCTCTCTCACGTGTGTGTGTGTGTGTGTGTGTGTGTGTGTGTGTGTGTGTGTGTGTGTGTGTGTGCGCGCGCGTCGGGTCAGATCAAGGTGGTCAGCGGGACCTTTCACGTGACTCCTGCATTTAGAGACGCGGTCTTTCCCTGCGTGGAGTTGGAGAGAGCAAGCGACCTTCGGTGACCACGGACAATGATATTCCGGCTGAAATCTTGATACGGACACACAGGGGATGCAGAGGACGCAAAAAACTACGGAGAAAAAGGCGAGTCTTCCCTCCATTGTCATGGGAAACGTGAGATCGCTGGGGAATAAGATGGACGAGCTGACTACACTGGTCCAAAGTCAGAAGGAGTATCGTGAGTGTAGTTTAATATGCTTTACGGAGACATGGCTGCACCAGGATGTTCCCGACGAAAACACCACCATCAAGGGCTTCCATACTGTGCGCGTGGACAGAGACAGCGTTCAGAGCGGTAAGCGCAAAGGAGGGGGTCTTTGCAGGCGACTGAAAGACCGCGTCTCTAAATGCAGGTGTCACATGAAAGGTCCCGCTGATCACCTTGATCTGACCCGACACACACAGACACGTGAGAGAGAGAGAGATAAGTTTCATTTCTGATGAAAGTGTGTGTCGTGGAGGCGTGGTCTTCCCCTGTGTAGGAGAGGTGTATAGGCTGGTAAGATCTTTTTTGTTTTTTAATTTTTAATAACGTTATATGGATTACATTATAGCGTAAGGAGTTGATATGATGCGGAGCTCCCGTGTGTTGTTTTCCAATTGGTGGAAGTGAAGGGGGTTAACCCCGCAGTAAGCAACATCACCTTCAGCCCTGGATGGAACACACCTCTGGCTACGACCGGTGAGCTGAAGCAGGAACGATTGACAAGAGGAAAGTGACTGAAGGAAAGTGTGAAAGACATTCACAGATTCAGACTTTTCGGATCAATAGCAGACTCGCAAGGGGATTCGCATCAAGTTACATTGTGAAACCTTTCAGGTAATGCAATAACTTTATTAGAGTTTCCCTTTTTCCAAATTAACAACTGAGACGATCCCTCATGTGATTAGTTTATCATTAATACCACGGTCATTTTATACTCCACTTCAACTCTTCTTTACCCATCTTTCACACTTTACTGCAGTAATTTCCTCCTGTCCTCAACCAGAAATATGTCACGCTATAATGTGATCCGTATAATGTTATTAAAAATGTATAAAACACCCCACACTTGAGAACAAACACAGTTAAGATCTGTTGTTATATAGATAGTATGCTTGAATGTTGTTATATAGTATTGTTTGCAGATGCTATGAATGTGTTGTTAATTTTATGACACTCAGCCCACAGTTAAAGGTTGGTAAGTGCATAATATGAAATGGAAAATATGTTCATGAAAGAAAAAAAACATATTATTTCTGTACAGTTTACTGAATATATTGCAATACTACTGCTCAATTAATTATTGTTATTATTATCCCATCACCTATTCAATTCAATTCAATTTTATTTGTATAGCGCCAAATCATAATATACATTATCTCAAGGAACTTTACATAGAAGGTCAAGACCTTCAAATCTTGTTTAATATAAAGAAACATAACAGTTCCCACAATGAGCAGACTTTGGTGACTGTGAAGAGTAAAAACTCCCTCACTTACAGGGAGAAACCTCTAGCAGAACCAGGCTCAATGTGGACGATCATCTGCCTGGATCATCTGGTATCAGCTCTTACTAGTTAAAATGTAAACAATAACAGTGTAAAGAAGTTATTGATTATCAATGATAGCAGCAACAATTAATATAATAATTAATTAAGTATTGTTGTTAATAATAATAATAATAATAGTTGTTCTCCTTCAGTTCTGGAGTCAGAGGTATCTGCAATGAGAGAGAGAAAGAGAGAGAGGGACTATGGGAGAAAAGAGACACAACAATAACATAGTTTTTGACATTTATTAAAAAAAAAAAAAGAGTGTGGGGTGGGGGGGTGGGGGGAGGGGGGCAGAGAGACAGAGAGAAGTGGAGAAGTGCTCTGTGGATGATGGGAGTTTCCCCTGCAGTCTAGACCTATAGCAGCTTAAGGGATGGTTCAGGACTCACCTGATCCAGCAAGGCTTTATCAAAAAGGAATGTTTTAAGTTTAACCGTAAATGCACAGAAGTTGTCTGCCTGGTAGCTGAATGCTCTACCTCCTGTTCTACTCTTACAGACTCTTGGAACCACAAGAGAGCCTGTGTTTTGGGAATGAAAACACCTACTGTAGATGCTTGAGAGAGAGTCTGAGCCAGGGACAGTAAATATGGTTGAGGTTCCATCAATAAGGTGAGTAATAAAAAATGTGATACCTTACAATATACTGTGATGTTAACTGTGTTCTGAGAATGTTTTTGAAATCTGTGGGGATTTATGTAGATAACATTTATTTGACAACTTGTACCATTTCTATTTGGGGGGGGCAATTTCACGGCTATGCTCAGTATCAAATTCTAAATCCACATTAAAAAATTGAGGAGAAAAAAATATGAAAAGATGAGGAGGGAGGTTGATTTTCATGTGATTTTTATTGTGTTGTAGACTGGTTTGTTTTAAATGTCCCCCAGGCAAAATGGAACGTGCGTAACTTGTAGTGACTACAGTATCAGTAGAGTGCCTGGAAAAGATAATTTTGGATACATGCCTCGAGCTGCAACTAGCAACTGACGCAGAAAGTAATGCATGTAAGACACATTGTCATCATCCACAGGGTCTCCTCCTGTGTCCTTTCACCTCCCCTCTATAATGTGTATACTGATGACTGCCGCAGCTGGCATGACAACAGATTACTTTTCAAATTTGCTGATGACTTTGTGACAGTCAGTTTCCTCCATGCAGATGAGAACAACCATGGTCCCATTGTGGATTGTGAATCTGTAGTGGTGTGACTGTGCATTTTTACTACTAAATGTGACAAAAACCAAGGACATGAGTTTTAGGCCTCAGTCCTCAAACTCTTAGAATACTATCTTCAAGGGATATGTGGTAGACATTGTAGAGAACTACAAGTACCTTGGGATGATTATTAACTATGATATCTCTGATGTTCCTGATGATGGCTGTTTGTATTACAGATAGCAAGTGGCTGATCCCTTAATCAGTAGAACATGTACTTGTACAATGTAACTTGTTACAATGCTCAATGATATAGATATCCATTCCAGATTTCTGCAACATGCCTTGTAATTTTATCCATAATTAATTATGAAAATAAATCCAGTTTATGATTTGTGATATATGACAATTTGATTGTGACTGATCATAATTCAAGGTCAGCTTTAATTTGCCTCAATTCGAGATACCTTAAATTAAGTTTAAAGTGAGAATGTCATTGTGGAAATCCTGAACTTAAATAGTGACTAATGAAGCATTGTGTTAGTTCATGCAGGAC
This sequence comes from Paralichthys olivaceus, assembly GCF_024713975.1. Taxonomy (NCBI): domain Eukaryota; kingdom Metazoa; phylum Chordata; class Actinopteri; order Pleuronectiformes; family Paralichthyidae; genus Paralichthys; species Paralichthys olivaceus. Next base: position 864,152 of record NC_091101.1, read on the forward strand.
ACGGAGTCATGTGCTCAGCTAACGATAGGTTCATGGGTGCTCATCAGTCACTCACCAATCACAGCCCATTCTCTCACCAAAGCGGTCCCTTTAAATACGACCTCATCCTCACTGATCCCTGCTCAGCTATAACACTTTTAGCACTGTAATGGAAATGTTACATTTGTGTATGTATAATTGCATGAGCAGACATGTACTGTATGTCGAGGACTGACCAAATGGTTGACCAAATTGTTAATATAAAAGGGCAACTTTAAGGTTTACGATGGTGGCTTAAGAGACTTGAGTTTTATGGCCTCGAGAAACCACAACTTTATGGTATCTCGTTGTATCTCTGATTGGGATCAAACAACTGGGATCTCACGGGGGGGGGGGGGGGTCATCCACAGAACATGTTAACAAAAGGACAGGATGTATCTTCCACTGAGTGAAACTACAGAAGGGTAATATATACCTTTGCATGCTTAGTGGGAGGGGGCTGTGAGTTATAAGAACACAGATTCTCCTATGTTCTTTGCTCATTTGTGCATGTCAATCAGGTGACGTGTACTAATGAGTCCATCTGCAGATGCTGAATTGAACTTACAGAAAGAAATATCTGAAACTATAATAGTTCAACTGAATTGTAGATATCAAATGTTATTTTAATGTTACCATTACCTTTCTTGACATGTACTGTAGATGCTTGAGAGAGTGTCTGAGCCAGGGACAGTAGACATCACTGAGGTTCCATCAATAAGGAGAGTATTGAAACACATGATATTTTACAATATACTGTGATGTAGATTCTCAGAAAGTTACAGAAATTTGTGGGGAAAAATTGTTTGCAGATGCTATGAATGTCATGTTAATTTCTGACACTCAGTTCACATTTATAGAGTTGGCTTGTTTTGTCAAGAAATCATCCATGTAAAATAAAAGAACATGGAACAAATTATTTATCATGTATTGCTATATTTCTTTCTTTACCATTTTCACATTCAGTATGGCCAGAGGCATTACGTTTTCAGGTTGTCCATCCATCTGTCTTGCCAATTCATGTGAATGCGATATCTCATGTACAACTACGTTATGTTAGTCAAAGGTCAAAAGGTCAAGCTCACATGACTTTGCATTGTTTTGAATACAATTTATCAGGATTGTCCAAAGGAAATATCATTACATGTGGCACAAACATTCATTTGGACTGGGATTTGTGCATGTCACAATGATGACTTGAATAGAATTCAGTTGTCAAAGATCAAATGGCAAGGTCACTAGGACCTCACAAAGCACACTACTTGCCTTGTAAATGCGATATATCCGAAAGGCCTTCAGGGAATTCTTTCACATTTGGCACAAACATTCATATGAATTTGGGTTTCATTTTGGTAGCCAAATGTCACAGTGTTCTCACAAAGCATGTAAATATTTTTCCTTAAATTGATATCTAAAGATCAGCTCATGGGAATGTCGTCAAACTTGGTAAAAATATTAACTTCAATTCAAAGATGAAGAATTTTATTCCCTTCGAAGTTAAAGGTCAGAGTAACGTCACTGTGAATGTGATATGTTAGGACTGTCAGTAGGGAATTTCATTATATCTGGTAACTTGGAATGCTTGAGGGAATTTCTTATCAACGCTACATGAGTTGTCACTTGGATTTTAGCCCTCTAGCTGGTCAGGGGCCTAAACAGGGTTTTAGATGAAATAAACTAGTGAAAACATGAGAATTATTCTACATTAAATAATAGTTCCCTTTCACTTAAATCTTACACACTGGGCCTTTAATAGTTTAAAACTTATGGCACTAAGGCCCTATCACTGTGTGACAGTCCCCTATACAGCTCACCTATGGAACAATCAAATAGAATTAACAAATGCCAACAGCTGTAAACAGCTCTTTCAGCTCATTGTTCCACAGTATATTCACATCAATGTTATTTTGCACAGATAATAAATTATTTATTTCTGACTGTATGCGTTATAAATGAGACCCAGACTAGGCAGACTTAACACCTAATTTATTGCTGATCGTAAGGCCCTGCAGAGGGTGGTGAAGACAGCGGAGCGTATCATCGGCTGCCATCTCCCTTCCGTGCAAGGCATCTACAACACAAGATGCCTGAGAAAAGCACGGAACATCATAAAGGACCACAGCCACCCAGGCTATGGAATCCTCACACTGCTGCCGTCTGGAAGACGTTACCGGAGCATCCGAGCACGGACTACCAGACTCACAAACAGCTTTTTCCCCCAGGCCGTAAGGTTTCTGAACCAGCAACACTGACCCACTGAACAGTCACATCACCATGTACATTCTGCTCCCTCATTCATACAACTACACTTACTACACATATATTATTTAATTTAATACTTAATTTAATATCCCGCACTCCTTCACCCTGTAAACTGCTGCTAGCCCTTCATTTAAATTCAAATTTAAACTGTTGTACTATGTTATATGTTAAAAGTTATATGTTGTTACTATGTTGTATGTTAAATGTTAAATGTTATGTTAAATGTTATATGTCACTAGGTTATATGTTAAATGTTATGTTAAATGTTATTTACTAGGTTAATGTTAAATGTTATGTTAAATGTGTTATGTTAAATGTTATATGTTACTATGTTATATGTCATATGTTATTATATATATATATTTTTTTTTTTCAAATTTTTAAATTTTTATTTTTTATCTTTTATTTTTATTTTTTATCTTTTATTTTTATTTTTTATCTTGTATTTCCCGTCTACTGCGTAGATGTTGCCTGCCATGTCACAAGAATTTCACTGCTCTGATGACGCTAAGTTATTTGGTGCATGTGACAATAAACTTTGATTTGATTTGATTTGATTTGATTTGCTCATCTGGTGTCTATTATAGACTAAATAAGACTATTTTCATCCATCATTCATGTCCATATGAAACTTGTCAAATTTTACAGGGTTTCAGGGAACAATCAGAGGACTCCTCACTGTATCCAGACCACAGAAACAGTGTGTGATCTGTCCAGCTCTCTGACTGACCTGAACGCCTACTACACAGCTGACGTCCTGTCCGAAACCCCGAGGGGGGCCACCACTGACCTCATTGAGTCCCCTCACACCAGCACACCACGGTTCTGCCCCTACAAAGACAGTACGTTCTTCTGCTACACTCGTGAAGACTTTTTTGTAATTGACAAAACGTGTTGGAAATAACAGCTGTTAAATTGTCCCAGAGCCCGTCAGTGCTCCGGTCCTTCCCAATGACCTCTTGTTGCAGCTCAGCTCTGTCTTTCTCAAGCTGCTTTCTGACATGCACCGAACTCAGCAGTTCCTCAGTATATTTGCCAGAGGAGGTGCATGTGTGAATGCAAATGTCCAAGTGAGACGCTCCCCAGTTTTTGCAGACTTTCTCCTCCTGGCCTCCTAGTATAATGTCCGTAGAATTTCAGGAGAATTCTACGGAAGTGTATTGCATTCACTTGAAAAAAAAACAAAAAAACTGTTTTTTCTGAGTAATTTATTTTTTGGTTTGTTTTTTTGAATATTTTTTTCTGTTTTTCTGCCAATTTTTTTTTTCTGTTTTTCGAAGTAATTCTTATCTGTTTTTCGGAGTAGTTTTTTTTCTGAATTTCTGAATTATCGAGATACTTCGAACTCCCTCGGAACCTCCAACCTGCAAGTGACTCCCATGGACCTATGGTGACTCCTGCCCGCACATACATGCCCCATCTCAGCAGATCTGAATGGGCTTTCCTTCTGAGCAACCGCAAAGTCCTCAGGTGCCTGCGTAGATTCGACAAACTAATGATAATACCATCTGTATGACTTAAAGACAGGACTATCTCCCAGTGTCTTAAATCCAGATCAAAGTAAAACTTGATTAAACTAAACAAGCAGGTCATGTTTGTTTCCATTACATCTAGCTCTCAATAAAGGAATGAAAGCGCCTATTGTTTCAAATGCTCTCTAAACGCAGAAAAAAAAAATAGTCCAAAAAACAGAAGAAAAATTACTCCAAAAAATAGAAAAAAAAGTCAGAAAAACTGAAAAAATATTGATTTAGACATGCATTATAAACAGTTTTTTTTTTTTCAAGTGAATGCAATACGCTTCCGTTCAATGTGAAAGCACTGTGAGAGAGAGTGTTTGTGTGTGTGTTGCTGTTGTGAAAATGTCTGTGCAGAGAACCTCCTGTTGTGTTGTGCATGTTTGAAAGTCAGACTATGGGTAAACTCTGTAGCCAATACTGCTCACTTTACCTGTCATATCTAAAAATGGCTTCAGCGTTGTCAATGCTCACAATTTTTTGGCCTCTAACATAATTAAAATGGTAACTTCCATGAGTGATACAGTGGTGTACATGCACAGGTGACAGTCTCCCTCCCTTCTCCACAGCTGAGATAGGCAAACCTGACTTCAAGCTGGAGGTGATTGAAAGCCAAAAGAAAACCACCCTGTATGTGACTGACCCACTCACCGCCCTGTTTAAAGATGGCCACCAGCTGAACATCAGGGATATCTTTGCTGACCAGCTGCACTATAAAGTCACCGTAAAAACAAAAGCACTGGAAAGGTGAGTAAAAGGAGACATCACGATATCGGTCTCAAACAGGCATACATTTTTACTCATTATAAACTGCATGTTTTCCATTCTGTGTTTTCTGCGGAAAGTCCACATCTCTAAGACCAATTTAATAGAACTGACTGATCTGGACTTGCCTGTATGCCAGATGCGTCAGTGGAGAGCAACACACACGGCAGTAGTCTAGTCCTGACACTGAAGTTTTGGTGGCATTTACTTTTCATTGGTATTCTGTGTGAACTTACACACCAAATAAGACATTGTGAAGTATTTTTGCTCAAAACTAAGCATGCAGTTAAAATCTCTATAGCTTCTTGATGTCAACAGTGTTATTTTCTACATGAATAGACTGGAGCATCTAAATGGAATTGAAATGAAAGTTGTGCGAAAGGATGGAAACAGGGTGTATCCCTATATACCCTGTTTTATTCGTGGCAAAGCAAAGAATCAGTTAAAGCCGGATCTGACAGGACACTGGGTGTATTGCTGTGTGTGTGTGTGTGTGTGGGTGTAGCTGAAAAAAAAGCAGTCAATCGCAATGTCCCTTCTCGGGTTAAATAAAATGGTTGGCTGGTCTGGGAGTATGTCTAGATATACCACATGGCTCTCTTCAAAAGATGCAAGCATCATATGCAAATCAAAACTCGTAATTTAGTCATCTAAACATGGCACTGGTTTTTGTTAGGTTGCTACGCACGGGTCCTTTATCTAAAACTCTCTAAGTTTTACATTAACTGGAGCTGGGGACCATCAGTGAAGTAGAGGTAGCTGGCCACTGCCTCATATAATAATAGCCATGCTCATCCTGCCATTCAGATGAGTTTTGATTTCTGTAGCATTAATTTGATCTTGTTTTGGTCTGGAATTCAGTTCCTGTCAGCCTTATCAGTTGAATTTCTTTTTTGTTTTAGTTCTTTATAAATTACTTTTTGTTAGAAAAATCTGATCCATCATGTGTCTTCCCTTATTTAGTGCCAGATGACTCTGATGCGCCAAACCAAGTTATAAATTGCATGTGAAAATAAAACTGAAAATCTTGTAATTGGTACTGATGTTCAAGGACAAAAGATTATCAGCAAAGTTGGAGCAGCAAAACAAATCAAAAATAAAGAACCTGGGTGTTACTCAGGACTAGATTTTAATCCACACATAAACAATGTCACAAAGATTGCCTTTTATCATTTAAGAAACATTGCAAGAGTAAGACTGTACCTCACTTTGGAAACTGCCAAAAAGTTGATTCATGCTTTTATACTTTCTCGCCTGGACTACTGTAATGCACTATATTCAGGATTACCGAAAAAATCCATCGATCGCCTACAGCTTTTGCAAAATTCAGCAGCCATGGTTTTAATGAGAAATAGGAAAAGATTCCATATTACTCTTATTTTAGTGTCTTTACACTGGCTTCTAGCATCACTGAGGATTGATTTTAAAATTATTTTACTTGTTTTTAATTCTCTTAATGGTACAGCACCGTCATACATCTCTGACTGTTTATCGGAATATGTTACGAATCATTCCCTCAGGTCGTCTACAGCGGGCTTGCTCAATGTCCCCAAAACAAACTATAAAAGGTTTGGGGAAGCAGCAGGAAAGCTGTCTCAAAAGCCATCCTCCTGGGAAAGTAGATACAGTAAACACAAAGATCAATGTCATGAAGAAAAGCAGGAACTTGAAAGGTGCATAAAAATATCAAAAGAAATAGAGAAAACAACAACAATTTTTTTCTACAACTCCCAACATGCACTGAACTGTGTCTGTGGCCCCATATTTTTCTCATATTACTTCATGTAACTAAAGTCCATTGTTTGTGCTTCCATCTCTCTATCTCTCTCCCTCTCTCTCCAAATTTCACTACTAATACTACCACCATATTATGATTATGATGATGATGATAAACTGTTATTATTAATAATATAATTGCATCTCAATGTATCACTATTCATTATATTTATATTTTTATGACAACAACAGTCTCTCTCTGTCTCTCTCTCTCTCTTCTCTCCCCTCTTATCCACTCATCTCTCCTCTCCTCCATTATTCTCCTCTAGTCAAGGCAGATGGGCGCCCACACTGATTCCAGAAACTTGTTGTCGTCACTCACTCATAGTAAACTCACTTGAATACTATAATAATAATAATAATATTGATACTACTACTACTACTACTACTACTAATACACTTTATTCATATAGCACTTTAAAAAACGGAAGTGCTTTGACTGAAAAGCAAGCAAAGTAAATAAAAACTTGAACAAATAAAAGCAGTAATATGACAATCAAATATTAATTTGGTCCAATTTTTAGTGAAAATGGCAGAGCAGATGTTTTGGTTGCAAACCTAACAATGCTCTACTTGGCTCTACTATTGCTCTACTACTTACTTGTATGCAAGTAGAGCTATAATTCATCCTGCACATTGAGGCCTCCATCATGAAATACAATGCACAACAAAAGACATAAAACAGTTTATATTTTGTTACATGTGTAAAACAATACATACAATACAAAATACTATGAATATACACATTTCACTTAATAGTAACATGCCATCGCCCAAAGATATCAGTAATCATATCTTCAGTTTTAGAGCATTCCATTACTTCTGACTATACGTGTTGGCAGCTCTGTGCGGTAAACACATTTCCCATTAGTCTGCATGAAGGTGAGGTAAACACATTTCCCATTAGTCTGCATGAAGGTGACTGTCATCTTATGCTCAGTGACCTGGAAGTAAGCCACGCCTCCTATTGTGTGATTGACAGGACTGGAGTAGAGCTGCCAGGACTGAGGAACACTGTCCTTGTGAGTGGTGTCAGGATCGCTGACCACCCCACTCCCACTGACTACATTTGAGCTCCCATCATCCTCTCTGATGAACTGTTAAAAATACAGAGACAGACAGCAAGATACAGCGACAAAATTCATTAAAGGTTCAGTGTGTAAGATTTAGGTGAAAGGGAGCAGAAACTGAATACAAAGTAATCCTAGTGATGTTTTCACTAGTGTGTTTTATCTAAATTGTACGATTGTCGTTTTCTTAGAATGAGCCATCTATATTTAAATACTTTATATTTACATGGGGAGCAGGTCCTCTCTACAGAGGCCGCCATGTTTTTACAGTAGTAAAAAGTGGACAAACTAAACGCCTCTTTAGTTTTTATGACAAGTGAAGGCTGCCACAGGTTCTCTTTCATGTTTGGAAGAGGAGGGTAAGATGAGGGGTATTCAGCTGCAACATGAAGCTGCGCAGTATAAGTAGGAAGTATAATTCAGGAAGACTTTCTCATAAACCGTTCCTGGCAGAGGCTGTCCACACAGAGCCCAGTTCTGCCGGAGGTTTCTTACACCTGGGAGTTTTTCCTCCCCGCTGTTGCTCATGCTTGCTCGGTGTGGAACAAGTTGGATTTTGTGTTTCTTCTTGGACTTGGACTTTTGTGCAGCACCCTTAGACAACTGCTTGTTGTGATACCGTGCTATATAAATTTGAAATTTGAAATATACAATTACTCACAAATCTATCTCTCTATATATATTTCTTCTTATTAATCAGCTGATTGTGGGCATTTTGAATGGCCATTCAGATATTGCCACAATCTCATCCAGCCAGTAGTGCGGTTGTGATCAAATTTGAAATCCTTTCTCCTCTCTCCGGCAGTCAGCTGTCATTAGTGATCCGCTGTAACTCCCCTTCAACCCAATCTCCTCCGGTTTAATCAGAAACCATGGTCCAGTCCAGCAGAGTCATTCATAATTATTTCTCCATCAACCCCTCTGATGCCGATGACATCACATAGGGGTCAAAATGCCAAAAGACTTAATTGCATAGAAAAAAAAAAAAAATTCAACTGTCAAGTTAAAGTCTCTCTCTGATTGAACTGTTCTCATATCCACCACTTGTTTCCAATCTTATTTCATTGTAGGGCTTTATGCAGCACATTGATTCCCTCTTACACTGACACACACATATTGACAATCAACACATCTGTATGCTTAGACTGCAACACTCGCATTGCACAGTAGATTCCTCTTGCTCCAACGTGTTTTACAGACACACAGATCACTTCATAATGTTCAGGTAATTATAAAATTAAATATAAAACCATATCATACAAGTGGTAGATGAAGTTACCAGATATTCCATCACAGTGTATCATTCTATGTAATTGTTTCCATCTTTTCAATCCCCCCTCCCTTTCTGCTTCTGTTGTGCAGTGACTTTAGTTTTTTTACGGTCATTTTGTGCCATACAGACTTGCATAGTGAAGATAAGGCTTACAGTGTACCATTCTTAATGCTGTCTTTACTCAGTAGCCATCACATTGTGCAATCATTTACTTCATTGAGATAAGTTGAAGCCAATTGTTGGACTGTAAGTTATACTACTGCAGGAAAAACAAATGCTCATCTTCCTGGAACAATATGTCAATACTGTGCTCATATAAAATAAATAAGATTTCATCTTTATGACTAATTATATTGACCAGTAATATCCGTTGAAACAAAGTATCATTTAACCCAATAACTATCTGGATGGTTTCTAATTTTTGAAAATGTATAAAACCTGTGATTGTGTAATGTGGGCAAATGCCAGTCTTGGTGCCAAAAAATGATGCAAACTAGCTTTGAACTATCAACAAGTACAGTCTTTGTAGCACCCACTAGTGAATGCCACCTCCTGTACAGAGAGGGGCAATCTTGCACAACTCTTCTCAAACACAGTGTGATAAGTGGGATATGAAAAAGAATAAATAACTGTCAAAGAGACAGACAGACAAATAATAACACACTGAGATACACTTCCTTGATGAATCTATGTACACATGATATTTTTTATGATTGAGCGTGCACTCAATTACATACCTGCAGATTGTGGTCATGGCCAGACAAGTACACAGTGACTCTGTATTTCTTCAGCAGGGGCCTCAGTCTGTTGACCAGACAGGATGTTGGTCCGTGATGGCCGATGGACCAGACAGGATAATGACCAGCCACCACAACATAGGCTGATATGACACATGTCATACATACTGGCACTTCAGTTAAAAGGCAGCAACAGGACAAAATGTAACTGTATCACAGCTTAGAGAACAACCACACTTCTGTCTCATTTGCTTCTGTTTCTGTATCATCTGGATCATCAAACACATTTTAATATAAGGTAAAGACAATGTGAGTACATCATTGGATTTATTGAAAGGAAAGAGTTAATCTAAATCCCCCATTGAAAGGTAATCCACCCCAAAACCTAAATACTGTTCTATTTGCAATAACTTTAAGTCTTTTACATCCCTGTGGAGGAATTTTTGAACCATTGCCATTGCAGGACTTTTTAAAATCCAGCACATAGGTTTTTGAGCATGAACTGTACATTCATGCTGTACTCTAAAGTCTTGCCACAGCATCATAACCGGGTTCAAGTTGAGAGCTAACATTTGGTGTTTGTCCTGATGCCTATGTAATTACGTGCTCAGGACATTATGTGTTGCTCTACAAATTGTTTGGAGTGTCCAGGCAGTTGTATTGGCAGTTTGCTACTGCATGGCGTGAGTTTGGTTGCTTTGCAGCTTGTTTTTTCGAATTTAACTGTTGCTTGTGGGTATCTTTGTGTTATTGCGAAGTTGTGCTCTCCCTGTTGTTAAAAAAAATCCACTGTGTGTGTGTATGTGTGTGCAGAGGTGATAAAAGCACACACATTCTTTACTCAAGTAGAGGTACAGATACTTGTATTAAAAATAACTTGAGCTGAAGTTTAACCACTGTTTCGGCTTCTTTAACCAAGTAAAAGTATAAAAGTACAGGTTCTGAAATGTACTTTGACTTCTTTAACTGAACTACTCTTACTTCAAATAAAGTAAAAAACAATTCACTTAAACGGAGGGTTAAAGCAAAGATTTTTGAGCATGAAAAACTGTCCACAAGAAAATGAGTACAATGTATTGAATGAAGTATTTTCTTAAAAGGTCCAGTGTATAAGACTTAGGAGAAAGTGATCTATTGGCAAGAATTGAATATAAAATAATCCACCAGTGGGCAATCGTCAAAATTGTACAGATTGAACAGAATGGGCCCTGCTAGATGTAAATACTTTATATTTACATCAGGAGCGCGTCCAAACTGGACAAACTAAAGCTTTTGAGTTTTTATGTCAGCTGAAGTTCACCACAGGTTCTACTTCCCACCTCTGAGAGTGTCTATGTACATATGATATTCATTAGCGATATTCACTGCCACTAGATGTCACACTAGCAGCAGTATCTCAAACCATAGCAAATGTGGAGGTAATCCTGTAATTCTCCATTTACTTTAATTAAATCTCAATAGGTATATGTTTATATCAGTGATGTAAGTGTGGATATTTCAGTGGATAAGATGCATGGTGCTAAAAAGGGAACTTTTTATTAAGAGCACCTGCTAAAATGCAAAAATTAGACTTTTTTTCTTTTAATTTTTTCTTTGCCCAAACAACACCTAGCATAATATAAGGAGATTCACTTGGGGGTTGGGGGTTTACAGATAGCAAGTGGCTGATCCCTTATTCAGTAGAACATGTACTTGTACAATGTAACTTGTACAATGCTCAATGATATAGATATCCATTTCAGATTTCTGCAACATACTTTGTAAGTTTATCCATAATTAATTATGAAAATCAGCTTTAATTTGCCTCAATTCAAGATACTTTAAATGAGGTTTAAAGTGAGAATGTCATCGTAGAAATCCTGAACTTGAATTATGACTAATGAAGCATTGTGTTAGTTCATGCAGGACACAGAGTCATGTGCTCAGCTACCGATAGGTTTATGGGTGCTCGTCAGTCACCCACCAATCACAGCCCATTCTCTCACCAAAGTGGTCTATTTAAATACGACCTCATCCTCACTGATCCCTGCTCAGCTCTAACACTTTTAGCACTGTAATGGAAATGTTACATTTTTGTATGTATAATTGCATGAGCAAAGATGTATGTGGAGGACTGACCAAATGGTTGACCAAATTGTTAATCGAAAAGGGCAACTTTAAGGTTTACGATGGTGGCTTAAGAGACTTGAGTTTTATGGCCTTGAGAAACCACAACTTTATGGTATCTTTTAGTATCTCTGATTGGGATCAAACAACTGGGTTCTCACAGGGGGGGTCATCCACAGAACATGTAAACAAAAGGACAGGATGTCTCCTCCACTGAGTGAAACTACAGAAGGGTAATATATATACCTTTGCATGCTTAGTGGGAGGGGGCTGTGAGTTATAAGAACATAGATTCTCCTATGTTCTTTGCTCATTTGTGCATGTCAATCAGGTGATGTGTATTAATGAGTCCATCTGCAGATGCTGAATTAAACTTACAGAAAGAAGTGTTTGACTTTGTGCTTGTTTCACAGAAATTGCCACCACAGCACAGAGTACAAACACGGTTGTGGTAAATCATCTTAACCAAAGTACCTTGCCTGCTACGCCCACTGGGGGGTTCTGCATATGTTCCCTGTTTTTATCTTAGCACGCTGCTCAGCTAACCAGGGAACATCCAAAGAATGGAGCCTTCAGCACCAATCATAACTGTGTCCCCATTTGCAACAAATGGGTAAATCATAACAAAGGGTTCCTGACTGAACTCGGAATTAAATGGTTAATATCTGAAACTATAATAGTTCAACTGAATTGTAGAAATCTAATGTTATTTTAATGCTACCATTACCTGTCTTGACATGTACTGTAGATGCTTGAGAGAGTGTCTGAGCCAGGGACAGTAGACATCACTGAGGTTCCATCAATAAGGTGAGTATTGAAACACATGATATTTTACAATATACTGTGATGTAGATTCTCAGAAAGTTACAGAAATTTGTGGGGAAAAATTGTTTGCAGATGCTATGAATGTCATGTTAATTTCTGACACTCAGTTCACATTTATAGAGTTGGCTCGTTTTGTCAAGAAATCATCCATGTAAAATAAAAGAACATGGAACAAATTATTACTCATGTATTCCTATAATTATTTCTTTACCATTGTCACATTCAGTATGGCCACAGGCATTATGTTTTCAAGTTGTTTATCCATCTGTCTGTCCCATTCATGTGAATGCGATATCTCATGAACAACTACGTTGTGTTAGTCAAAGGTCAAAAGGTCAAGCTCACATGACTTTGCATTGTTTTGAATACAATTTATCAAGATTGTCCAAAGGAAATATCATTACATGTGGCACAAACATTCGTTTGGACTCAATGATGACTTGAATAGAATTCAGTTGTCAAAGATCAAATGGCAAGGTCACTAGGACCTCACAAAGCACACTACTTGCCTTGTAAATGCATTATATCCGAAATGCCTTCAGGGAATTCTTTCACATTCACATGAATTTGGGTTTCATTTTGGTAGCCAAATGTCACAGTGTTCTCACAAAGTATGTAAATATTTTTCCTTAAATTGATAACTAAAGATCAGCTCATGGGAATGTCGTCAAACTTGGTAAAAATATTAACTTCAATTCAAAGATGAAGGATTTTATTCCCTTCGAAGTTAAAGGTCAGAGTAACGTCACTGTGAATGTGATATGTTAGGACTATCAGTAGGGAATTTCATTATATCTGGTAACTTGGACTGCTTGAGGGAATTTCTTGAGATTATATCAAAGAATAAAGTGATTGAACAGAGTAAGGTATTGAGATGAATCGCATATGATTCAGACTTCACACCAAACACAGCAGATAGTAGATTCAGTAGATGGGATGCGGGACCAAAAATATTTTGTGAACTTTTTAAAAAGAAGACCATCAAAAGTTTTCAGGATCTAAAAAATCGGTATGGATTAAACAATCAAGATTTATACAGATATCTACAGATGCGGCATTATATGGAGAAAACTATAAAAAAGTTTAATTCAGATGAGCCTGAGTCAGGAATCATTAAGTTATTCATCTCAGCATATGATTCAGACCAGGGAAAGAAACTAATCACAAAACTATATTAAGAAGTCGAAAGATTAAAGGGTAACAATATGACATATATAAAAGAAAAGTGGGGAAAAGAGGCTGGGTGGCAGTTATCAGAGGAGGAATGGGACAAGGTAAATGAAGGACAGTGGAAAACAACATGCTCCCTCTCATGGAGAGAATATGGTTGGAAGAACATTGTAAGATACTTTATTACACCAACACAACAGAAATCTCAAGACACACAACGTTGGAGACTGTGTGGGGAAAATAAGGCCAACCATTTTCATATCTTTTGGGGATGCCCTTGTATTATACCTTTTTGGCAAGAGTTAAAGAAGAGTATGGAAACAATTCTGAAAGTGCAAATTCCACTTTCAATTGAAGTTTTATATTTGGGAAAAGAGAACCAGGAGATTAAATACATATTTCGAATAATGGTGGTGGTGGCTAAAAAGGCCATCACCAGAAAATGGCTAAAAAAAGATCCACCAAAAAGAGAGGATTATATATAGAATGGAGAAGCTGACTTTCTCAGCTAGACTAAAATCAGAAACTTTTAAAAACTACTGGGAAAACTGGATTGATTTTGTGTCTCCATTGAGAGCAGACTTTGTGCAATAAGGACAGTGTGTATTGCAGAGTGTTGACCCCCTTGGTTCAGGCTACAAACTTGTTTATTGTTCATTTATTTATTTGATATGTTTACCCCAATCAGGAGACAAGGAACAATGCAGGAGAGGTGTGAAAATAAGGACAAGAGTGAAAAAGCGGTTCATTTTACTTCACATTTACTCTACTGTAACTTTACTTGAGAATTCATGTCCAATTATGTCTCTGCTCTGCGGTGGACAAGCATAAGAATGTTTTATACTGTTGTAAAATTATACAGATTATGTAAAATATTGATTGAATATTGATATGTGGAATCAATAAAAAAGATAATTTAAAAAAAAAAGCTCTGGGTGTTGCAGGTCAAAAGATCAAATTTAGGGCCTTTTGGGTTCAAATGCCTGGTTAGGGTAACTACACATGCTCTTACTGCTGCTGGTGTTAGAATAACTTTTTGAACATAAAAACACAAGAATAAACAAAAATACTGTTCTCTAAGTGCTGCAACTGACAGTAAACATTACAACCATAACATGAATATGCTCTAGTATTAGAATAAGAGAAATTAAATGTTACTCTGCTACTTCAGCTAACTTGCGGGTAAAGCACAATATTCCATGTGTCACAAAAAGCAACAAGTGTCAGAACCTGTCTGACTGCCTAATTCAACCAGGCACAACTTATTTTCTTTCGCGCCTGCGGACACCAGGCCGAAATAGGTGGATGGGCTTTCTGTAAAGAAGGCTCCTGTCGTGGTTTCAAAGCTCTATGTGCTTTGTGGCATTTGCTGGAAGCCCGTCAAATTGCAATTCATAATGAAAAGGGAATCAAATGTTAGTGTAAATCCCTAGAATATGCTGGCCCCTCATTTCAGACGAAAAAGCCTTAAACTGTTTGAAAGTTACACCTTTGGGATCATGTAGGCCCCCCGATCAACATTCTTCCCTCTCATACCCGTATGTACTCTGTACGGCTATCAAGATGGAGCCCTTAGAAATGGGCTTAATTGATACCAAAGGTCACAAAGGTCACCTGGGCCCCTGTGTGGTTTTGGTGTAAATCGGGAATGCAGGCTCAAAGAGCCCCTCGTGACCAGTGGGTCAAATTTGGAGCTTCTAGGCCCTTGGAAAGGCCCCAAAAGGGATTGTTATTTTCCCAAAAAGCTCCAGTACCAAGAGGCTGCAAACCCTGTTTAGGCCCCTGACCAGGTAGAGGGCTAAAATCCAAATGACAACTCATGTAACGTTGATAAGAAATTCCCTCAAGCAGTGAGTCCAAGTTACCAGATATAATGAAATTCCCTACTGAAAGTCCTTACATATCACATTCACAGTGATGTTACTCTGACCTTTTACTTCAAAGGGAATAAAATCCTTCATCTTTGAGTTGAAGTTAATGTTTTTACCAAGTTTGACGACATTCCCATGAGCTGATCTTTAGATATCAATTTAAGGAAAAATATTTACATACTTTGTGAGAACACTGTGACATTTGGCTACCAAAATGAAACCCAAATTCATGTGAATGTTTGTGCCAAATGTGAAAGAATTCCCTGAAGGCATTTCGGATATATTGCATTTACAAGGCAAGAAGTGTGCTTTGTGAGGTCCTAGTGACCTTGCCATTTGATCTTTGACAATTGAATTTTATTCAAGTCATCATTGAGTCCAAATGAATGTTTGTGCCACATGTAATGATATTTCCTTTGGACAATCTTGATCACGAAATCACAAAACAGCTGGAAAACAGTAGCTCTGCGTGCACAAACGCGCTGGAAACAGTAGCTCTGCGTGCACAAAAGCGCTGTAAACGGCGAGAGAAGCTTAAAAATGCAACCTTAGTTCAGAAGATTTACTTTTGTTCACAAAGTGGCTCTGCGTGCACAAAAGCGCTGGAAACGGCGAGAGAAGCTTAAAAATGCAACCTTAGTTCAGAAGATTTACTTTTACTCACAAAGTGGTTCTGAGTGCACAAAACAGCTGGAAACAGTAGCTCTGCGTGCACAAAAGTGCTGGAAACGGCGAGAGAAGCTTAAAAATGCAACCTTAGTTCAGAAGATTTACTTTTGTTCACAAAGTGGCTCTGCGTGCACAAAAGCGCTGGAAACGGCGAGATCTTCTGAACTAAGGTTGCATTTTCAAGCTTCTCTCGCCATTTCCAGCACTTTTGTGCACGCAGAGCTACTGTTTCCAGCTGTTTTGTGCACTCAGAACCACTTTGTGAACAAAAGTAAATCTTCTGAACTAAGGTTGCATTTTTAAGCTTCTCTCGCCGTTTCCAGCGCTTTTGTGCACGCAGAGCTACTGTTCCCAGCTATTTTGTGCACTCAGAACCACTTTGTGAGTAAAAGTAAATCTTCTGAACTAAGGTTGCATTTTAATCTTCTCTCGCCGTTTCCAGCGCTTTTGTGCACGCAGAGCCACTTTGTGAACAAAAGTAAATCTTCTGAACTAAGGTTGCATTTTAATCTTCTCTCGCCGTTTCCAGCGCGTTTGTGCACGCAGAGCTACTGTTTTCCAGCTGTTTTGTGATTTCGTGATCAAGATTGTCCAAAGGAAATATCATTACATGTGGCACAAACATTCATTTGGACTCAATGATGACTTGAATAAAATTCAATTGTCAAAGATCAAATGGCAAGGTCACTAGGACCTCACAAAGCACACTTCTTGCCTTGTAAATGCAATATATCCGAAATGCCTTCAGGGAATTCTTTCACATTTGGCACAAACATTCACATGAATTTGGGTTTCATTTTGGTAGCCAAATGTCACAGTGTTCTCACAAAGTATGTAAATATTTTTCCTTAAATTGATATCTAAAGATCAGCTCATGGGAATGTCGTCAAACTTGGTAAAAACATTAACTTCAACTCAAAGATGAAGGATTTTATTCCCTTTGAAGTAAAAGGTCAGAGTAACATCACTGTGAATGTGATATGTAAGGACTTTCAGTAGGGAATTTCATTATATCTGGTAACTTGGACTCACTGCTTGAGGGAATTTCTTATCAACGTTACATGAGTTGTCATTTGGATTTTAGCCCTCTACCTGGTCAGGGGCCTAAACAGGGTTTGCAGCCTCTTGGTACTGGAGCTTTTTGGGAAAATAACAATCCCTTTTGGGGCCTTTCCAAGGGCCTAGAAGCTCCAAATTTGACCCACTGGTCACGAGGGGCTCTTTGAGCCTGCATTCCCGATTTACACCAAAACCACACAGGGGCCCAGGTGACCTTTGTGACCTTTGGTATCAATTAAGCCCATTTCTAAGGGCTCCATCTTGATAGCCGTACAGAGTACATACGGGTATGAGAGGGAAGAATGTTGATCGGGGGGCCTACATGATCCCAAAGGTGTAACTTTCAAACAGTTTAAGGCTTTTTCGTCTGAAATGAGGGGCCAGCATATTCTAGGGATTTACACTAACATTTGATTCCCTTTTCATTATGAATTGCAATTTGACGGGCTTCCAGCAAATGCCACAAAGCACATAGAGCTTTGAAACCACGACAGGAGCCTTCTTTACAGAAAGCCCATCCACCTATTTCGGCCTGGTGTCCGCAGGCGCGAAAGAAAATAAGTTGTGCCTGGTTGAATTAGGCAGTCAGACAGGTTCTGACACTTGTTGCTTTTTGTGACACATGGAATATTGTGCTTTACCCGCAAGTTAGCTGAAGTAGCAGAGTAACATTTAATTTCTCTTATTCTAATACTAGAGCATATTCATGTTATGGTTGTAATGTTTACTGTCAGTTGCAGCACTTAGAGAACAGTATTTTTGTTTATTCTTGTGTTTTTATGTTCAAAAAGTTATTCTAACACCAGCAGCAGTAAGAGCATGTGTAGTTACCCTAACCAGGCATTTGAACCCAAAAGGCCCTAAATTTGATCTTTTGACCTGCAACACCCAGAGCTTTTTTTTTTAAATTATCTTTTTTATTGATTCGAAATATCAATATTCAATCAATATTTTACATAATCTGTATAATTTTACAACAGTATAAAACATTCTTATGCTTGTCCACCGCAGAGCAGAGACATAATTGGACATGAATTCTCAAGTAAAGTTACAGTAGAGTAAATGTGAAGTAAAATGAACCGCTTTTTCACTCTTGTCCTTATTTTCACACCTCTCCTGCATTGTTCCTTGTCTCCTGATTGGGGTAAACATATCAAATAAATAAATGAACAATAAACAAGTTTGTAGCCTGAACCAAGGGGGTCAACACTCTGCAATACACACTGTCCTTATTGCACAAAGTCTGCTCTCAATGGAGACACAAAATCAATCCAGTTTTCCCAGTAGTTTTTAAAAGTTTCTGATTTTAGTCTAGCTGAGAAAGTCAGCTTCTCCATTCTATATATAATCCTCTCTTTTTGGTGGATCTTTTTTTAGCCATTTTCTGGTGATGGCCTTTTTAGCCACCACCACCATTATTCGAAATATGTATTTAATCTCCTGGTTCTCTTTTCCCAAATATAAAACTTCAATTGAAAGTGGAATTTGCACTTTCAGAATTGTTTCCATACTCTTCTTTAACTCTTGCCAAAAAGGTATAATACAAGGGCATCCCCAAAAGATATGAAAATGGTTGGCCTTATTTTCCCCACACAGTCTCCAACGTTGTGTGTCTTGAGATTTCTGTTGTGTTGGTGTAATAAAGTATCTTACAATGTTCTTCCAACCATATTCTCTCCATGAGAGGGAGCATGTTGTTTTCCACTGTCCTTCATTTACCTTGTCCCATTCCTCCTCTGATAACTGCCACCCAGCCTCTTTTCCCCACTTTTCTTTTATATATGTCATATTGTTACCCTTTAATCTTTCGACTTCTTAATATAGTTTTGTGATTAGTTTCTTTCCCTGGTCTGAATCATATGCTGAGATGAATAACTTAATGATTCCTGACTCAGGCTCATCTGAATTAAACTTTTTTATAGTTTTCTCCATATAATGCCGCATCTGTAGATATCTGTATAAATCTTGATTGTTTAATCCATACCGATTTTTTAGATCCTGAAAACTTTTGATGGTCTTCTTTTTAAAAAGTTCACAAAATATTTTTGGTCCCGCATCCCATCTACTGAATCTACTATCTGCTGTGTTTGGTGTGAAGTCTGAATCATATGCGATTCATCTCAATACCTTACTCTGTTCAATCACTTTATTCTTTGATATAATCTCAAGAAATTCCCTCAAGCAGTCCAAGTTACCAGATATAATGAAATTCCCTACTGACAGTCCTAACATATCACATTCACAGTGACGTTACTCTGACCTTTAACTTCGAAGGGAATAAAATCCTTCATCTTTGAATTGAAGTTAATATTTTTACCAAGTTTGACGACATTCCCATGAGCTGATCTTTAGATATCAATTTAAGGAAAAATATTTACATACTTTGTGAGAACACTGTGACATTTGGCTACCAAAATGAAACCCAAATTCATGTGAATGTGAAAGAATTCCCTGAAGGCATTTCGGATATAATGCATTTACAAGGCAAGTAGTGTGCTTTGTGAGGTCCTAGTGACCTTGCCATTTGATCTTTGACAACTGAATTCTATTCAAGTCATCATTGAGTCCAAACGAATGTTTGTGCCACATGTAATGATATTTCCTTTGGACAATCTTGATAAATTGTATTCAAAACAATGCAAAGTCATGTGAGCTTGACCTTTTGACCTTTGACTAACACAACGTAGTTGTTCATGAGATATCGCATTCACATGAATGGGACAGACAGATGGATAAACAACTTGAAAACATAATGCCTGTGGCCATACTGAATGTGACAATTGTAAAGAAATAATTATAGGAATACATGAGTAATAATTTGTTCCATGTTCTTTTATTTTACATGGATGATTTCTTGACAAAACGAGCCAACTCTATAAATGTGAACTGAGTGTCAGAAATTAACATGACATTCATAGCATCTGCAAACAATTTTTCCCCACAAATTTCTGTAACTTTCTGAGAATCTACATCACAGTATATTGTAAAATATCATGTGTTTCAATACTCACCTTATTGATGGAACCTCAGTGATGTCTACTGTCCCTGGCTCAGACACTCTCTCAAGCATCTACAGTACATGTCAAGACAGGTAATGGTAGCATTAAAATAACATTAGATTTCTACAATTCAGTTGAACTATTATAGTTTCAGATATTAACCATTTAATTCCGAGTTCAGTCAGGAACCCTTTGTTATGATTTACCCATTTGTTGCAAATGGGGACACAGTTATGATTGGCGCTGAAGGCTCCATTCTTTGGATGTTCCCTGGTTAGCTGAGCAGCGTGCTAAGATAAAAACAGGGAACATATGCAGAACCCCCCAGTGGGCGTAGCAGGCAAGGTACTTTGGTTAAGATGATTTACCACAACCGTGTTTGTACTCTGTGCTGTGGTGGCAATTTCTGTGAAACAAGCACAAAGTCAAACACTTCTTTCTGTAAGTTTAATTCAGCATCTGCAGATGGACTCATTAATACACATCACCTGATTGACATGCACAAATGAGCAAAGAACATAGGAGAATCTATGTTCTTATAACTCACAGCCCCCTCCCACTAAGCATGCAAAGGTATATATATTACCCTTCTGTAGTTTCACTCAGTGGAGGAGACATCCTGTCCTTTTGTTTACATGTTCTGTGGATGACCCCCCCTGTGAGAACCCAGTTGTTTGATCCCAATCAGAGATACTAAAAGATACCATAAAGTTGTGGTTTCTCAAGGCCATAAAACTCAAGTCTCTTAAGCCACCATCGTAAACCTTAAAGTTGCCCTTTTCGATTAACAATTTGGTCAACCATTTGGTCAGTCCTCCACATACATCTTTGCTCATGCAATTATACATACAAAAATGTAACATTTCCATTACAGTGCTAAAAGTGTTAGAGCTGAGCAGGGATCAGTGAGGATGAGGTCGTATTTAAATAGACCACTTTGGTGAGAGAATGGGCTGTGATTGGTGGGTGACTGACGAGCACCCATAAACCTATCGGTAGCTGAGCACATGACTCTGTGTCCTGCATGAACTAACACAATGCTTCATTAGTCACAATTCAAGTTCAGGATTTCTACGATGACATTCTCACTTTAAACCTCATTTAAAGTATCTTGAATTGAGGCAAATTAAAGCTGACCTTGAATTATGATCAGTCACAATCAAATTGTCATATATCACAAATCATAAACTGGATTTATTTTCATAATTAATTATGGATAAACTTACAAAGTATGTTGCAGAAATCTGAAATGGATATCTATATCATTGAGCATTGTACAAGTTACATTGTACAAGTACATGTTCTACTGAATAAGGGATCAGCCACTTGCTATCTGTAAACCCCCAACCCCCAAGTGAATCTCCTTATATTATGCTAGGTGTTGTTTGGGCAAAGAAAAAATTAAAAGAAAAAAAGTCTAATTTTTGCATTTTAGCAGGTGCTCTTAATAAAAAGGTTCCCTTTTTAGCACCATGCATCTTATCCACTGAAATATCCACACTTACATCACTGATATAAACATATACCTATTGAGATTTAATTAAAGTAAATGGAGAATTACAGGATTACCTCCACATTTGCTATGGTTTGAGATACTGCTGCTAGTGCGACATCTAGTGGCAGTGAATATCGCTAATGAATATCATATGTACATAAACACTCTCAGAGGTGGGAAGTAGAACCTGTGGTGAACTTCAGCTGACATAAAAACTCAAAAGCTTTAGTTTGTCCAGTTTGGACGCGCTCCTGATGTAAATATAAAGTATTTACATCTAGCAGGGCCCATTCTGTTCAATCTGTACAATTTTGACGATTGCCCACTGGTGGATTATTTTATATTCAATTCTTGCCAATAGATCACTTTCTCCTAAGTCTTATACACTGGACCTTTTAAGAAAATACTTCATTCAATACATTGTACTCATTTTCTTGTGGACAGTTTTTCATGCTCAAAAATCTTTGCTTTAACCCTCCGTTTAAGTGAATTGTTTTTTACTTTATTTGAAGTAAGAGTAGTTCAGTTAAAGAAGTCAAAGTACATTTCAGAACCTGTACTTTTATACTTTTACTTGGTTAAAGAAGCCGAAACAGTGGTTAAACTTCAGCTCAAGTTATTTTTAATACAAGTATCTGTACCTCTACTTGAGTAAAGAATGTGTGTGCTTTTATCACCTCTGCACACACATACACACACACAGTGGATTTTTTTTTAACAACAGGGAGACCACAACTTCGCAATAACACAACGATACCCACAAGCAACAGTTAAATTCGAAAAAACAAGCTGCAAAGCAACCAAACTCACGCCATGCAGTAGCAAACTGCCAATACAACTGCCTGGACACTCCAAACAATTTGTAGAGCAACACATAATGTCCTGAGCACGTAATTACATAGGCATCAGGACAAACACCAAATGTTGGCTCTCAACTTGAACCCGGTTATGATGCTGTGGCAAGACTTTAGAGTACAGCATGAATGTACAGTTCATGCTCAAAAACCTATGTGCTGGATTTTAAAAAGTCCTGCAATGGCAATGAACTAGGTGAACTACACTGGCCATGCTCTTTCTGCAGATTTATTGCAGAGTTTAAACAGCAACATGGATTTGTTATTATGTTCAGTTAATAATGATATTGCCTTTACACCACAGTGATGGACATGAATTGGAAAGAGAGAGAGCTGAGGGAGAGTTCAAGACAATAAGAAAACAATTACTCTTTCTTAAGTAATTATTCACTGACAAAAATGATCACCTCCGATAAAATGTGAAGATCGATACCTAACACCATAATTCTCACAAAGTCATCAGGATTAATTGTTCTCTTTAAATTTACCAGCTGGGGGCAGATGTTTATTTAACACTGTGCCATCCTCTCTTTTTATGTTGTTGAAAGATAAAAGGATATTCAAATTTCTTCTGTTATTCTATTGAGGAAATGTCAAAGACAAAGGTCTGTGAGGCTGGGCGTCATCCAGTACTTCCTGTTTTGTAAACTTGTTACTTATGGCATATTTACCAGGAGCATAAGCCTGCATCCTCTAAGAGAGGATGTGGTCATCTTAGTATTTCATGTAAATGAATTGGCAAGTCACGGGTCCTTAAATATCTATTTACAACATTAAACAACTTTACAATAAACCTTTGAATAATATTGACAAGCTGCGGGAATGGGGATTGTCTGTCTAATGGAAGGAGACAGTGTGTAAACTGAGGTCTGCTGGGAGTCAGTCAGTAAGCCACCATCGTAAACCTTAAAGTTGCCCTTTTAGATGAACAATTTGGTCAACCATTTGGTCAGTCCTCCACATATATCTTTGCTCATGCAATTATACATACACAAATGTAACATTTCCATTACAGTGCTAAAAGTGTTATAGCTGAGCAGGGATCAGTGAGGATGAGGTCTTATTTAAAGGGACCGCTTTGGTGAGAGAATGGGCTGTGATTGGTGAGTGACTGATGAGCACCCATGAACCTATCGGTTCAGGATTTCCACAGTGACATTCTCACTTTAAACTTAATTTAAGGTATCTCAAATTGAGGAAAATTAAAGCTGACCTTGAATTATGATCAGTCACAATCAAATTGTCATATATCACAAATCATAAACTGGATTTATTTACATAATTAATTATGGATAAAATTACAAAGTATGTTGCAGAAATCTGGAATGGATATCTATATCATTGAGTATTGTACAAGAAGACAAGTAAATTATTTTTAAATAAACAGCATGGAACATGGACATGTTATATCATGCAGGACACAGAGTCATGTGCTCAGCTACCGATAGGTTCATGGGTGCTCGTCAGTCACTCACCAATCACAGCCCATTCTCTCACCAAAGCGGTCCCTTTAAATACAACCTCATCCTCACTGATCCCTGCTCAGCTATAACACTTTTAGCACTGTAATGGAAATGTTACATTTGTGTATGTATAATTGCATGAGCAGACATGTACTGTATGTTGAGGACTGACCAAATGGTTGACCAAATTGTTAATCTAAAAGGGCAACTTTAAGGTTTACGATGGTGGCTTAAGAGACTTGAGTTTTATGGCCTTGAGAAACCACAACTTTATGGAAAGTCAGTTAAATTTTAATTATGGCATCCATAACCTTCTCCTATTATGTGTTAGGATAGGTCTTTTTTTTACCTAAAAAAAAAAATCCTTAAGAGCTGACTTAGAATCTTCACCTCATCCTCGTTCAGGATGATGCCCACTATTTGTTTATAATATTTCAATTTTTTTTACGAAAATTTTTTGAGAAAGTGAAAGGCAGCTCAATTTTCATTATGGCAAAAATATGAACCCAAAAAAGTCCTTAAAAGGTAAACCCCCCCTCTAAACATTACTAAGACTAAATTCATATAAGGTCACTGTGAACCTTGACCCTTGACCACTTTAATTTGTTTGAGTCCAAGTGACTCCATTGAGAAGGAATTCCCTCAAGCAGTGAGTCCAAGTTACCAGATATAATGAAATTCCCTACTGACAGTCCTAATATATCACATTCACAGTGACGTGAGGTAACTCTGACCTTTAACTTCGAAGGGAATAAAATCCTTCATCTTTGAGTTGAAGTTAATGTTTTTACCAAGTTTGACGACATTCCCATGAGCTGATCTTTAGATATCAATTTAAGGAAAAATATTTACATACTTTGTGAGAACACTGTGACATTTGGCTACCAAAATGAAATCCAAATTCATGTGAATGTTTGTGCCAAATATGAAAGAATTCCCTGAAGGCATTTTGGATATATATTGCATATACAAGGCAAGAAGTGTGCTTTGTGAGGTGGATTATTTTATATTCAATTCTTGCCAATAGATCACTTTCTCCTAAGTCTTATACACTGGACCTTTTACGAAAATACTTCATTCAATACATTGTACTCATTTTCTTGTGGACAGTTTTTCATGCTCAAAAATCTTTGCTTTAACCCTCCGTTTAAGTGAATTGTTTTTTACTTTATTTGAAGTTATTCTATTGAGGAAATGTCAAAGACAAAGGTCTGTGAGGCTGGGCGTCATCCAGCACTTCCTGTTTTGCAAACTTGTTACTTATGGCATATTTACCAGGAGCATAAGCCTGCATCCTCTAAGAGAGGATGTGGTCATCTTAGTATTTCATGTAAATGAATTGGCAAGTCACGGGTCCTTAAATATCTATTTACAACATTAAACAACTTTACAATAAACCTTTGAATAATATTGACAAGCTGCGGGAATGGGGATTGTCTGTCTAATGGAAGGAGACAGTGTGTAAACTGAGGTCTGCTGGGAGTCAGTCAGTAAGCCACCATCGTAAACCTTAAAGTTGCCCTTTTAGATGAACAATTTGGTCAACCATTTGGTCAGTCCTCCACATATATCTTTGCTCATGCAATTATACATACACAAATGTAACATTTCCATTACAGTGCTAAAAGTGTTATAGCTGAGCAGGGATCAGTGAGGATGAGGTCTTATTTAAAGGGACCGCTTTGGTGAGAGAATGGGCTGTGATTGGTGAGTGACTGATGAGCACCCATGAACCTATCGGTTCAGGATTTCCACAGTGACATTCTCACTTTAAACTTAATTTAAGGTATCTCAAATTGAGGCAAATTAAAGCTGACCTTGAATTATGATCAGTCACAATCAAATTGTCATATATCACAAATCATAAACTGGATTTATTTACATAATTTATTATGGATAAAATTACAAAGTATGTTGCAGAAATCTGGAATGGATATCTATATCATTGAGTATTGTACAAGAAGACAAGTAAATTATTTTTAAATAAACAGCATGGAACATGGACATGTTATATCATGCAGGACACAGAGTCATGTGCTCAGCTACCGATAGGTTCATGGGTGCTCGTCAGTCACTCACCAATCACAGCCCATTCTCTCACCAAAGCGGTCCCTTTAAATACAACCTCATCCTCACTGATCCCTGCTCAGCTATAACATTTTTAGCACTGTAATGGAAATGTTACATTTGTGTATGTATAATTGCATGAGCAGACATGTACTGTATGTTGAGGACTGACCAAATGGTTGACCAAATTGTTAATCTAAAAGGGCAACTTTAAGGTTTACGATGGTGGCTTAAGAGACTTGAGTTTTATGGCCTTGAGAAACCACAACTTTATGGAAAGTCAGTTAAATTTTAATTATGGCATCCATAACCTTCTCCTATTATGTGTTAGGATAGGTCTTTTTTTTACCTAAAAAAAAAAATCCTTAAGAGCTGACTTAGAATCTTCACCTCATCCTCGTTCAGGATGATGCCCACTATTTGTTTATAATATTTCAATTTTTTTTACGAAAATTTTTTGAGAAAGTGAAAGGCAGCTCAATTTTCATTATGGCAAAAATATGAACCCAAAAAAGTCCTTAAAAGGTAAACCCCCCCTCTAAACATTACTAAGACTAAATTCATATAAGGTCACTGTGAACCTTGACCCTTGACCACTTTAATTTGTTTGAGTCCAAGTGACTCCATTGAGAAGGAATTCCCTCAAGCAGTGAGTCCAAGTTACCAGATATAATGAAATTCCCTACTGACAGTCCTAATATATCACATTCACAGTGACGTGAGGTAACTCTGACCTTTAACTTCGAAGGGAATAAAATCCTTCATCTTTGAGTTTAAGTTAATGTTTTTACCAAGTTTGACGACATTCCCATGAGCTGATCTTTAGATATCAATTTAAGGAAAAATATTTACATACTTTGTGAGAACACTGTGACATTTGGCTACCAAAATGAAATCCAAATTCATGTGAATGTTTGTGCCAAATATGAAAGAATTCCCTGAAGGCATTTTGGATATATATTGCATATACAAGGCAAGAAGTGTGCTTTGTGAGGTGCTAGTGACCTTGCCATTTGATCTTTGATCCTTCATCAATCACATCCAAAAGATGTCCCTACTTTTGGTGTATGTCTGACAATGATAAAGTCTAATCAGGAAGGAGCTCAACACTCCTAATTGCATTTATCACTGCATAAATATTTTGTGATTTACTTCTTAACATCTGTTTAAATCATCATTATTATTATTGAGATCACATGTCTTTTCCCCTCCTATAACCCCTTTTGGTCCAAAGTTCTAAAACTTTCAATCCCATTTGTTCAACAAAATACAAAATTTGGAGGACCAAAGTTATGCTGATATGGGAAAAACATTAGAAATTCCCAAATTATTTCTAATTTACTTTTCTTAAAATTTGTTTTTTATTTATTTTTTATTTTAGGATTGAATTCTTTGTTAATAACGTCAAAAAGCCAATGATGCCCCTATATAAACCATTTGGTCAGTCCTCCACATACATCTTTGCTCATGCAATTATACATACAAAAATGTAACATTTCCACTACAGTGCTAAAAGTGTTAGAGCTGAGCAGGGATCAGTGAGGATGAGGTCTTATTTAAAGAGACCACTTTGGTGAGAGAATGGGCTGTGATTGGTGGGTGACTGACGAGCACCCATAAACCTATCGGTAGCTGAGCACATGACTCTGTGTTCTGCATGAACTAACACAATGCTTCATTAGTCACAATTCAAGTTCAGGATTTCTACTATGACATTCTCACTTTAAACTTAATTTAAAGTATCTTGAATTGAGGCAAATTAAAGCTGACCTTGAATTATGATCAGTCAGAATCAAATTGTCATATATCACAAATCATAAACTGGATTTATTTTCATAATTAATTATGGATACAATTACAAAGTATGTTGCAGAAATCTGAAATGGATATCTATATCATTGAGCATTGTACAAGTTACATTGTGCAAGTACATGTTCTACTGAATAAGGGATCAGCCACTTGCTATCTGTAATACAAACAGCCATCATCAGGAACATCAGAGAGATCATAGTTAATAATCATCCCAAGGTACTTGTAGTTCTCTACAAAGTCTACCACATGTCCCTTGATGATAGTATTCTAAGAGTTTGAGGACTGATGCCTAAAACTTATGTCCTTGGTTTTTGTCACATTTAGTAGTAAAAATGCACAGTCACACCAATACAGATTCACAATCCACAATGGGACCATGGTTGTTCTCATCTGCATGGAGGAGACTGACTGTCACAGAGTCATCAGCAAATTTGAAAAGTAATCTGTTGTCATGCCAGCTGCGGCAGTCATCAGTATACACATTATAGAGGGGAGGTGAAAGGACACAGGAGGAGACCCTGTGGATGATGACAATGTGTCTTACATGCATTACTTTCTGTGTCAGTTGCAGCTCGAGGTATGTATCCAAAATTATCTTTTCCAGGCACTATACTGATACTGTAGTCACTACAAGTTACGCATGTTCCATTTTGCCTGGGGGACATTTAAAACAAACCAGTCTACAACACAATAAAAATCACATGAAAATCAACCTCCCTCCTCATCTTTTCATATTTATTTACTCCTCAATGTTTTGATGTGGATTTAGAATTTGATACTGAGCATAGCCGTGAAATTGCCCCCCCAAATAGAAATGGTACAAGTTGTCAAATAAATGTTATCTACATAAATCCCCACAGATTTCAAAAACATTCTCAGAACACAGTTAACACCACAGTATATTGTAAGGTATCACATTTTTTATTACTCACCTTATTGTTGGAACCTCAACCATATTTACTGTCCCTGGCTCAGACTCTCTCTCAAGCATCTACAGTAGGTGTTTTCATTCCTAAAACACAGGCTCTCTTGTGGTTCCAAGAGTCTGTAAGAGTAGAACAGGAGGTAGAGCATTCAGCTACCAGGCAGACAACTTCTGTGCATTTACGGTTAAACTTAAAACATTCCTTTTTGATAATGCCTTGCTTGATCAGGTGAGTCCTGAACCATCCCTTAAGCTGCTATAGGTCTAGACTGAAGGGGAAACTCCTATGATCCACAGAGCACTTCTCCACTTCTCTCTGTCTCTCCACATTGAACCTGGTTCTGCTAGAGGTGTCTCCCTGTAAGTGAGGGAGTTTTTACTCTTCACAGTCACCAAAGTGCTTGCTCATTGTGGGAACTGTTAGGTTTCTTTATATTAAACAAGATTTGAAGGTCTTGACCTTCTATGTAAAGTTCCTTGAGATAATGTATATTATGATTTGGCGCTATACAAAAAAAATTGAATTGAATTGAATAGGTGATGGGATAATAATAACAATAATTAATTGAGCAGTAGTATTGCAATATATTCAGTAAACTGTACAAAAACAATATGTTTTTTTTCTTTCATGAACATATTTTCCATTTCATATTACGCACACACCAACCTATAACTGTGGGCTGAGTTTCCTGAGCACATATACACATTCACCTAACACACTGGTAAATATTAACCATTACTATGAGGAACTCATACCTGAAAAAGGGAGTATTTGAATGAACGATACATGGACACAAACATTTCTCAAATCATGTGCATTATGACTGAAGGGAGTAAGCGAGGTGTCTCTTACAATCCTCAAAAGCTACATGCTCCCTCTGCTGGATCCCTCTGGTAACTACACCTGCTCTTCTGTTGCTGGTGTTAGAATAACTTGTTGAACATAAAACACAAGAATACACAAAAATACTGTTCTCTAACTGCTGCAACTGACAGTAAACATTATAACCATAACATGAATATGCTCAAGTATTAGAATATGAGAAATGTAATGTTACTCTGCTACTTCAGCTAACTTGCTGGTGAAGCACAATATTCCTTGTGTCACAAAAGCAACAAGTGTCAGAACCTGTCTGACTGCCTAATTCAACCAGGCACAACTTTTCTTCTTTCGCACCTGCGGACACCAGGCCGAACTAGGTGGATGGGCTTTCTGTAAAGACGGCTCCTGTTGCGGTTTCAAAGCTCTACGTGCTTTCTGGCAT
This sequence comes from Paralichthys olivaceus, assembly GCF_024713975.1. Lineage (NCBI taxonomy): Eukaryota > Metazoa > Chordata > Actinopteri > Pleuronectiformes > Paralichthyidae > Paralichthys > Paralichthys olivaceus. The sequence goes on from NC_091101.1 coordinate 894,150, forward strand.
TTGCTGGAGGCCCGTCAAATTGCAATCTATAATGAAAGGGGAATCAGAAGTTAGTGTAAAGCCCATTATCAATGCCTAGTATATGCTGGGCCCTCATTTCAGCCAAAAAAGCCTCAAACTGTTTGAAAGTTACACCTTTGCGATCATTAGGCCCCCCGATCAACATTCTTCCCTCTCATACCCATATGTACTCTGTATGGCTATGAAAATGGAGCCCTTAGAAATGGGCTTAATTGATACCAAAGGTCACAAAGGTCACCTGGGCCCTTCTGCGGTTTTGGTGAAAATCGGTAATGCAGGCTCAAAGAGCCCCTTGTGACCAGTGGGTCAAATTTGGGGCTCCTAGGCCCCTGGGAAGGCCCCGAAAGGGATCGTAATTTTCCCAAAAATCTCCAGAACCAAGAGGCTGCGAGCCCTGTTTAGGCCCCTGACCAGCTAGAGGGCTGAAATCCAAGTGACAACTCATGTAACGTTGATAAGAAATTCCCTCAAGCAGTCCAAGTTACCAGATATAATGAAATTCCCTACTGACAGTCCTAACATATCACATTCACAGTGACGTGAGGTAACTCTGACCTTTAACTTCGAAGGGAATAAAATCCTTCATCTTTGAGTTGAAGTTAATGTTTTTACCAAGTTTGACGACATTCCCATGAGCTGATCTTTAGATATCAATTTAAGGAAAAATATTTACATACTTTGTGAGAACACTGTGACATTTGGCTACCAAAATGAAATCCAAATTCATGTGAATGTTTGTGCCAAATATGAAAGAATTCCCTGAAGGCATTTTGGATATATAATGCATATACAAGGCAAGAAGTGTGCTTTGTGAGGTACTAGTGACCTTGCCATTTGATCTTTGATCCTTCATCAATCACATCCAAAAGATGTCCCTACTTTTGGTGTATGTCTGACAATGATAAAGTCTAATCAGGAAGGAGCTCAACACTCCTAATTGCATTTATCACTGCATAAATATTTTGTGATTTACTTCTTAACATCTGTTTAAATCATTATTATTATTGAGATCACATGTCTTTTCCCCTCCTTTTGGTCCAAAGTTCTAAAACTTTCAATCCCATTTGTTCAACAAAATACAACATTTGGAGGACCAAAGTTATGCTGATATGGGAAAAACATTAGAAATTCCCAAATTATTTCTAATTTACTTTTCTTAAAATTTGTTTTTTATTTATTTTTTATTTTAGGATTGAATTCTTTGTTAATAACGTCAAAAAGCCAATGATGCCCCTAATATACTTAAATTTACTTACCTTTACTTACCTTTGGCAGTTGAGAACTCCTCTCTCTCTCTTTTTTTCCCCTGTCTGCTTAAAGCAGATTGACCGCAGCGTCGATATAATCCTGGCTCAGGTCTCAGTCCTCCAGTCCTAGCCACATCTCTGGTGCAAAACTCTATTACCTATATAATATCATAGTTTGTTAAATCATGAGCCCGACTTCAGAACCCAATATAACAAGTGTATTAAATCAACAAACACTCCATATATATATATACTCCTTAACTCTGTGACCTCCTCTTAGATCACCAGCATGTTTATTCCAATACTCTTCAGTTAACCCAGTTAACTACGTGATCTCCAAGATCACCAACAGGCTTATTCTCTATTCCTTAGTTAACCCAATTAACTCCGTGATCTCCAAGACCACCTGAAGCTTCCTTGATTCTACATCGGTTCCAAACCACGCCATGCAGACACGTCGGTCACTCACCCAGTGAGAGAATCGTTTCCCTTCTGAATTTGTCTTCCCAGAAAGACAGTGTCTCTGTGCTACTTGGTCCCCCAGATTACAGCAGTGAGAGCACTCTTTGGTTCTCAGGCATCAGGCCCTCACGTCTCTACCCTCTTTTGTCAGGGAGGGTGAGGTCAGAGACCCAGACTACCTGCGCAGTTTTACCTTTCATCCCTGAGATCCAGAGTGTCCTCTCACACGAGTGATCCTGCCGACAACGCCAAAATTGTGGTGGAAATTTCTGTGAAACAAGCACAAAGTCAAACACTTATTTTGTAAGTTTAATTCAGCATCTGCAGATGGACTCATCAGTACACATCACCTGAACGACATGCACAAATGAGCACAGAACTTAGGAGAATCTGTGTTCTTACAACTCGCAGCCCCTTTCCACTAAGCATGCAAAGGTATTTATTACCCTCCTGTAGTTTCTCTCAGTGGAGGAGACATCCTGTGCTTTTGTTTACATGTTCTGTGGATGACCCCCCCTGTGAGAACCCAGTTGTTTGATCCCAATCAGAGATACTAAAAGATACCATAAAGTTGTGGTTTCTCAAGGCCATAAAACTCAAGTCTCTTAAGCCACCATCGTAAACCTTAAAGTTGCCCTTTTCGATTAACAATTTGGTCAACCATTTGGTCAGTCCTCGACATACAGTACATGTCTGCTCATGCAATTATACATACACAAATGTAACATTTCCATTACAGTGCTAAAAGTATTATAGCTGAGCAGGGATCAGTGAGGATGAGGTTGTATTTAAAGAGACCACTTTGGTGAGAGAATGGGCTGTGATTGGTGGGTGACTGACGAGCACCCATAAACCTATCGGTAGCTGAGCACATGACTCTGTGTCCTTGCATGAACTAACACAATGCTTCATTAGTCACAATTCAAGTTCAGGATTTCTACGATGACATTCTCACTTTAAACTTAATTTAAAGTATCTTGAATTGAGGTAAATTAAAGCTGACCTTGAATTATGATCAGTCAGAATCAAATTGTCAAATATCACAAATGATAAACTGGATTTATTTTCATAATCAATTATGGATAAAATTACAAAGTATGTTGCAGAAATCTGAAATGGATATCTATATCATTGAGCATTGTACAAGTTACATTGTACAAGTACATGTTCTACTGAATAAGGGATCAGCCACTTGCTATCTGTAAACCCCCAACCCCCAAGTGAATCTCCTTATATTATGCTAGGTGTTGTTTGGGCAAAGAAAAAATTAAACGAAAAAAAGTCTAATTTTTGCATCTTAGCAGGTGCTCTTAATAAAAAGGTTCCCTTTTTAGCACCATGCATCTTATCTACTGAAATATCCACACTTACATCACTGATATAAACATATACCTATTGAGATTTAATTAAAGTAAATGGAGAATTACAGGATTACCTCCACATTTGCTATGGTTTGAGATACTGCTGCTAGTGCGACATCTAGTGGCAGTGAATATCGCTAATGAATATCATATGTACATAAACACTCTCAGAGGTGGGAAGTAGAACCTGTGGTGAACTTCAGCTGACATAAAAACTCAAAAGCTTTAGTTTGTCCAGTTTGGACGCGCTCCTGATGTAAATATAAAGTATTTACATCTAGCAGGGCCCATTCTGTTCAATCTGTACAATTTTGACGATTGCCCACTGGTGGATTATTTTATATTCAATTCTTGCCAATAGATCACTTTCTCCTAAGTCTTATACACTGGACCTTTTAAGAAAATACTTCATTCAATACATTGTACTCATTTTCTTGTGGACAGTTTTTCATGCTCAAAAATCTTTGCTTTAACCCTCCGTTTAAGTGAATTGTTTTTTACTTTATTTGAAGTAAGAGTAGTTCAGTTAAAGAAGTCAAAGTACATTTCAGAACCTGTACTTTTATACTTTTACTTGGTTAAAGAAGCCGAAACAGTGGTTAAACTTCAGCTCAAGTTATTTTTAATACAAGTATCTGTACCTCTACTTGAGTAAAGAATGTGTGTGCTTTTATCACCTCTGCACACACATACACACACACAGTGGATTTTTTTTAACAACAGGGAGAGCACAACTTCGCAATAACACAACGATACCCACAAGCAACAGTTAAATTCGAAAAAACAAGCTGCAAAGCAACCAAACTCACGCCATGCAGTAGCAAACTGCCAATACAACTGCCTGGACACTCCAAACAATTTGTAGAGCAACACATAATGTCCTGAGCACGTACTTACATAGGCATCAGGACAAACACCAAATGTTAGCTCTCAACTTGAACCCGGTTATGATGCTGTGGCAAGACTTTAGAGTACAGCATGAATGTACAGTTCATGCTCAAAAACCTATGTGCTGGATTTTAAAAAGTGGCAATGGTTCAAACATTCCTCCACAGGGATGTAAAAGACTTAAAGTTATTGCAAATAGAACAGTATTTAGGTTTTGGGGTGGATTACCTTTCAATGGGGGATTTAGATTAAATCTTTCCTTTCAATCAATCCAATGATGTACTCACATTGTCTTTACCTTATATTAAAATGTGTTTGTTGGTCTGCAACATTGTTCAAAAAACATTCCTCAGTTACGTCATGCTGTCAAAAAATAACTTGATGATGTGAAGAGCTACTTGTTTCTCTTATCTGTGAAGATAGTTCTTGATAAATCTTTATAAGGCTATATGTTTGGAGTCATTGCTATGTGCATGATTGTATTATGCATGTTATTAATTATAATATTTTTGCACGGCACTAAATACAAATGATTTCTGCATCATCATGCCACTCTCAATTAACATACAGAAACAGAAGCAAATGAGACAGAACTGTGGTTGTTCTCTAAGATGTGATACAGTTACATTTTGCTCTGTTGTTGCCTTTTAACTGAAGTGCCAGTACGTATGACATGTGTCAGATCAGCCTATGTTGTGGTGGCTGGTCATTATCCTGTCTGGTCCATCGGCCATCACGGACCAACATCCTGTCTGGTCAACAGACTGAGGCCCCTGCTGAAGAAATACAGAGTCACTCTGTACTTGTCTGGCCATGACCACAATCTGCAGGTATGTAAGTGAGTGCACGCTCAATCATAAAAAATATCATGTGTACATAGATTCATCAAGAAAGTGTATCTCAGTGTGTTGTTATTTGTCTGTCTGTCTCTTTGACAGTTATTTATTCTTTTTCATATCCCACTTATCACACTGTGTTTGAGAAGAGTATGTGCAAGATTGCCCCTCTCTGTACAGGAGGTGGCATTCACTAGTGGGTGCTACAAAGACTGTACTTGTTGATAGTTCAAAGCTAGTTTGCATCATTTTCTGGCACCAAGACTGGCATGTGCCCACATTACACAATCACAGGTTTTATACATTTCGAAAAATTAGAAACCATCCAGATAGTTATTGGGTTAAATGATACTTTGTTTCAACGGATATTACTGGTCAATATAATTAGTCATAAAGATGAAATCTTATTTATTTTATATGAGCACAGTGTTGACATATTGTTCCAGGAAGATGAGCATTTGTTTTTCCTGCAGTAGTATAACTTACAGTCCAACAATTGGCTTCAACTTATCTCAATGAAGTAAATGATTGCACAATGTGATGGCTACTGAGTAAAGACAGCATTAAGAATGGTACACTGTAAGCCTTATCTTCACTATGCAAGTCTGTATGGCACAAAATGACTGTAAAAAAACTTAAGTCACTGCACAACAGAAGCAGAAAGGGAGGGGGGATTGAAAAGATGGAAACAATAACAGAATGATACACTGTGATGGAATATCTGGTAGCTTCATCTACCACTTGTATGATATGGTTTTATATTTAATTTTATAATTACCTCAACATTATAAAGTGATCTGTGTGTCTGTAAAACACATTGGAGCAAGAGGAATCTACTGTGCAACGTGAGTGTTGCAGTCTAAGCATACAGATGTGTTGATTGTCAATATGTGTATGCCAGTGTAAGAGGGAATCAATGTGCTGCATAAAGCCCTACAATGAAATAAGATTGGAAACAAGTGGTGGATATGAAAACAGTTCAGTCAGGAGAGACTTTAACTTGACAGTTGAATATTTTTTTTTATTTCTATGCAATTAAGTCTTTTGGCATTTTGACCCCTATGTGATGTCATCGGCATCAGAGGGGTTGATGGAGAAATAATTATGAATGACTCTGCTGGACTGGACCATGGCTTCGGATTAAACCGGAGGAGATTGGGTTGAAGGGGAGTTGCAGCGGATCACTAATGACAGCTGACTGCCGGAGAGAGGAGAAAGGATTTCAAATTTGATCACAACCGCACTACTGGCTGGATGAGATTGTGGCAATATCTGAATGGCCATTCAAAATGCCCACAATCAGCTGATTAATAAGAAGAAATATATATAGAGAGATAGACGGCCTCTGCCAGGAACGGTTTATGAGAAAGTCTTCCTGAATTCCAAACATGAAAGAGTACCTGTGGCAGCCTTCACTTGTCATAAAAACTCAAGAGGCGTTTAGTTTGTCCAGTTTTTACTACTGTAAAAACATGGTGGCCTCTGTAGAGAGGGCCTGCTCCCCATGTAAATATAAAGTATTTAAATATAAATGGCTCATTCTAAGAAAACAACAATCGTACAATTTAGATAAAACACACTAGGGAAAACATCACTAGGATTACTTTGTATTCAGTTTCTGCTCCCTTTCACCTAAATCTTACACACTGAACCTTTAATGAATTTTTTCGCTGTATCTTGGTCTAATTGAGCACAACAATGATGCCTTTAATGCTGTCTGTCTCTGTAGGAGAGATGAGTGGATAAGAGGGGAGAGAAGAGAGAGAGAGAGAGAGAGAGAGACTGTTGTTGTCATAAAAATATAAATATAATGAATAGTGATACATTGAGATGCAATTATATTATTAATAATAACAGTTTATCATCATCATCATAATCATAATATGGTGGTAGTATTAGTAGTGAAATTTGGAGAGAGAGGGAGAGAGATAGAGAGATGGAAGCACAAACAATGGACTTTAGTTACATGAAGTAATATGAGAAAAATATGGGGCCACAGGCACAGTTCAGTGCATGTTGGGAGTTGTAGAAGAAAATTGTTGTTGTTTTCTCTATTTCTTTTGATATTTTTATGCACCTTTCAAGTTCCTGCTTTTCTTCATGACATCGATCTTTGTGTTTACTGTATCTACTTTCCCAGCAGGATGGCTTTTGAGACAGCTTTCCTGCTGCTTCCCCAAACCTTTTATAGTTTGTTTTGGGGACATTGAGCAAGCCCGCTGTAGACGACCTGAGGGAATGATTCGTAACATATTCCAATAAACAGTCAGAGATGTATGACGGTGCTGTACCATTAAGAGAATTAAAAACAAGTAAAATAATTTTAAAATCAATCCTCAGTGATGCTAGAAGCCAGTGTAAAGACACTAAAATAAAAGTAATATGGAATCTTTTCCTATTTCTCATTAAAACCATGGCTGCTGAATTTTGCAAAAGCTGTAGGCAATCGATGGATTTTTTCGGTAATCCTGAATATAGTGCATTACAGTAGTCCAGGCGAGAAAGTATAAAAGCATGAATCAACTTTTTGGCAGTTTCCAAAGTGAGGTACAGTCTTACTCTTGCAATGTTTCTTAAATGATAAAAGGCAATCTTTGTGACATTGTTTATGTGTGGATTAAAATCTAGTCCTGAGTAACACCCAGGTTCTTTATTTTTGATTTGTTTTGCTGCTCCAACTTTGCTGATAATCTTTTGTCCTTGAACATCAGTACCAATTACAAGATTTTCAGTTTTATTTTCACAGGCAATTTATAACTTGGTTTGGCGCATCAGAGTCATCTGGCACTAAATAAGGGAAGACACATGATGGATCAGATTTTTCTAACAAAAAGTAATTTATAAAGAACTAAAACAAAAAAGAAATTCAACTGATAAGGCTGACAGGAACTGAATTCCAGACCAAAACAAGATCAAATTAATGCTACAGAAATCAAAACTCATCTGAATGGCAGGATGAGCATGGCTATTATTATATGAGGCAGTGGCCAGCTACCTCTACTTCACTGATGGTCCCCAGCTCCAGTTAATGTAAAACTTAGAGAGTTTTAGATAAAGGACCTGTGCGTAGCAACCTAACAAAAACCAGTGCCATGTTTAAATGACTAAATTACGAGTTTTGATTTGCATATGATGCTTGCATCTTTTGAAGAGAGCCATGTGGTATATCTAGACCAGCCAACCATTTTATTTAACCCGAGAAGGGACATTGCGATTGACTGCTTCTTTTTCAGCTACACCCACACACACACACACACAGCAATACACCCAGTGTCCTGTCAGATCCGGCTTTAACTGATTCTTTGCTTTGCCACGAATAAAACAGGGTATATAGGGATACATCCTGTTTCCATCCTTTCGCACAACTTTCATTTCAATTTCATTTAGATGCTCCAGTCTATTCATGTAGAAAATAACACTGTTGACATCAAGAAGCTATAGAGATTTTAACTGCATGCTTGGTTTTGAGCAAAAATACTTCACAATGTCTTATTTGGTGTGTAAGTTCACACAGAATACCAATGAAAAGTAAATGCCACCAAAACTTCAGTGTCAGGACTAGACTACTGCTGTGTGTGTTGCTCTCCACTGACGCATCTGGCATACAGGCAAGTCCAGATCAGTCAGTTCTATTAAATTGGTCTTAGAGATGTGGACTTTCTGCAGAAAACACAGAATGGAAAACATGCGGTTTGTAATGAGTAAAAATGTATGCCTGTTTGAGACCGATATCGTGATGTCTCCTTTTACTCACCTTTCCAGTGCTTTTGTTTTTCCGATAGGTGACTTTATAGTGCAGCTGGTCAGCAAAGATGTCCCTGATGTTCAGCTGGTGGCCATCTTTAAACAGGGCGGTGAGTGGGTCAGTCACATACAGGGTAGTTTTCTTTTGGCTTTCAATCACCTCCAGCTTGAAGTCAGGTTTGCCTATCTCAGCTGTGGAGAAGGGAGGGAGACTGTCATCTGTGCATGTACACCACTGTATCTCTCATGGAAGTTACCATTTTAATTATGTTAGAGGCCAAAAAATTGTGAGCATTGACAACGCTGAAGCCATTTTTAGATATGATAGGTAAAGTGAGCAGTATTGGCTACAGAGTTTACCCATAGTCTGACTTTCAAACATGCACAACACAACAGGAGGTTCTCTGCACAGACATGTTCAGAACAGCAACACACACACAAACACTCTCTCTCACAGTGCTTTCACATTGAACAGAAGCGTATTGCATTCACTTGAAAAAAAAAACTCTGTTTACAATGCATGTCTAAATCAATATTTTTTTCAGTTTTTCTGACTTTTTTTTTTCTATTTTTGGAGTAATTTTTCTTCTGTTTTTCGGACTTTTTTTTCTTTCTGCGTTTAGAGAGCATTTGAAACAATAGACGCTTTCATTCCTTTATTGAGAGCTAGATGTAATGGAAACAAAAATTACCTGCTTGTTTAGTTTAATCAAGTTTTACTTTGATCTGGGTTTAAGACACTGGGAGATAGTCCTGTCTTTAAGTCATATAGATGGTATTATCATTAGTTTGTCGAATCTACGCAGGCACCTGAGGACTTTGCGGTTGCTCAGAAGGAAAGCCCATTCAGATCTGCTGAGATGGGGCATGTATGTGCGGGCAGGAGTCACCATAGGTCCATGGGAGTCACTTGCAGGTTGGAGGTTCCGAGGGAGTTCGAAGTATCTCGATAATTCAGAAATTCAGAAAAAAAACTACTCCGAAAAACAGATAAGAATTACTGTGAAAAACAGAAAAAAAAAATTTGTCAGAAAAACAGAAAAAAATATTCAAAAAAACAAACAAAAAAATAAATTACTCAGAAAAAACTGTTGTTTTTTTTTTTTCAAGTGAATGCAATACACTTCCATAGAATTCTCCTGAAATTATACTAGGAGGCCAGGAGGAGAAAGTCTGCAAAAACTGGGGAGCGTCTCACTTGGACATCTGCATTCACACATGCACCTCCTCTGGCAAATATACTGAGAAACTGCTGAGTTCGGTGCATGTCAGAAAGCAGCTTGAGAAAGACAGAGCTGAGCTGCAACAAGAGGTCATTCAGAAGGACCGTAGCACTGACGGGCTCTGGGACAATTTAACAGCTGTTATTTCCAACACGTTTTGTCAATTAGAAAAAAGTCTTCACGAGTGTAGCAGAAGAACGTACTGTCTTTGTAGGGGCAGAACCGTGGTGTGCTGGTGTGAGGGGACTCAATGAGGTCAGTGGTGGCCCCCCTCGGGGTTTCGGACAGGACGTCAGCTGTGTAGTAGGCGTTCAGGTCAGTCAGAGAGCTGGACAGATCACACACTGTTTCTGTGGTCTGGATACAGTGAGAAGTCCTCTGATTGTTCCCTGAAACCCTGTAAAATTTGACAAGTTTCATATGGACATGAATGATGGATGAAAATAGTCTTATTTAGTCTATAATAGACACCAGATGAGCAATAAATTAGGTCTTAAGTCTGTCTAGTCTGGGTTTCATTTATAACGCATACAGTCAGAAATAAATAATTTATTATCTGTGCAAAATAACATTGATGTGAATATACTGTGGAACAATGAGCTGAAAGAGCTGTTTGCAGCTGTTGGCATTTGTTAATTCTATTTGATTGTTGACATTGCTCTTGCCTCTTTCATTTTTCTCTTATTGAATCACAAAGGTCAATTGTCTTTTAGTTATCTTACTATTTAAAGAGCTCTGGCCTAAAATATACATTCCAGTAAAAGCTTTTACTGAATCAATAATGGAAAAACTCATTCCTGCAAGGTCACATAGCGGGAAAGTTCGACGTTTTGGTCAGTCAGCATATAATTATTGGACACCAACCAATCACAGCTATGAAATCAGCTCTATTCATTCATTCATTCTCTCACTTCACCTGGCAGATTCTTTGAAATCAAGTGAAAGAAATAAACATGGAACATCTGTAACAAATTCCAAGTAACTAACTGAGGCTGATTTCAGAAAAACCATTGTTGCAACAAAGTCCTCAAATTACAATGCATGCTCCAAATCAAGGGCTTCTATTACCTCAACACAAAAGGCCTGATATAACAAGTTTTCTTGTTCTGTGAAAGTGAGAGACAGTTTATGGGCCAACGTTAAACAATAGTCCACCTGAGTCGCAGTGGTTTCTGTGAATATTTCTGCTACCAACACCTGAACTCTTCTTCAGTATTCAACAGTTCAACATTCATTCCACGCTGCTCTACAACCCTCACAGACAAAAGAGATCAAATAATCAGGCACATGCAAAAACTTACATATTGCAACCTTGTAATGGTTGACTTGTTATTTTTAGTGACACTGTTGCGGTGTAATGTTCAATAACATGATTCAATCTTGTGATTGAATTAAGTTTCCAAGTGTTACTAATTCAATCATATGTAATTCCAAGTTGACGAAACTATTACACTTGAATTCGACCAGGAACATATCAGATGCTATTATATTCCACTGTTTAAAAAACAAATCCAGGTTTTTTTTTAAAAAGGTGGTTTGTGATAAACAACACAATAGTTTCCCACCAGTATTTATTGTATGCAAAATAATTCATTAGACTTATTTATCTCAAAATGAGTTTTTCATTTGGCTCAATATTTATATATTTGCTTATTATTTTAACTACCACAAGAAGTTTTAAAAAGATGTAACAGGTGGTGAATATGTTTCATGACAGATTTATAAAAATTTTAATTTGGTTGGTCAATGTTCAACAGACACAAAGATGTTGGTAATGTGACTCAAACCGAGAGGTATAGTAGGTTCAGTGTCGTCATAGTGGGAATGGAATGGATGACATGCTTCCCGATGGTATGTTGACCATACAACCCTTACTACAGCGTGAGAGAACCTAAATATTCTAGGAGCTTACAAGCTCTGACCAGGTCGATGGCATCATCATGTCTCTGCAGAGGACATTAGTCAGGACTTCCACTAAGAGCTCAAGTGGGTGATCTGGAGGTCTATTCATAGACTGAGTGGTTTAGAGTTATGCTTCCAGACATACAGAGACACTGAGAGTGAGTTTGGACTGTGGTATGTTAATAGAGAGGTTTATACTGTGTTAACCACAGTTAATATTCCACGTTACTGAAAGGGAAGCCCTCTGTTGTTTGTTTTTGCTCTCATATGTACAGGGTGGCCTGCCTTTTCAAATCAGTCTTACTACTACATTACTTCACCACACACGGTAACCTCTTCAACAATGTAACTGTAATAAAATCTCTGCAAATTCAGTTTCACATGCAGATTAAATCAAGTGAAACTAGCAGCAGGAAGGTTGGAATGCATGTACAACACTATAGCTTTGTGAGATGATTAGGAAGGACTGTCAATGATTTGTAGCAAATTTCAAAGCAGAGACAGTGGTTGTTTAATGTAGACGGCAGTTTTTCTTCCCATGGAGTTGGCACATGTGGCACTTTGCCAGAGCTCCTCCCCCTGCCCCATTATCCTTCTAGTCCCACAAGCCCCCCCACCCCTGGCAGTGAGGGGCCTGGCTGTATTAAAGTTCACCGTGGCTTGAATACCAAGGAACACTCCGAAGGGAAGGACTGAATCCAAATGACTAAATGAGTCCACCAACTGTTTACACAGGATAAAGCTTCAGGAACCCATGCACACATACCTGCACATGCACACATTGTCAAGAAAAGCAACAACAGCAGAGTTTAGTGACCTGTGTGGGTGAGATTAAATTTAAATACCAGAGAAAAGCTTAATGCTCCCAGACCCTGGTGAATTATGTAATTCTATTTCAATTTCTCCCCCCCAAAAAATCTTACCTTTATAGTACTGACTTCAGTGCAGCAATCAAGCATTCACTTGGCTCTGTGGTCCATTGCTTCTTTAGTCTTAGTCTTAGTGAACTTTATTGTCAACTGCCCTTTGTGTGTACAAAGGGCAGGGACTTAATCAACCCGAACACATTCCACATCCATTTATTCCCTGTAGTCTTCATTATTCTGTCTGAAATTTGGCAGCAAAACTAGATGTGTGTCCAGTGATTTTTTTTCTCAGCACCAGTTCTGTGTAGGTTGATACCAAAAGAGGAAAACTATCCTATATCCTAGAAAAAGCATTGTGTATCATTGAAGATAAAAATTCATTTTTACTTTTTACTCATATACTTGAGAACATTTCAGAGCCTGTACTTGAGTTAAGGAGTTGTATCAGTACTTTTACTTTTACCAGAGTCTTTTTTTACTCAAGTATCTGTATTTCTACTTTAGTAAAGAATGTGAGTACCTTTTCCACCTCTGAGTAACACAGTGGAATGTGTAAATATGCAGTGACAACCTGAGCTACTGTCCCGAGATGAGAAGTTCAGTGAAAGGTTTCACAATGAACTACACTGGCCATGCTCTTTCTGCAGATTTATTGCAGAGTTTAAACAGCAACATCATATTGCCACTGCACTACTTGTCTGCCTATTCATCTTGTGTTTCTGTTTTTGTTCTTTTTACCTCAATGTTTTGTTTTGTTCTATTGCATTGTGTTTTGTTGTGTTCCGATACACAAGCTGCTATGACAACTTAATTTCCCTCCGGGGATGAATAAAGTACTCTATCTATCTATCTATCTAAAGAGGCCACAGATCTTTTGTAGGCTTTCGATTTTTTTCATTATACCCAACAATGACTTTAAACATATAGCTCCTACATGTCTATAGGTAGCATAATTAACTTTTAAAAGAGAAAAAAAACATGTTACAAACAGTAATCAGCAACAGATCATCTTAAATATTACAATGATTCTTTTCAGTAATCACGGTATAGTACACATAATCATATCAAGCTAATATGTCATTTCAAAAAGAAAAAGAATTCTGTTCTGTAACACTGACGGCAAGTTGACGTTAACAGCATTATCCTAACTGACTTGGAAAGCATGCATGCAATCAGCTGAATGAAAAGTGTTACATTGATTTAACTAACTTAACATTGGATATTTAAATGTTCCTTTAAAAGTTTAAATTAAGCAAGGTATCTGGTATAGTAAATCTTCAGGTGTTGCCGCCATTGTTCTGCCATAATTCTGCTGGAAACATAATCAGGTCATACAAAGATCTCTCTATGGATGTGGTCATGTTGAAAGCGACCTTATATTAACTGAGGGCATTGAACTAAAATCAGTCCGCCAGTGAAATAAACATGTTGTCTGAATCAGGCTTTAGTGGATTGGCTACCTGTATGCTCTGTTGACTTGGTAACAGAACCAAAGTGTTGAGTAGATTTAAGATTTTACACAAGAAAAGTAAGCATCAGTTTCAAGTTTCTTGGCACCAAGTTCCATCCATTATCAAACCTAATTCTGTTAAGAGTTGCGCAAGGGCTGAAGTCAATCCCAGCTGACACAGGGCAAGCAAGTAGAGTTACTTTGGGAATTTAATATGTTCATTATATACACCTCTGAAATAAGATCTAGATCTCCACTTCTAGCTATGACCTCAGCGGTGGTGTACAACGATGTTTTGGAGCAGCTATTATCAGTTATTTCTAATTTATCCACATTATCACGCAACACCAAGGATGGAAACAAATTTCCATAATGCAATAGTGGACAACGAAGAGCATCTTGATAGAGCTCATAAATGGCTATTTAAAAATGTGTGTTACAGAACGGAATTTCAGGTGACCTGGCCTCTACAAACCATCCATAATCACAAAATCTGGCCAAACCACATGAAGGGGCTGTGTGGGTGAAACACTGGAAGAGTCCATGAAGTCATAGAAAAATTCGACACAATTTGTCACAGTCTGTGACAGATGAAATGGCTTCAGGCAGCGATGCTAAAAACAAACTCAGCCTTATTCCAGTGAAGCTGGAAGAGCTGAGGTGTTTGTTCTTTGAACAAAGATAATGACTAAGTGAATAGCAGCCAATGTAGTTAAACATGAGAGGGAGTGTACAAGAGTCATCCATCTCCCACACTGGGTTGCATTTGTGGGAGTTAGTTATTTTTAAAACACAGAGACCATCACTAACTGCAACCTCTGTCATGAGCATGTCATTGAGAGATCTCCTTTGTCAGTGTCACAAAAACCTAAGGATGTGTTTATAATATGAGATTAAATTGACACCAAGATTATTTAAAAAAAAAAAAGCTTTGTAAAGGGTGTTTCATAAAAGACAATCTTCTATTACACTCATTGATAAAGCCTCAGAGGTTTAATCGTTCAAACAGGGCGTGGACCTCTAAATGTATCAGCATTTGTTTTCACTTCATAACAGTGCAGGTAACTATGACAGTTGAGGGGATACTATGTGTATAAATTCACAGTGAAATAATCAAAATGCAAAACAATTTTTAATATAAAAGGCACTAAATGCTGTGTAACTGCAGCAGTGAGCCTCTGTTAATTCTAGTAGATAATTCTGGAGTCAGGAGTAACATAACTATGTACGTGAGTGAATCTGGTGAGCCCTGGAGCTCTCTCACTATTTCATTGGTATCCTCCAATCTACAGGCTGCAATCAGTATTTATGAAATCTCGTACCAGAAGCTGATAAGTTAATGGGTTTAAATAAACTGTCTCAGCAACAAACATATCCAGAGGAAGCATGTCAGTCAGTAGTCAGTCATACTGCATTTTCTTATAGCAAGCTAAACTCTACTCTCACAGTACTGAGTGGCTCTGGGACTTTATTTGACAATGTTGGGAAGTTAGTTTGATCGCATATAAAAGCAGAGTACAGAGAACAGATTTTCCTCACGTCAGACTTTGGAATGCAAGCATATGATTACATCCTGGAAACAATACACAGTGTGAACTTGAATTGTAATAAACTTTAAGAAATACCTGTGGAGAAGCTTAGATTGATATCAGCACCAGAGCATTTCAACATATACAGAATTATAGTCATTATTCAGCGGTTAGAGTGATGCCTTCCTGGCTGGCTGGGTTCTCATGTGTTTACTGCTCCAGCTTCCTGTCTGCACCTGAACACAGCCAGGAAGAACGTTGACAAACTTTGACAGATTCAGAAAAGACATATTGTAGAAAAGAACAGAGAACATCAATGGAGACAATGTTGCTGATTTTGACCGAATGACAACTTGTTTTCACTGGGTTGTTTCTTCAAACACCTGAACGGACTCAGGTTTCTGTTTGCCTGTACTGATGATTCACTACAGTGTGAATATTTGCTCCTCTTTCAGGACCAGAGGCAGAGAATTATGTCTGAGTTGAGGGTTGGCCATATCCTGGTCTGTAACCATCATACATGAGCAAATACCTTGATACCTCACAGTATCATAAGGTACTGTGCACTCAAACTGGTCTCAATCTTTTGTACCTTCTTATACCACATCAAGAATTACATTTTTTTAAACAATGAAATTTAATTGTAAGCAAGTTGTATTAGCTCTCCCATGCATATTTTATAATTTGAGTCAACTTACTAGCTTCATGTGGAGCTAGTTATTGAAGTTCAAAAGCAAAAATGACAGCTAACTGGTTAATACTAGTAAAATGATATTTTTTCGTTATCGATAAGTTTAGCTAACGCTAAGAATGCATTTTTTTTTACAATATCCAATGTGCATGTGATTGTATTTGGTAGAAATATCCACCAAACATGCAGTTATTGTTTGCAAAATATCCACTTTAGACACTGAACAGCACTCCTTCAGCCTTTTCTACTTCCACCCTGTTATTTTCTACTATTTATCATACTTTCTGTGTGCTGTAGGTAGAATGCCAACAATTAAGTAGCACTAATGGGTTTTACACACACACAGCCTATCCTGTAATATAAAAATGTACTTGTACTATCCTGTTCCGGCCAATGCAGTATGAACGACAACAGATCACTGGAAGAGTCATTTCTAGAGTGAGACTACATTGTTCATGTACTGAATGTTCTGTGCTGAGGCCAAACAATTGCACATGATTTGTCCTTATGGTCAGGAATATACCTAAAAAAACAGGTTTGACACATGGTTTACTGCAACATACTGAAGACTGAGGTCGAGAGTGTAGGCAGTGAATTTCCACTTTAATAGACTGGGTTGGGACATGACGCCCCAGCTTGCCCAGGAATGTAGAGGAGGGATGTTTGGTGTGTTGGTGTTCACCTGTTGGAACATGACTGTGTGTGCACATTATTTCCAAAACCAGGTATGAAAGCATGAATTGGTATCAGATAAAGATTCAGGTTGCATGACTGCAACACAGGGGCACCAGCACACTCTGGTTCTTGTTGAGGCATATGGGATGGGCGTCAGGTATGTGTGGGAATTCAGAAGGAGCTTTTCAAAGGAAGTGAGAACACACTGTACCTTTATGATGGGATAAAGGGCTTGCCAGTCTGAGCTGAGATGACCTCAGCTGATAAACCTGATTAATCCTGTTTCAGAAAAAACAGTAAGAGGATAACGCAAAACAACTGACTCTAAATAAGAGGATATATTAACATCAAAAGAAGCACTGAGCAGCCAATGACGCAGCAAAAAGAAAAGAAAAAGAAAGACCATAAATAATGGTAATGCCTGTTTGTTGTAACAAGTTTCATTCAGCTTTATTTTCACATTTCCTCATCATTTCTAACATTGTTGTCAACAATTTAAGATTATGGAACTATTGTGACATCTTAAGTGGGGCAGGTAAACATGAACAGTAAAATTAGTTTTATTTTATAATTTTATAATTTATTCCTTAACTCTAAAAATTCTAACCAGATCCTAACCATGGTGCTGGTCCAGAATGCCTCCTTGATTGAGGCCAGCACACTCGTCAAGGTAGGGAGTAACAATGTCATTAACATGTGCCGGAACATGCATCACATACTGATTGGGAACTGGCAGCAACCCACAGAACATGAATCACTGATCATCAATGACGCTATCATCAGTTCTCCCAAATCTGTGTCACAGGTATTGTCTGGTGAAGCATCAAACACTAATCCTAACTGTTCATTTTAATTGTTACATATTAGATTTGAACTTTGACCTGGTTAAATGATTCATAGCTTCTTGGCATGCAGGTAAAGGGTATGCACATGTTCCTTCTTAGTTTATTGAGAGAGTAAACTGTACTGTGTGACTGACTGTGCAGACACACATTCAGACAGAGATGACACCTGTGTTTGCAGTGGGTGCGCCATATTTGTCCTAGCGCCTGTTGGAGTTTGTTATCTTTATTGAACATTGAGGTTGGGAACGCTGTGAGTTGCTGTGAAAGCAAACCACTTCATCACCTACTCCCTCTATGACTCATTGGACCCACTGCAGTTGCCTACAGGCCAAATAGGTCAACTGCAGATGCCATCTCCCTCACCCTTCCTACTGCCCTCACCCACCTGGACCAGAGGTACACATGTGAGAATGCTGTTTATTGACTATAGTTCAGAGTTCAATACCATCGTGCCCCTGAAGCTCGTCACCAAGCATGGAGACCTTGGGCTCAACACCAGTGTGGATAGGCAGCACCACATTCTCCGAATGACTCTCAGCACCAGCGCCCCCCAGGGCTGCCTGCTCAGTCCTCTCCTGTACTCCCTGTTCACTCATGACTGCGTGGCCACCCACAGCTTCAAAACCATCATTAAATTTGCTGATGACACACAGGAAGAGACAGGGAGTTAAACACGCCCCCCTCTCCATCAACAGGATTATGTTGGAGAGAGTCAGCAGTTTCAGGTTCCTCTGGGTTCACATCACCTGACCTGGACGGCCAGACAGCGGCTCTTCTTTCTTTGCAGGCTGCGGAGGCTCAACATGGGCCCAAGGATGCTCTGCAACTTTTAAAGGTGCACCATTGAGAGTATTCTGACTGGCTGCATCACCGCCTGGTATGGCAGCTGCATCGCCCTGAACTGCAAGGCTCTCCAGAGAGTGGTGAAGTCTGCTCAGTGTATTGCCAGGACAGAGCTGCCATCCATGGAGGACCGCTACACCCAGCGGTGTAGGAAGAAGAGCAACCAGATCGTTAAAGACCCCAGCACCCAAACCATTAACTGTCCTGCCTGCTGCCATCTGGCCGACGATTTTTTATATTTTATATTCTATTTTTAGTTGTATTTTTTTCTTGTGTAATTTCTGAGCATGGCTAGAGGGGAGCATTTCATTGCCAGCAACTGCTGAATGTAATTGTTGTGCATATGACAATAAACCCTTGAATCTTGAATCACTTCTGCTTGGACCCACTGTGGGCTAATGGCACAACGGATGTGAGTAAGAAGTTAGTGTGTGGAAATCAACACTTAACAGAAGCATCGTCTCTCCAAAAATAACCTGCCACTGATCTGAAAAGGCTGATTTGTTATATCCCACACAAGTCTTTTATTTTCCAATGGGTCTTTCATGGTCATGACTGTTTAGCGTTCCAAAATATTTAATCAACTTCATCTGTTTCTCGTCATCTTCGGAGCTGAGACTGGATAGTTTCTGAAGCCAGCAAGCTATAAATAAACATGACTTGCATCTTCATTGACCACGTTTAAGTGTTTTTTTCATCTGTGCCATGTGCACAAACCACCAGTAATGTAAATTCCAATGTATCTGTGAAAGTAATTCCACTAATCCAGCTCTTGCTTCATTCCGTCTACAAGAAGGGCCTGAGCCGGCTTTACTTCCTGAGGAGGCTCGGGTCCTTCAATGTCTGCAACAAGATGCTGCAGATGTTCTATCAGTCTGTTGTGGCGAGCACCATCTTCTTTGCTGTGGTGTCCTGGGGTGCGGGCATCAGGACAAAGAATGCCAACAGACTGAAAAAAATCATAAGGAAAGCAGAGTCTGTGGTTGGCTCTAAGCTTGTCACCATGGAGGAGGTGGTGGAGAACAGGATGCTGGCAAAACTGCTGGCAATCATGGACAATCCCTCTCACCCCCTCCACAAAACACTGGACAAGCTAAAGAGCAGCTTCAGCCACAAGCTCATCCAACCCCGCTGCTCTAAGGAGCGATACAGGAAATCGTTCATTCCAACCGCAATAAGACTCTATAACTCATCTACCTCTGTCAGAGCCACCATCACAGAACTGCACTAATATACCTGTCACCCTTGCACCATGTACCCTGTACTACACTACGCCCCATATACTGGAACATTTACTTCTGTGATATGTGTTAATTTAAACCATTTTGATATTACAGACCATTTTATACAATAATATTGTCTTTTGCACACCCAGTCTACATATTCTTACACTGATAGTATATTGTATAGTCAAGTACTTATATTTATACCCTACTATATACTATATATCATATCATATTATATCATACTGTGTATATTCTCTGTATATTCTTCGTATATATAAGTCTATATACACATATTTATACATGTGTACATGTTATTATTATTATATTATTACTACTGCTATTACTATTATTATTATTATATATACTGTTGCTGCCATTATTACTATATACTGCTATTATATTGGTATAATTACTATCTATATAAATATATATTATGTTATATTGTATACTATATATATATATATATATAAATATATATTATGTTATATTGTATACTATATATATATATATATATATATATATACTGTACTACTATTCTTATATACTATCTAACAATAACATTACCATCATATCATCATTACTATTACCATCATATTGCCACTGCACTACTTGTCTGCCTATTCATCTTGTGTTTCTGTTTTTGTTCTTTTTACCTCAATGTTTTGTTTTGTTCTATTGTATTGTGTTTTGTTGTGTTCTGATACACAAGCTGCTATGACGACTTAATTTTCCTCCGGGGATGAATAAAGTAATCTCTCTATCTTTATGGGAAGTGGAACTAAGGGATGTTGTGGTTTCTTTGAATGCCTAGACATTGACATGGAGCCCTTGCAAAATTTACAAGAAGCTCTATCACTTCTTTTTTTTTCACAAGAAGCCGTATGACTTCTTGTAAATTCTGCGTAAAACACATGAAACACATGAAATTCTTAATGGACCCAGAGGATAAGTCCATGTTTCACTTAAATGTGTGGTACCCATAAGAGCCTCACTGGTCCAGTCATTAACCTACTTGTTGTATATAGATGCAAAATCCTGTGGATGATTGTTCACATGACCCTGCTTGTGGTTCACTCTGGGCCTACATGGAGCTCATTAAAAAAAATCCCATGGGCGCATGACATCTCATCACTCACTCATGTGTGACTGCCACCACAGTTCATGGTGGAAGTGGCATGTTATTTGTGTCTGTGTTATTGTGACAACTTGAGATATCTGGCTGTGATTCTGGCAGTGTGACGTTAGTCTGGTCCCTTTAGGTCCAGTGCTCCAATCAATATCGCTCAGAGATGGAGACCGGCACATTTGAAAAAGACACGACCCCCACACAAAGTATTATTTTAACAATATTCTGACACACAAGAGAACTGTGAGCTCACATTTTAAGCAACGGTGTTTGTGTGGTAGTATGTGGTAATAATTTTTGTTGAAGTAGTCATTATTTCATTGTATACGATTATATTTAGTCTCCAAACACTTGGTACAGTGTCACAGACGCACATACTAGAGATGCCATTAGTTTTTTTCCCAGAAAACAACCTGATCTCAGTTTGAGACATACACCGATATTAGAGTCCATCACTGAGGAAATGTAACATAGGGTGTTCAGTATTACATAATTGTTGACTGCAACTAGCCAGTCAAGTCTCAGCTCAGTTAGCACAAGTTTTACTATCCTGTCCTATTTGTGTCTTCGCTGTAACAGATAAAACATTTCAAATTTGAAAAAATAAAAACAACAAAAAATGAAAACAAAGTAGAAATTAAGATAGCAATAGAAATGTAATGTTGAAATGAAATCAATCATTCAGACTAAGAACTCCCTCTCCATGTCTACCTCAGCCTACTCATCTGGGACACAAGAAAATGCTGTCCAAGTTTAAATAAGGTTCTGTGTTTGTTATCTCTGGCTTCTCCAGGGCTGTAGATGACAGCTGAGATCAATCCAACTGAGAGGTTCACTGTTTCCCAGCGAGTCTCTGAAGCACAGACTCCTCTTGATGTCTCTACTATCAAGCAAACACAGTGTAGAGCTGTTACTACTGTAATGTCTCTAAAATGTGTACTGGTATTGGTAAATGAAAAAATACAGTATATATAAAGCACAATATACAGAAAAATCATTAATAAAAATCACTATTGTATATATAGAGAGATATCTTCTTAAATTCAGAAGATTTTGGACACAGCATGCAAGTCACAGTATTTTCTGATCTGTATATGTATGTGCGGATACTTATAGATGTAAGGCCTTGTCACCTGTTATTGTTATATCATAGTATATTAACATAATTAATTAATAAATGGGGGCAGAGAGACAGAGTGCTCAGTGCTTCTTCATGTTTATTAGCATTCAGGACCTTTTGTCCACAGGCTGCTCCTGACTGGAATCATTGAACTATATAGTGGCTATAAAGATGAAGATTTAGTCTCCAACTTTTTTTTCCAGCTTTAATCTAAATTGGAGAAAAAAGACAATTTTAGCCTTAAGCCTAGGAGTAAAGTAACTAACAGGATCTTTTGGGGTTTTAGGCAGAGGTGGCAAAATTACTCAAATTCTTTACTTAAGTAGAAGTACAGATATTTGAGTAAAAAAAGACTCTGGTAAAAGTAAAAGTACTGATACAACTACTTTACTCTAGTAAAAGTAAGAAAGTACAGGCTCTGAAATGTACTCAACGATACACAATGCTTTATTTTGATAACTCTGCAAAACCAAAAAAAAATGCTAGGCACATAAAATGGGATAGTTTTCCTCTTTTGGTAACAACCTGCACAGAACTGGACACAATCTAGCGTTGCTGCCAAATTTCAGACAGAGTAATAAAGACTGAAGTGAACCATGGTCCTGCATGAGCACCTGGATCATTTTGTACAGGGATTAAATGGATGGGGAATGTATTTGTGTTGATTTAGTCCCTGCCCTTTGTAGACACCCCCTGTCACTACCATAGATTGGATGGTTTAGTGAGGTCGTCTGAGGTCCTCTCTGTCTTGTTATGTCTTTTACGTCGTGTCATCATCCGTGGAGGTTGAAACAAGTAACAAGCCAGTTTTGAGAATTTAAGGACTATAAAGTGCAGATATTTGTGTTTAAATATAGGAAGTAAAAGTAAAAAGTTGTCAGGAAAATTCTTCTCTGATTATACAAACTGGGACATTTTGAAATTGCAGTTGGTCTCCTGATTGCTCCTGGCTGAGTCATATAGTTTATGTATTAATCTCCCTACGCACCAAAAATCCCCATCATTAACAAGTATTTAGTTCACCCAGCCTGTGAAAGGTTGTAGCCATTTCACAAAGTCTCTAATACTAGGGCGGCTGTGGCTGAGGGGTAGAGTGGTCATTCTCCAACCAGGGGGTCAGCAATTCAATCCCCAATCTTCCCAATCTGCATGCCAAAGTGTCCTTGAGCAAGATGCTGAACCCCAAATTGCCCCATAGAATAACAAAAAGTACTGCTAATAGATGCACTGTATGAATGTGTGTGTGAATGGGTGAATGGCAAAAACTGTAGTGTAAAGCGCTTTGAGTGGTTTTCAAGACTAGAAAGCATTATATAAATACAACCACTTATTAATTACAATTATCTCAATTAGTGGAGTAGTAAATCAAGGAAGGCAGTTTTGTCCAGTTAAGGGGTGGCTGTGCTCAGGGGCTAGAGCAGTCGTCCTCTAACCAGAAGGTCGGCAGTTTGATCCCAGTCTTCCCTTGGGCAAAATACTGAACCCTCTTCTCATTGAGAAAGAAGAGAAAACTGCACATAGATACATTGTATGAATGGGTAAATGTAAAACAGTACGCTTAACTGCTTTAAGTATTTGTGATCAAGACTATAAGCTCTATAAATACAGACCATTTATATGGAGTTTATGTAATAAGGCCAAGAGGTTACATGTCGTGTGTAGTGTGTTTGTGTGTGCATAGATGTTGTAGAGCGTACTAAATTATTTCGTAGTCTAATGAGAGTCAATTTTCAAATCAAATATACTATATTGTCCCATAGGGAAATTTGTCTTGGGCCAAGGTACAGCAGTTGCAGAACAGTACATTGAACAACAAACAACAACAACAACTCTACACAGGGTAATAATAATGAAAATATGAAGACAATACAATTTTGATGGGTAGCTGTCTGTTTGCTTTGGGGACTTCGTCAAGGGAGAGAGGGTGAGGGCTGATTAGGTTTGGGTTAGATGTTGATATTATTTGAAAGAGACTCCATGTTTCCTGTCAGTCGGTTGTTTGTGTTAGTTAACAACAGGAAAGTCCTTGGGAGACGTATTTCCTCAGATTTTGGCTCACACAATCTGTAGGCTCTGGCTGTGTTTGTCTCTCTGCTCTGATTGAACCAGACATAAGGAGTGACTAAATATGTGTCTAACAGGAGTGGTGTAATTCCAACTGGTGAAACTGGTGCTGCTATTATTAATAATACAATTACATCTATAAATATCACTCTTATTATTTTCCATTATAACAACCATGACAGAGCTTAAATATAATGGTTGCACAGCTATTCCTGGTATTGCTCACCCCTCTCTTCCCCTTTCTTTCCCCTTCCTTCCCTTTCTCTTTTCTCCCACCTCTTTTCCACCTACTTCTTTACTCTTCCCCATTTTTTTCTCTGCTCAACCCTAAAGGATGAGGCAGATGGCCGCCCACATTGAGTCTGGTTCTGCTATTGGTTACATTCTATTAAAGGGGAGTTTTTCACTCCACATTTGTCAACGTGCTTGCTCATTGTGGGAGCTGTTGGGTTTCTCCATAATTTTGTATGGTCCTGACCTTGAAATAATGTAAATAATGTTTTTGCGCTATACAAATAATACAGAATTGGATTGCAATCCTTTGTATTTCATTCAAAACATAGAAATAAAAAATACAAACACTGTACTTCTCATAATGAAAATATGAATATAAATGATGATGGAGTTCCCCAAGCAGTCTTCAGGCCTATATCAGCATCACTAGGGGATGGTTCAGGGCTCACCTGAGCAAGCAGTCTTTCCATAAATGTAGAGACTGTGTCTGCCTCCTAAACCCAAAGACAAAATATTTTTTTACGTCATGGTAACTTGGTCACTCAAAGCGCTTAACACTACAGGTTGCCATTCACACATTCACACACACATTCATACATACAGTGCATCTAATAGCAGCACTTTTTGTTGTTCTATTTTCAAGGGAAGGACTTGTTCCCTTGACTGAAGTACAATAGTAATTCTGGAGAAAATCCACAGGAGGTCAGTATCATCATTGACTCAGCACCAAAGCTGCCATTAAACTCCTACACTGGCTTCACTTCACTTTGTATACACCATCCTGTACATCCTAAATATACCTTAGTTCACAATGACATCTACAACTTCACAGAATAACATTCACTGTCTACAACATACAACTATAGCTGTGATGTTCTTCACAGCCGGTGTTCTTTGTCAATATCCATCCATCATCTGCACTGTTCAGTTTTCCAGCAACATGTGACAGTGCAGGCAGAGACAGTAATGGTGAGGGGAAATTGTAATTCAGTAATCTCTATCCTTGTCTGAGCACACTGTAAGGGAATGTAGTCAAATTCTTCATGTGAGTATAAAATAATCTGTCTGTAGGTCTTACAGATGATTTTGTGACAGCAAGACTTGATTTTCCTTAAGGTTTAAAACAAGTTAATGTTATGACTGAAAGAACACACTGATGTTGTAGAAATACATATTTTCTTACACAGAGATAAGAAAAATTCACATTAATTAATCTCTGTATGTCTCATACAGTGAAGAAATTAGGGGCTATTTTTTAGCCCAGGTAAGGACAAAGACCAAAAGCCTGGGGAAAGCAGATACAGCTTGACCTTTAAATCAGAATGATGAAATATGTGATTACAGTGACTTGTGGTATGGTATTCAGCATGGTTTGACTTCTTCTGTAACTGCTGATCTTCTGTTCTGTAGACAGAGTGTTAAAGAGAGAGGTCAGAGGAGAATGGTCTTACTGGTTGGAGAAGACAAAAAGGCTGCAGTAACTCAGATAACTACTCTTTACAACTGTGGTGAGCAGAGAAGCATTTCAGGATAAACAACACATCCAGCCTTGAGGTGGATGGTCTATACATCAGGTTCCACTCTGTGAGCCAAGAACAGACGTGAGGCTGCAGTGGACAAAGACTGTCCAATACTGTACAGTTGTAGACTGGATTGAGAGCTGCTGAGGCTGCAGATGTTCTGAATCTGGAGTTAACTGTAAAAATCCATAGAGCCATCCTGCCTTCTTTCAACAGTCCAGGGATGTCCCAGTCTATCTGTCTATTATTTATTGTTATTATTATTATTATTATGTATCTATTATTTCTTTATACATCATGATATAGCTATAGTTAGAGCTGGTCCAGGCTTGTCTTAAATCTGCTCTCAGTTGTGCTGCTAATTTTTGTCATGTGTCCCTCGAGGTTTACAATGTCGAGGGACACATGACACATGAAGCTTCTATTTCCTCTTCTCCCTCCTCATCACATCAAATAACTTAATGTCTCATGTTACTGACTTGACTTCTTTCCCGGAGTCCCTGTGCCTTATCGTTCGCAGATCCAGGGCTGCGACTGCGGCCTCGTCGTGGATTATGATGGTGGATCGCGAATCAGAGATCGTGATCATAATGGTGGATCCTGCATCGTGCTGGCATCTGATCGTAGTGGTGGACCATGATTAAGGTGGCTGCTGATGGTGGTGGATCATGATGATGGATTATAATGGTGTATCCTAATCGTGGTGGCAGCTGATCGTGGACTATGATTACAAAAAGACTGCTTGATATACAATATGTCTACTCAGATACGCTACCATTACTGACAATAATTCCTCAATTCATTTACCTTCCATCATGCTACAAACTGTTTACTCTAACCAATGCTGTAAATACTCTTATTTTTCTGATGTTCTCCATTACACGTGGCATCTATTGCACTTCTGTCCATCTTGGGAGAGGGATTCATCACATGTGGCTCTTTCTGAGTTCTATTTCCTCTGTTAAAAAGGTTTTTTTGGTAGTTTTCCCTTACTCTTGTTGAGGGTTAAGGACAGAGGATGTCACACCTTGTTAAAGCCCTATGAGACAAGTTGAATTTGTGATTCGTGAATATGGGCTATACAAATACAATTTGATTGATTTATTGATATATATTTTATCTTCAACCTTAGATTTAAGTTTATTGCTCATTTCCATTGTCCTGGTTCTGAAGTTAGAAAATCCTACTTTTGGCAATTATCTGGGTGCAGCTCTATAGTGGGACGACCCATTTGCAGCCACTTGCTAGTTGAGTGTATTCAATTCAATTCAATTCAATTTTATTTGTATAGCACCAAATCATACATTATTTCAAGGCACTTTATATAAAAGGTCAGGACCTTAAAATTGTATTAAATATAGAGAAACCCAACAGTTTCCTCAATAAGCAGCACTTTGGAGACTGTGGAGAGGAAAAACTCCCTCATTAACAGGGAGAAACCTCTAGAAGAACCAGGCTCAATGTGGGCGGTCATCTGCCTCGACAAGTTGGGGTGAGCAGAGAAAAATGGGGAGGAGAGGGTAGATGGGTGGAAAAGAGGGGAGAGAAGAGAGAGAGATAGTGAGGAGGGGGAGAGAGAGGCGAGAGAGCCCAGGAACAATCGAGCAACATCAGGTATCAGATCTGACTACTTATAATGAAAACAATAACAGTGTAAAGAAGTTATTGATTAATAATGATAGCAGCAACAATTCATATAATAATTAATTACCAAAGTATTATTGTTAATAAAATAATAATAATAGTTTTTCTCCTGCAGTTCTGGAGTCAGAGATATCTGCAATAAGAGAAAGAGAGAGAGGGACTATGGAAGAAAAATGAAACATAGTAATTGATATGTATTAAAATAAATAAATGAATGTGGGGGGGCAGAGAGACAGAGAGAAGGGGAGAAGTGCTCAGTGCATGATGGGAGTTCCCCCAGCAGTCTACCCTATAGGAGCATAACTAAGGGATGGTTCAGGACTCACCTGATCCAGCCCTTACTATAGGCTTTATCAAAAAGGAATGTTTTTAAACCTTAAATGCAGATGTATATCTGCAAGTAGTTGAAAAGAAAAGGATTTAAAAAGCATGTTACAATTTTACAGTGCCTCCAATAATGGTCAACAAAAATAATTAGTAGTTATAGAGCTAGAAGTTAGTGTGGTGTCTGAAATGCTATGTGTAGTCCTCCCCATAAAATAAATTTATCTCTAGGTTTGAGGTCCACAGGTCTTGAGGAATTTGGAGAAAGCCTGAACGTATGGTAGGGCATTAGGTCACAGTTCTAAGTGCAACACTATATTTGAGCTAGTGTTGTCTCTCTTCTTGTCACTGGACAACCGAGAAGAGCTGGAAAGAAACCAGATGTGTTTTCTTTAGGTTTACGCAAACAACCCTCCTATATAAACGAGGAGATGAAGTTGCCTCGAGAGAGAAGATTCACATTGGCCCCGAATCTCTCTCCAGGCAGGAGAGATTCACATTGACTTCGGATCTCTCCATAGGCAGATTGCATTGCTTGTATTGATGCTGAACTTTTTTGTAATAAACATTTTATACAATTAAGACGGTGTCATCGGAGATTCCTTCATCATCTTCACATCATCGCAACCCCAATATACGACAAGACTTGGCGTCACGAACTTCGGACGTGCTGTGTCCTGCAGCGTCGCCGACAACTTCAGCTGACCTACTCCCGCACCAAGCCGGCAAAAGAAAAGGGTGAGCATTTCTCACATTATTGGGCGCTGGTACGTTCGTTGCTGCTGTTGTGTGCTGCTGTTTGGTCGCACCGTAAATGATTCATCTGTGTGGGCATGTCATGATGTGTTGCTGTTGAGTGGAGCTCCGTTCTAAATTTGATTTTGTTGCGTAGTGCACAACGCAACAGGGGGGAGTACAATAGAGAATATAAGGAATATAAGGAATATGAGTAAAAGAAAATGTAAAGTACTGAAGATAGTACAGAGTTAAAGTAAAGGTGTAGAATAGTCTGATTAGTAACGATAAGGTGAGCTAAATAACATCATGCGAGATTAATGAAGAAAGGGCCCTCATCTTCTTAACGGTAAGACATGTGTAGATTAGACGCTGCGTGAAAATAGACTTTAAGGAATAGTCGGATTTGGTTTAAAAGAGAAAAGTAACAATCCTGGGCCCAGGAGTAATTGGTAATGTGTAAAAAGATGTGAAAATGGATAAGGTAAAAGAGTAAATAAGGAATAAAGTGAAAGGATAAAGATAAGGAATAAAGTAAAAGGATGAAATAAGAGTAAATGCTTGTAAAGCAAATAGGAATAAAGGTAAGGATTAAAGAAAAAGCCGCGGATTTGACCAAGCCCTCAGGGAGGCGATTCTAAATCGGCCTAAATCCTAGAAAGTCACTAAGTGAATTTCAGGTCAGTTCAAGGAACTGGAGATAAATTTCAATAAAATTCAATTGTAAGTTTTCAGCAATAGTTGACGAACAGATGCTTGAATTAACCTCTCATTGAATAACTACACCTCAAAAGGTAGCATAAATTTAGATTTAAAAGGATAAGGAAGGAGCGGCTAAAAGCATGCTATAGGAAAAGTATGAATGAGTCGACTTAAAACTTTAGGATTGGATGCTGTCTGTGTCTTTGGAATGATGCCGAAGTTCTCTGTGTGTGTGTAAAATCAGCTGCTGAAGTTCTCTGTGTGTGTGTGTAAGATCAGCTGTTGGAGCTCTGTGTGTGTATGTGTGTGAGATCAGTTGAGAGCGCTGGATCTGAGTGGTTTGTGTTGCTGTGTTGGTTTAAATTGAATAAATACATGTGGTTGAGTAATAAAGAGATTTACTATATTATAATATAAGATATTTTGTTTTTAATCTGTTAAAGAACATTCATGAGCCCTATTGATGATAAAGGGACTTTATGATTTGATTAAATACATGAGCCTTTTTTGGGGACGCTTCAAATATTTTAATAAACCAAATGAGCCTCTGAAAGGGGGGACATAATGATTGGTTAAACATGAGCCCCAAAAAGGACGTTTATAACTATTAAGAGAAATAAAGAAATCAGTGAGGATGTTTTGTGTGCATAAGCATGGATAAAACAAGAGAGTATTGGGAAACACTGCTTGGGGATAATAAAATACTATTAAAATTTGAGATGCTATTAGGGTGAATAAAATTTTATATTGATGATGTCTGGTATGTGACTGTGCGCTGATGTTTGAAAAGTGGATGACTTCTGTCATAGATAAAACAGATCTAATGTGTTAGCAGATGTGCGTAAATTGTATTGAATTGTTATTTTGCTGTTATAAGGCCTTAGTGGGATATTAAGTTTCTGTCTGTTTTTTCCCTTATCCACCTATGGTGTGTAAGGGAGAGGAGAGAAGAGAGACATAGACGATAAGCGGAGACGCTGACCAGTGTGTCCCAAGGAGCGATACTTGCTGTGTGCAGCTCCTAATTCCAATCTGATCAAGGCCAGTGTGGTTTTATCCACAAACTCTTTAACCTATATCTGCATTTAAACATATGTATGTCCACTCATTTATAGTCATTATTATTGATAGATATTAGTTTTCTTTGACTTAAAGGCTTTTATAAAGATATTTCTCAATTTGGGGGGTGTTGGAGAAATACCTCAGTAAAGTGAGAAGATAAAATTGAGCGAGTTGGGAGATCGTTAAAGTGTTACTTTTATAGCTCTGAGTTGGTTGTGATTGATGTTTGTGTGACACTTCTGGTGTTTGCTTGACCTTTTAAAACACTTAGTGGTAGAACATCTGGTTTTGTATGGTTTGTTTATGAACTCCTGCCACTTCTCCTACATCATGTGTTTCTCTTACACTAAATTGACTTAGATAAACATTTCAGTATTGCCTGATATTCATTAAGCAACTTGAGACTCTGAGTTGTTTCCTTTTTAGCAGAAAACTACCATTGTCTATACTTGGACTAATCTGAGCTATCAATTTTTGTACTTGTACATTTTTACCTTTAGTGCATTAGTACATCCATCTGTCTGCTTATATATATGACATCTCACATGCTGTAGTTTTTTAATAGGGACGCTTGGTAAAGCACTGACCAGTTGATGCATTTAATTAATTCATGGAGTATGATGATTTGATTTAAACTCAATGCTGAAAGTTGCAAAAGTGAATTTGTTGTCTGTGTATGGTTCATTCTGATTTGAGCTTCATTGGTAATTCAATTTTGTGATTGTTTGATGATTTGAGGTGAATGTGTGTGAGTTTGATGACAATTAGGTGGTTGTCTGGCTGTGAGTGGGAGCACATTTGGTGATAGTTTGTCCCTTGTGGGAACACTAGATTTCTTGAGCTTTAATTCTGATTGGCTTTTCTTTGTTTGCAAGACATTGAGAAAAGTGTGTTTATAATTTGATAGATTGTTTGTGTGCTGAGTCAACATTTTATGTGGACTTATTGTGGTGATCTTGCTATTATATTAATAAGTGCTTGATTTCTTTAGAGTTGACAAATTAATTTAATTTTCTCTCACTGATTGTTATAACATAATGGCTTATTAAAAATCAATTAATTAATGAATTAAATTAAATTAAAAGAAACAAATAAAATAAAAAAGTGATTCAATTAGCTTTAAATTGTCTTAAGTCTAAATAATTAGTTTAAAATACAATAAGGGGATATAAAAGCACCATTAAAATGTTTAAAAAGGACATTAAAACTTCAAAAGCAATCACTCCGGTTGATATAGTACAGAAAAATAACCCTTTAATTAAAGGCATAGGCATCGTAAAGTTATCAGAGAAATGGCATAAGCGTTGGCCTGATATTGACCAACCATGGCCAGTTCAGGGGACTCTTAACCCTGATGTAATTAAAATAATGCAGGTGCTTGTGTCTACATATAAGGCAAACCAAAAGAAAGGGAAAAAAGGGGCAAAACGTAAAGAAAAGAGACAAGTGGAGCTCGGCATTCTCCAGTTGTTTGAAAATGAGGGACAGAAACTGATAAAAGCTGCAAAGGATAACAGAGACAGAGGAGCAGAAGAAATAGGACAAAATGCTAAAGAAACAGAAAAATTGATGATAGAAATCACTGCACCGTTCTCACATAAGGATCCAGTAAAGAGACCCCCACCTTATGAGAAGGAGTTGAAGTTCAAGGATGTCTATCCTCAGCTCCCAGTGATCAGTCAGGAAGGAAACTATCGCGTCAGAGATGATGATGACCGAACGATAGAGATGGGAAAAGCGGAAACAACCATAAGGATGTATCCAAGCTCCAAAAGTAAGAGGAAAACGTCAACTCTGGAAGCCAGAGGTAGACTAAGTATGAGGAGGATGGAAATCGGAGATGATGATGATGATCAGAGTGACTCGGAGCAGATGATAGGTGGATATGACTCTGAAATCAGATGGATGCTGGCTAGAGCGGAAAAGAGAGGTGATATAACTTGGAGGACAAAGGACTTGGGAGATGCTAGCTCCAATGAGACTGGAAAAGTGAAGATCAACGATTCATTAAGATTATGATCTCTGCTCAAGGACAAGGACAGCCACAAACAGTGCGGATGACACATGAGTCGATCTGCAGTGTTAAGGAGAGCTTAGACACTATGAGAGAGGAGATGCTGCAACAAGTTCCAGAATGCTTATGGTCACGACATAGTACTGATATTGGACTTGTAAAGTCAGCCCAACCGACGAAAGTTGAACTCCGACCAGGAGCCAGACCTCCTTGGAAGAACCAGTATCCACTAAAAGAAGAGGCAATTCGAGGGATTGAACCACAAATTGAAGGACTTCTGAAAGCAGATGTTCTAAAGATAACAAAGAATCCTCAAAGTAACACGCCTTTGTTACCTGTGAAGAAGCCAGATGATTCTTATCGCCTGGTACATGATTTGAGAGCAGTAAATGAAGTAGTAGCTGATTCTCCAGCAGAAGTGCCGGATCTGCACACTTTGTTAACTCAAATTCCTCCAGATTCAACACATTTTACAGTATTAGATCTATGTGGTGCCTTTTTCAGTGTTCCACTTAGTTTAGAAAGCCAGGGTCTATTTGGATTCATATACAAAGGACAATTTTATGAGTATAAGAGATTGCCACAAGGGTTCAAACATAGTCCGCACATTTTCAACAAAGTGTTGAAAGATGATTTGGCAGGGATAAATCAGGAACTAAAAAGCACTGTTGTTCAATATGTGGATGATATTATCATCTGTTCACCAGATAAAGAGACATGTCATAAGGATTCGATTAAACTACTACAGATACTGGCAGAGAAGGGGCACAAGGCCTCTCAGAAGAAGCTGCAGTACTGTCAGGAGAAAGTGATTTATTTGGGTCAGACGATAACAAAGGGACATAGAAGCATTTCTGATAGTCAGTTAGAAGCCATTCAAAAGGCTCCAAAACCTAGAACAGTCAGAGAAATGATGACGTTTCTTGGTATTGCTGGCTATTCCTCAGTATGGATAGAGGATTATGCTAGTTAAACGGGACCTTTGAGAGCTATGATAAAAGATACTGGTAATAATCAACTTCATGGTAATCTTTCCTGGACACAGGAAGGCCTTTTGGCATTTGAGACAATCAAACAGAGATTACAGGAGGCTCCAGCATTAGCACTTCCAGATTACACTAAGAACTTCTTGTTGTATGTGTCCACCTCTTCTGGGGATAAATATGCATGTGCAGTTCTTTGTCAACCAACAGGAACGGGGACAAGTCCTCAACCTATTTCTTACTATTCCACTGCTTATTCAGAAGTTGAACTGGGACTACCACTGTGCTACAGAGCAATGGTGGGAGTTTCTTTAATGTATGATAAGGCGTCATCTGTCACAATGGGCTATCCAGTGACAATTCTTACACATCATAGTCTCAGAAATCTCTTGAACTATGGTAAATACACATTGACTATGTCTAGACTTAGAGACTATCATAGGCTTTTAGAGCAGGAAGATGTCACCCTAGCCAGGTGTGTCACGGTGAATCCAGCTGAGAGTTTGCCAACCCCAGAGGATGGTGAACCACATGACTGTGTGCATGAAGCAGAAAAATACTCTAGACTTAGATCAGATTTGCAAGCCCTCCCTTTGCGTGAGGCGGATCTTGAGTATTGGACTGATGGATCTTGTTATCGTGTGGGTGATAAATTGAGTGCTGGCTATGCAGTGGTAAAAGCCCAAGGAACGGGATTTGTTGTTGAGAAGGCTGAAGTAGTGCCACAGCCTGCATCAGCACAACTTGCTGAACTAGTGGGGCTAACTGAAGCATGTTTGTTGGCGGAAGGTAAACGAGTGACAGAAGAAGAAAACAGATGGTTCTCCAATACAACATCACGATCAAATAATGAAACTGTTGCATGCCATGATGAAACCTAAAGAGATAGCGATAGCTAAATGTGCAGCACATAAAACCGATGTATCAAAAGTCACACAAGGAAATAAAGCGGCAAACGAAGCTGCAAAAGCAGTCACATGTGCAGACAAATTGGGAAAGATCTTTCTAGTCACTCATGAAGTGGACTTAGAAGAAAAAATTACACTTAGAGATGTGATTTTAATGCAGGAAACTACTGTTGCAGCTGATAAACAGCTGTGGCTAGATCGAGGTGCAACCCGAGATTCTACTGGACTTTGGAGAAATCATGAGGGGCTGATAGTAGCACCTTCAGACCTGTTAGGTCTGATGATTCAGGAAGCTCATGGGTTAGCTCATGTTGCAAGGGGGGAAGTTAGGAGAAAAATCACAAAGGAGTATGGTTTTTGGGCACCATACTTGCTTGAACGAATTGATTTTGTTATAGGCAGATGTACCATCTGTCTGAAAAATAATATTCGGAGGGGTGTTCCAGTACCTCCTGGTTACATTCCAACTCCGAGAGGTCCAATGCGTGAGTTAGTAGTGGACTATGTTGACATGATAAAACCAGTTGAAGGTAAAAGATATATGCTGATTGTTGTTGACAGATTTTCACGATGGCCTGAAGCTTGTCCAACCAAGCGGAAGGATGCTCAGTCTGTAGCTAAATTTTTGTGTAGAGAAGTCATCAGTAGATGGGGACTTCCAGATCGAATTTCTTCAGACAATGGCAAAGAGTTCGTGGATAAGACGATAAAACTAATACTACAAAAACTAGGACTTAAACAACGTCTCGGTGCAGTCTATCATCCGCCCTGTGTTTCTGGTATTTTTTATATATATAGAATGTTATTATAAAAGGGGGGAAATGGAAATAGTGACTCATAATTGGAAATAATGTGATGTCATGACTTATACATTTCTATGCATTTGATTGTTTCTGCAAAAGATACTGTTTGGTGTTTTCTTTTCTTTCCTCCTAGAACAATATTGGGGGATATGCTGAAGGGATTAAGACACTCAAACATGGACAATAAGAATGGACTGAAGGACTCTGAGCAAGGACACTGTGATAACATGTCTAGAAGTCACCACACCATCGACACTACACTGAGAGTCGACGCTGCGAAGGAGCTGCAGTGTGATATATTCTTGTCTTTTCTTATATATTTTTGATTATATTGTTGTAATCTTTGATAATGCTTATGATAATCTTAGTAAAATATAAATGTTTGACTTAGCTTTTAGTTTTTTATTATTGTATGAGCAATATTCAACTTTTATAACATTTTCTTTTTACGATAATTTTTGAAGAATGATGTTGTTACTGGGTGAATATATTGGGACCTCAGATTTTTTTATTGTTTTGATGTCTAGGGATATTGGGGCTAGGCAAGGACAGGTTCATTGGAAGGTGCGATGGGTCGACCAGCCTGAATTTGGACATTTTTTGATTTTATTTTTCTGAGGTTTCCATATGTATTTGATTCAGTAATATTCATATACAGATTATTAAATTCTTCATTTTTTTGATTGGTCTGGAGTACTACGTGTGGCCGCCTAAGGCAGAGGGGCCGTGAGAGAATTTTCCTGTTTTGATTGATTGAGGGATGTTTCAGGAAAGATAGCTGCCTGACAGGTTTTTCACTCTCGCACTCCATAAAGTTACTTAATGTTGCTAAATCACAAATTTCAACATATATGTTATA
The DNA here is from genome assembly GCF_024713975.1 of Paralichthys olivaceus. Lineage (NCBI taxonomy): Eukaryota > Metazoa > Chordata > Actinopteri > Pleuronectiformes > Paralichthyidae > Paralichthys > Paralichthys olivaceus. Next base: position 930,057 of record NC_091101.1, read on the forward strand.
CTTTTTGTTTTTCGAGACTCTGCGTAGTCTCGAAGGGGGGAAATATGTGGTGTCTGAAATGCTATGTGTAGTCCTCCCCATAAAATAAATTTATCTCTAGGTTTGAGGTCCACAGGTCTTGAGGAATTTGGAGAGAGCCTGAACGTATGGTAGGGCATTAGGTCACAGTTCTAAGTGCAACACTATATTTGAGCTAGTGTTGTCTCTCTTCTTGTCACTGGACAACCGAGAAGAGCTGGAAAGAAACCAGATGTGTTTTCTTTAGGTTTACGCAAACAACCCTCCTATATAAACGAGGAGATGAAGTTGACTCGAGAGAGAAGATTCACATTGACTTCGGATCTCTCCATAGGCAGATTGCATTGCTTGTATTGATGCTGAACTTTTTTGTAATAAACATTTTATACAATTAAGACGGTGTCATCGGAGATTCCTTCATCATCTTCACATCATCGCAACCCCAATATACGACATTAGTTATGCTCCTTCATGAACGATTTGGGTTTTGACTTCACTCAACAACCGGGAACCGGGAACCGGGAAACATGAGCACATGACAATTCCATTCATTTGAATCTTCTTAAAGGTTTCCTGTGCAGATTAATTTTCTGATAAATGTTCTGTTGACATTGATTAATTTACGATTTGTTTAAACAAACTCTTGAGAGCACAAAAATATGCAACAAGGAAGCACGATATAACAGCAGTGTTCAAACCTGAACCTCTCACAGAAATGGTAAGAGAGTTATGTGTGTGTACATGTGTGTGAGGCCCGTTGTTCTCTGAGCCACAACAAACTTTAAATACCATCGGAGCATTCAGCTGGAAACGAACTCTGGCTACTCACACGAGCCACTCACACGAACTACTGCACTCACATCTTTGTGAATAGCTACAGCCTCTGTCCACATTTGAAAAGCTGATACATATAGATACATTGATACACCCTGTAGTAATTTTACATTTGCTAAAAGAAATATAAACAAGGCATTTTCTTAAATAAATTATCACATTATATTAATTGGGTGATGACAAACCCATCACTGCATTTTCCCCAATTTTGGCTGACTTTTACGACTATATGGTTTTCTGTGATAGTAAAAGAATAGATGTGTTAAATAACCAAAAAGAAGTAGAACACAAGATCTTTGGTAGATCCTCATATCCAATCATATTCTACTTTAGTGCAGTATATTTCTAACAAATGTTTGATTAATCAAATTATGTAGAGAGAAATGATGCAGATTGAACCTGAGGCTTCTGGGGCTTATGTCTTATATATATAGAGAGAAATATAACAGCCCAGCTGCAGTTTGTACAGTGTCAGAACAGGGGTTCCACATGAATCCCCATTAAAAGTCCATAACAATAGCTCCAGATAATTCCTCTGATGTAGATTTTATTTTTCATTTGCCCTCCCCATACCTCAATTAATTGCTTTGCATTATACAGTATATGTCCTGTTGCCTTTGAAAAGCCATCAAGTAAACAGCATCCAGCAGACTACACAGCCTCATTAGATTTTGTCCAGACACAGAGCGCCCATAAAAACAGATCTCTTAAGTATATAAATATAACATATTTAGCATATCAACTCAAAGGTACAGTGTGTAGAATTTTGTGATATCTAGTGTTTAAATTTCATGTTGCAGCTCACCTCACCCTCTCCTTCCAAACATGAAAAAGAATCCGTTGTAGCCTTTGTTGTCATAAAAACTCAAAAGGTGTTTAGTTTGTCCAGTCTGGACTAATGTAAAAAACATGGTGGACTCCTTAGAGAGGACCCCCCTACATGTAAATATAAAGCATTTAAATATAAAGGGCCTTTTCTGGGGTAAAGAAAACTAGTGAAAACATCATGAGGATTGTACTTCCTTAAATTTCTGCCAGTAGTTCCCTTTAACCTAAATCTTACACACTGCACTTTTAAATAATGATAATAAAGTATCAAAACTCAATTTTAAGAGACCCTTCTACAAGAATTTATATTGTAATAGAACAATTAATAGAAAGATAAAAAAACAAACATAAAAAGATCCAAAAAGCTTGGCTCCACTGTCATAAACTAGTTTATATAGGCAACCTTTAGAGGCAGGCGGTAAAAGGAGATGTGAGAGACAAAGTAAGTAAGAATGGTAAGAATGGAGAAGCTGACTTTCTCAGCTAGACTAAAATCAGAAACTTTTAAAAACTACTGGGAAAACTGGATTGATTTTGTGTCTCCATTGAGAGCAGACTTTGTGCAATAAGGACAGTGTGTATTGCAGAGTGTTGACCCCCTTGGTTCAGGCTACAAACTTGTTTATTGTTCATTTATTTATTTGATATGTTTACCCCAATCAGGAGACAAGGAACAATGCAGGAGAGGTGTGAAAATAAGGACAAGAGTGAAAAAGCGGTTCATTTTACTTCACATTTACTCTACTCAAGTCAAGTCAAAGTCAAAGTAGCTTTATTGTCAACTATTTCACATGTAAACATACAAAGCAGTCGAAAGAACGTTTCCCACTCTCCCCACAGTGAAACATATAAAGTGCACAGGCACAACAGATAAACAACAGATAAACATTACATTACAGCAGTGCAAGTTAAAAGAGGTAAAAGTGATAAGTGATAAAAAAGTGATAAAGTGATAAAGTGATAAAGTGATAAAGTGATAAAGTGCAGAGACAGTTTGTTTCAGAGTCCTGAGTGATTTTTGGAGGGGGGGGGGATTTCAGCCTGTTGTCAGACGGTCGGATATGGCTGGGGGGAGTGAGTGGAGAGAATTTAGCTTCCTGACAGCTTGGTGGATGAAGCTATTGCTGAGTCTGGTGGTGCGGGAACGGAGGGTCCCATACCTTCTTCCAGAGGGTAGGAGGCTGAAATGGCTGTGTGCGGGGTGGCTGGTGTCCCTCGCAATCGAGGTGGCTTTCCGGGTGAGGCGGATGGTGTATATGCTTTGCAAGGAGGGGAGTGGGGCACCAATGATCCTAGCAGCTGTGTTCACCACGCGTTGCAGTGCTTTTCAGCTGTATTCAGTGCAGCTACTGCCCCACACAGTGATGCAGCATGACAGGATGCTTTCAATGGTGCCCCTGTAGAATGTGTTCAGGATGGGAGTGGGGGCTTTTGCTTTCTTGAGCTTGCGGAGGAAGTAGAGGCGCCGCTGGGCTTTCTTCGCTAGTGATGCAGAGTTGGTGGCCCAGGAGAGGTCCTCACTGATGTGCACCCCCAGGAATTTGGTGCTGCTCACTCGCTCCACAGCAGCACCATCGATGGTCAGTGGTGGGTGTTCAGTGTGTCTTCTCCTGAAGTCAACCACAATCTCCTTTGTTTTGCTGACATTCAGCAGGAGGTTGTTGTCTCTGCACCACGTGGTCAAGAGGTTGACCTCCTTCCTGTAGTAGGTCTCATCGTTCTTGGTGATGAGACCCACCAGAGTAGTGTCGTCCGCAAACTTTACCAAGTGATTGGTGCTGTAGGTAGGTGTGCAGTCGTGAGTCAGCAGGGTGAAGAGCAGGGGACTGAGCACACAGCCTTGTGGGGCCCCTGTGCTCAGTGTGATGCTGCTCGAGATGTTGTTGCCGACTCGTACTGCTTGTGGCCGCTCGCTGAGGAAGTCCAACACCCAGTTGCAAAGGGAGGTGTTGAGCCCCAGCTGGTCCAGTTTACAGATGAGTTGTTGTGGGATAATGGTGTTAAAAGCTGAACTGAAGTCTATGAAAAGCATTCTCACATGTGAGTCTGCTTTTTCCAGGTGTGTGAGGGCTGGGTGGAGAGCAGAGCAGATTGCGTCTTCTGTGGAACGTTTGGCCCGGTATGCAAACTGAAAGGGGTCCATGGTGGGGGGGAGGATGGTCTTGATGTGTGACATGACTAGCCGTTCAAAGCACTTCATTATGATGGGGGTAAGTGCCACAGGGCGATAGTCATTGAAGCAGGATGGAGCCGGTTTCTTTGGTACAGGTATGATGATGGAGGTCTTGAAATGTGATGGAACAGCAGCTTGACTCAGAGAAGTGTTGAAGATAACTGTGAAGATATCCTTAAGCTCCTCTGCGCAGTCCCTCAGTACACGGCCTGGAATGTTGTCTGGGCCTGTTGCTTTTCGGGGGTTGATAGTGGCGAGTGCCCTCTTCACACTTTCTGCAGACAGGCGAAGAGCCTGGTCGTGGGGGGGGGCTGGAGTTTTCTGTGGGCTTGTGTTGTTGGTTGCTTCAAACCTTGCAAAGAAGCTGTTGAGGTCGTTGAGCAGAGAGATGTTGTCGTCGCAGGTCTGTGATGCAGGCTTGTAATCCGTGATGGTCTGGATGCCCTGCCACAGGCTGCGCGTGTCTCTGCTGTCCTTGAAGTGGCTTGTAATCTTTTTTGTGAAGTCCTGTTTAGCTGTTTTGATGCCACGGGACAGGCTGGCTCTCGCTGTTCTTGGGCCAATCCTATCCCCGGCTCTGAAGGCTTTGTCCCTGGCCCTCAGCAGCTGATGGACAGCTCCTGTCAGCCATGGCTTCTTGTTAGCCCGAGTGATGATGGTCTTTGTGTGGGTCACATCATCCATGCATTTGCGGATGTAAGAGCAAACAGTGTCTGTGAGCTCCTCATTGTCAATGAGGTTGTTGTGAGTGGCTGCTTGCTTGAACATGTCCCAGTCTGTTGTCTCAAGACAGTCTTGAAGAGCACTCATTGATCCCTCCGGCCACACTGAAATCTCTTTCCGAACCGGTTTTTCCACTCTCACTCTGGGCCGATATGCTGGCATTAGTATAACAGTGATGTGGTCAGAAAGTCCGATGACGGGGAGGGGGGAGGCTTTGTATGCACCTTTGTGTGAAGTGTAAACCAAGTCCAAGGTGTTTTTCTCCCTTGTTGGGAAATTAACATGCTGGTGAAGTTTGGGGAGTAGTGTTTTCAGATTGGCATGATTAAAGTCTCCAGCGACGATAGTGAATCCATCTGGGTGTGCTGTCTGTTGTTCACTGATGGCCTGATGTAATTCACAGAGTGCCGCATTCCTGTCACTGCTGCTGGAGGTTGGAGGGATATAAACCGCGATTATCAAAACCGCAGTAAATTCCCTCGGCAGGTAGAAAGGACGGCACTTTAGAATCATAAACTCCGCCAGTGGTGAACAGTGTCTGCATACTACCACAACGTCCTGGCACCACGCGTCACGAATGTAAACACAGACTCCTCCTCCGCGTTGTTTACACCCGTTAACGTGGGCTCTGTCCGCTCGATAGCATGTTAGCTGCTCAAGATGTACAGCAGAGTCGGGGATGTTGTCAGTTAGCCATGTTTCAGTGAAGACAAGCACACAGCAGTTACTCACTGTTCGGTTCGCTGATCTCAGCAGTTGTATGTGGTCCATTTTGTTGTCCAGGGATCTTACGTTGGCCATGAGGATGGATGGTATGGCTGGGCGAGTTGGGCTAGCCGCTAGCCTGGCTCGGATACCTCCACGCTTGCCCCTCTTCTGCACTCTCGCACACCGCTTCCGACGTCTCCTGATCGGGGCTGTAGTCCGGTGTGGGTCCGGTGTAGTCCGGTGTGGGTCCGGCTTAGTCCAGGGCTGGCGAAGTAGTCCGAGCTCCTTGATTGTTTTCTCTGTTGTAGTGTCCAACACGTTGTTATTGTTGCTTTTACGGATGTTCAGCAGAGCCTGTTGACTGTACTTGTAATCCAACGCATACAGACGAGACGAACAAGACAAACTTTCGGACAAACACTTATTAAGTAAACAAAATCACATCAAGATGGCGCCACGAACGGTCGCCTCGGTGTGTTGGTGCGCACTTTTGTGTTTGTTTTTAGTATTTAATTCTGTTTACTGCGACCCTACTCGGATTACTTTCACGATGGACGAGCTTCTTTCCATCAGGGACACAACACCATCCGATTTATGTCCCAACTTTATCGCCTCTTCCGTGGATTTAGTGGACTTACTCATCAAAGGTGCGGTGGTCCTCGGACACGCAGTGAGACTCCGGCGGAGACGACGAGGGAAGCGCGCTGGGGCCCTGGTGCGCTTCAGGGAGCGGGGATTACACTCACCTCTCCCGAGCATCCTCCTCTCCAATGTCCGCTCGCTGTGCAATAAGATGGACGAACTGCGCCTCCTCATCCGGACAAATAGAGACTTTTCCCTTACTTCTGTCTTGTGTTTCACGGAATCGTGGCTGACTGAAGCCACACCGGACTCCGCCGCACAGATGACCGGCTTCCAGCTGTTACGCGCGGACCGCGACCCGATCCTCTCAGACAAGGCAAAAGGCGGAGGGATTTGTTTTTATATAAACCAGGGCTGGTGCAGCGACGTGAAAGTCATTTTACAGTCCTGTTCTCCGGACCTGGAAACTTTTTTCATTACCTGCCGACCGTTCTACTCTCCCCGTGAGTTCACCTCTTTCACCCTGGCCGGCGTGTACATCCCCCCGCAAGCTGTCGTGCGCGAAGCACAACGACAACTTGCCGAGCAGGTACTGGGGGTGGAGAGGAGGAGAGAGAACACTTATTCCCCTGTTATTGTCCTCGGGGACTTTAATAAGGGGAACTTATCTCAGGAACTCCCGAAATATAAACAGTTGATCAAATGCCCGACCAGGGGGAGAACACTCTTGATCACTGCTACAGCACCATCACCAAGGCGTATCATGCAGTTACCCGCGCTGCTCTGGGCCTGTCCGACCACGCTCTTATTCACCTGATCCCAGCTTACAGGCAGAAACTCAAACTTTCTAAACCTGCTGTGCTGAGATCCAAGAACTGGAGCAACAGAGAAGCTGTGGAGGAGCTGCGTGATTGCCTGGATAACACTGACTGGGACATTTTTAGAACTGCTTCCAACAGCCTCGATGAATACACAGATGCAGTGACGTCATACATCAGCTTCTGTGAAGACAGATGTATCCCAACACGCACCAGGGTGAGCTATAACAACGACAAGCCCTGGTTCACTGCAAAACTCAAACAGCTTCGTTTGGAGAAGGAGGCGGCCTTCAAGAGTGGGGACATGGATAGTTTCAGACTGGCAAAATACTCGTTTGGCAAGGAGATTAAGGAGGCCAAACGACAGTACTCAAAGAAGCTGGAACAACAGTTTGCAGCCAACGACTCCTCGTCAGTCTGGAAGGGGCTGCGAGTGATCACCGGCTGCAAAACCAAATCCCCCCACTCTGTGGAAGACCTGAAACTTGCAAACGAACTGAATGACTTTTACTGTAGATTTGAAAGACAATGGACCAGTTCTAACCCAGACTCCCAGCCCCCCCACACAGCTATTACACCTCTTCACCCCAGCCTGGACAAAGACTCAACCCCCCTCCCCCCCATCACACCTCTCTCTATTCAGGAGAGAGATGTAAACAAGCTTCTGAAGAAGTTGAACCCCCGCAAGGCACCTGGACCCGACGCTGTCTCCCCCTCCACACTGAGGCACTGTGCAGACCAGCTTTCGCCAGTGTTCACGAACATTTTTAACACCTCACTGGCTGAATGTGCTGTACCCGCCTGTCTCAAAACATCCACCATCATCCCCGTTCCCAAGAAGCAGAGGATCACAGGCCTTAATGACTACAGACCTGTCGCCCTGACCTCTGTAGTAATGAAGACCTTTGAGCGCCTCGTGCTGACCCACCTCAAGACAATAACCAACCACCTCCTCGACCCACTGCAGTTTGCCTACAGAGCCAACAGGTCCGTAGACGACGCAGTCAACATGGGACTCCACTTCATCCTCCAGCACCTCGACTCCCCCAGCACCTATGCCAGGATCCTGTTTGTGGACTTCAGCTCCGCATTCAACACCATCGCCCCAGCTCTTCTCCGGGACAAGCTGACACAGCTGAGCGTGCCTGAGCCCACCTGTAGGTGGATCTCTAACTTCCTGACTGACAGGAAGCAGCGCGTGAGGCTGGGCAAGCTTGTCTCTGAGTCCCGGACCATCAGCACTGGAGCCCCACAAGGTTGTGTGCTCTCCCCTCTACTGTTCTCCCTCTACACCAACAACTGCACCTCCAGCCATCCCTCTGTCAAACTCCTGAAGTTTGCAGACGACACGACCCTCATCGGATTAATCACCAATGGGGACGAAGCTGCCTACAGAGAGGAAGTTAACAGCCTGGCTTCCTGGTGCAGCCAGAACCACCTGGAGCTGAACGCTTTGAAAACTGTAGAGATGGTGGCAGACTTCAGGAGGAGCCCAGCCCAAACTGCCCCCCTCATTTTTCCTTAAATTGATATCTAAAGATCAGCTCATGGGAATGTCGTCAAACTTGGTAAAAATATTAACTTCAATTCAAAGATGAAGAATTTTATTCCCTTCGAAGTTAAAGGTCAGAGTAACGTCACTGTGAATGTGATATGTTAGGACTGTCAGTAGGGAATTTCATTATATCTGGTAACTTGGAATGCTTGAGGGAATTTCTTATCAACGCTACATGAGTTGTCACTTGGATTTCAGCCCTCTAGCTGGTCAGGGGCCTAAACAGGGTTCGCAGCCTCTTGGTTCTGGAGATTTTTGGGGAAATTACGATCCCTTTCGGGGCCTTCCCAGGTGCCTAGGAGCCCCAAATTTGACCCACTGGTCACGAGGGGCTCTTTGAGCCTGCATTACCGATTTACACCAAAACTGCAGAAGGGCCCAGGTGACCTTTGTGACCTTTGGTATCAATTAAGCCCATTTCTACGGGCTCCATTTTGATAGCCGTACAGAGTACATACGGGTATGAGAGGGAAGAATGTTGATCTGGGGCCTAATGATCGCAACGGTGTAACTTTCAAACAGTTTGAGGCTTTTTTGGCTGAAATGAGGGGCCAGCATATTCTAGGCATTGATAATGGGATTTACACTAACTTCTGATTCCCCTTTCATTATAGATTGCAATTTGACGGGCCTCCAGCAAATGCCAGAAAGCACGTAGAGCTTTGAAACCACGACAGGAGCCTTCTTTACAGAAAGCCCATCCACCTATTTCGGCCTGGTGTCCGCAGGCGCGAAAGAAAAAAAGTTGTGCCTGGTTGAATTAGGCAGTCAGACAGGTTCTGACACTTGTTGCTTTTTGTGACACAAGGAATATTGTGCTTTACCCGCAAGTTAGCTGAAGTAGCAGAGTACCATTCAATTTCTCATATTCTAATACTTGAGCATATTCATGTTATGGTTATAATGTTTACTGTCAGTTGCAGCAGTTAGAGAACAGTATTTTTGTGTATTCTTGTGTTTTATGTTCAACAAGTTATTCTAACACCAGCAGCAGTAAGAGCAGGTGTAGTTACCAGAGGGATCCAGGAGAGGGAGCATGTAGCTTTTGAGGAACATTAAGAGACACCTCGCTTACTCCCTTCAGTCATAATGCACATGATTTGAGAAAAGTTTGTGTCCATGTATCGTTCATTCAAATACTCCCTTTTTCAGGTATGAGTTCCTCATAGTAAGGGTTAATATTTACCAGTGTGTTAGGTGAATGTGTATATGTGCTCAGGAAACTCAGCCCACAGTTAAAGGTTGGTAAGTGCATAATATGAAATGGAAAATATGTTCATGAAAGAAAAAAAACATATTATTTCTGTACAGTTTACTGAATATATTGCAATACTACTGCTCAATTAATTATTGTTATTATTATCCCATCACCTATTCAATTCAATTCAATTTTATTTGTATAGCGCCAAATCATAATATACATTATCTCAAGGAACTTTACATAGAAGGTCAAGACCTTCAAATCTTGTTTAATATAAAGAAACCTAACAGTTCCCACAATGAGCAGACTTTGGTGACTGTGAAGAGTAAAAACTCCCTCACTTACAGGGAGAAACCTCTAGCAGAACCAGGCTCAATGTGGACGATCATCTGCCTGGATCATCTGGTATCAGCTCTTACTAGTTAAAATGTAAACAATAACAGTGTAAAGAAGTTATTGATTATCAATGATAGCAGCAACAATTAATATATTAATTAATTAAGTATTGTTGTTAATAATAATAATAATAATAGTTGTTCTCCTTCAGTTCTGGAGTCAGAGGTATCTGCAATGAGAGAGAGAAAGAGAGAGAGGGACTATGGGAGAAAAGAGACACAACAATAACATAGTTTTTGACATTTATTAAAAAAAAAAAATGAGTGTGGGGTGGGGGGGTGGGGGGGGGGGGGCAGAGAGACAGAGAGAAGTGGAGAAGTGCTCTGTGGATGATGGGAGTTTCCCCTGCAGTCTAGACCTATAGCAGCTTAAGGGATGGTTCAGGACTCACCTGATCCAGCAAGGCTTTATCAAAAAGGAATGTTTTAAGTTTAACCGTAAATGCACAGAAGTTGTCTGCCTGGTAGCTGAATGCTCTACCTCCTGTTCTACTCTTACAGACTCTTGGAACCACAAGAGAGCCTGTGTTTTGGGAATGAAAACACCTACTGTAGATGCTTGAGAGAGAGTCTGAGCCAGGGACAGTAAATATGGTTGAGGTTCCATCAATAAGGTGAGTAATAAAAAATGTGATACCTTACAATATACTGTGATGTTAACTGTGTTCTGAGAAGGTTTTTGAAATCTGTGGGGATTTATGTAGATAACATTTATTTGACAACTTGTACCATTTCTATTGGGGGGGGGGGGGGGCGATTTCACGGCTATGCTCAGTATCAAATTCTAAATCCACATTAAAAAATTGAGGAGAAAAAAATATGAAAAGATGAGGAGGGAGGTTGATTTTCATGTGATTTTTATTGTGTTGTAGACTGGTTTGTTTTAAATGTCCCCCAGGCAAACTGGAACGTGCGTAACTTGTAGTGACTACAGTATCAGTATAGTGCCTGGAAAAGATAATTTTGGATACATGCGTTGAGCTGCAACTGGCAACTGACGCAGAAAGTAATGCATGTAAGACACATTGTCATCATCCACAGGGTCTCCTCCTGTGTCCTTTCACCTCCCCTCTATAATGTGTATACTGATGACTGCCGCAGCTGGCATGACAACAGATTACTTTTCAAATTTGCTGATGACTCTGTGACAGTCAGTTTCCTCCATGCAGATGAGAACAACCATGGTCCCATTGTGGATTGTGAATCTGTAGTGGTGTGACTGTGCATTTTTACTACTAAATGTGACAAAAACCAAGGACATGAGTTTTAGGCATCAGTCCTCAAACTCTTAGAATACTATCATCAAGGGACATGTGGTAGACATTGTAGAGAACTACAAGTACCTTGGGATGATTATTAACTATGATATCTCTGATGTTCCTGATGATGGCTGTTTGTATTACAGTTAGCAAGTGGCTGATCCCTTATTCAGTAGAACATGTACTTGTACAATGTAACTTGTTACAATGCTCAATGATATAACTTAAACTTAAACTTCCTTTATTGATCCCACAAGGGGAAATTCTTTTTACACTCATGTTTTTCATTTTTAATACATGCATTAACCCACAATCCCACACACACACACAGGGCTCAAAGACATGCATATTTTTGGAGAGAGATGGTAGAGTGATGGGCAGCCCCCAGGAAAAGCGCCCTATGAGCAATTGGGGGGTACGGTGCCTTGCTCAAGGGCACCTCAGCAGTGCCCAGGAGGTGAACTGGCACCTCTCCAGCTACCAGTCCACCTTCTATGCTTATGGTCCATGCTGGACTTGAACCGGCCACCCTCCGGTTCCCAAACCAAATCCTTATGCTACTGCTGCCCCCATATATAGATATCCATTTCAGATACATACTTTGTAGTTGTATCCATAATTAATTATGAAAATAAATCCAGTTTATGATTTGTGATATATGACAATTTGATTGTGACTGATCATTATTCAAGGTCAGCTTTAATTTGCCTCAATTCGAGATACCTTAAATTAAGTTTAAAGTGAGAATGTCATTGTGGAAATCCTGAACTTAAATAGTGACTAATGAAGCATTGTGTTAGTTCATGCAGGACACGGAGTCATGTGCTCAGCTAACGATAGGTTAATGGGTGCTCGTCAGTCACTCACCAATCACAGCCCATTCTCTCACCAAAGCAGTCCCTTTAAATACGACCTCATCCTCACTGATCCCTGCTCAGCTATAACACTTTTAGCACTGTAATGGAAATGTTACATTTGTGTATGTATAATTGCATGAGCAGACATGTACTGTATGTTGAGGACTGACCAAATGGTTGACCAAATTGTTAATCGGAAAGGGCAACTTTAAGGTTTACGATGGTGGCTTAAGAGACTTGAGTTTTATGGCCTTGAGAAACCACAACTTTATGGTATCTTTTAGTATCTCTGATTGGGATCAAACAACTGTGTTCTCACAGGGGGGGTCATCCACAGAACATGTAAACAAAAGGACGGGATGTCTCCTCCACTGAGTGAAACTACAGGAGGGTAATATATACCTTTGCATGCTTGGTGGAAAGGGGCTGCGAGTTGTAAGAACACAGATTCTCCTAAGTTCTTTGCTCATTTGTGCATGTCATTCAGGTGAAAAGAAGTGTTTGACTTTGTGCTTGTTTCACAGAAATTTCCACCACAATTTTGGCGTTGTCGGCAGGATCACTCGTATGAGAGGACACTCTGGATCTCAGGGATGAAAGGTAAAACTGCGCAGGTAGTCTGGGTCTCTGACCTCAACCTCACCTGATGCCTGAGAACCAAAGAGTGCTCTCACTGCTGTAATCTGGGGGACCAAGTAGCACAGAGACACTGTCTTTCTGGGAAGACAAATTCAGAAGGGAAACGATTCTCTCACTGGGTGAGTGACCGACGTGTCTGCATGGCGTGGTTTGGAACCGATGTAGAATCAAGGAAGCTTCAGGTGGTCTTGGAGATCACGGAGTTAATTGGGTTAACTAAGGAATAGAGAATAAGCCTGTTGGTGATCTTGGAGATCACGTAGTTAACTGGGTTAACTGAAGAGTATTGGAATAAACATGCTGGTGATCTAAGAGGAGGTCACAGAGTTAAGGAGTATAAATATATATGGAGTGTTTGTTGATTTAATACACTTGTTATATTGGGTTCTGAAGTCGGGCTCATGATTTAACAAACTATGATATTATATAGGTAATAGAGTTTTGCACCAGAGATGTGGCTAGGACTGGAGGACTGAGACCTGAGCCAGGATTATATCGACGCTGCGGTCAATCTGCTTTAAGCAGACAGGGGAAAAAAAGAGAGAGAGAGGAGTTCTCAACTGCCAAAGGTAAGTAAAGGTAAGTAAATTTAAGTATATTAGGGGCATCATTGGCTTTTTGACGTTATTAACAAAGAATTCAATCCTAAAATAAAAAATAAATAAAAAACAAATTTTAAGAAAAGTAAATTAGAAATAATTTGGGAATTTCTAATGTTTTTCCCATATCAGCATAACTTTGGTCCTCCAAATTTTGTATTTTGTTGAACAAATGGGATTGAAAGTTTTAGAACTTTAAGCTTCTCTCGCCGTTTCCAGTGCTTTTGTGCATGCAGAACTACTGTTTCCAGCTGTTTTGTGCACTCAGAACCACTTTGTGAACAAAAGCAAATCTTCTGAACTAAGGTTGCATTTTTAAGCTTCTCTCGCCATTTCCAGCGCTTTTGTGCATGCAGAGCCACTTTGTGAACAAAAGTAAATCTTCTGAACTAAGGTTGCATTTTTAAGCTTCTCTCGCCGTTTCCAGCGCTTTTGTGCACGCAGAGCTACTGTTTCCAGCTGTTTTGTGCACTCAGAACCACTTTGTGAACAAAAGTAAATCTTCTGAACTAAGGTTGCATTATTAAGCTTCTCTCGCCATTTCCAGCGCTTTTGTGCACGCAGAGCTACTGTTTCCAGCTGTTTTGTGCTCTTTGAACCACTTTGTGTACAAAAGTAAATCTTCTGAACTAAGGTTGCATTTTTAAGCTTCTCTCGCCGTTTCCAGCGCTTTTGTGCACGCAGAGCTACTGTTTCCAGCTGTTTTGTGCTCTTAGAACCACTTTGTGAACAAAAGTAAATCTTCTGAACTAAGGTTGCATTTTTAAGCTTCTCTCGCCGTTTCCAGCGCTTTTGTGCACGCAGAGCTACTTTTTCCAGCTGTTTTGTGCTCTTAGAACAACTTTGTGAACAAAAGTAAATCTTCTGAACTAAGGTTGCATTTTTAAGCTTCTCTCGCCATTTCCAGCGCTTTTGTGCACGCAGAGCCACTTTGTGAACAAGTGTAAATCTTCTGAACTAAGGTTGCATTTTTAAGCTTCTCTCGCCGTTTCCAGCGCTTTTGTGCACGCAGAGCTACTGTTTCCAGCTGTTTTGTGCTCTTAGAACAACTTTGTGAACAAAAGTAAATCTTCTGAACTAAGGTTGCATTTTTAAGCTTCTCTCGCCATTTCCAGCACTTTTGTGCACGCAGAGCCACTTTGTGAACAAAAGTAAATCTTCTGAACTAAGGTTGCATTTTTAAGCTTCTCTCGCCATTTCCAGCACTTTTGTGCACGCAGAGCCACTTTGTGAACAAAACTAAATCTTCTGAACTAAGGTTGCATTTTTAAGCTTCTCTCGCCGTTTCCAGCGCTTTTGTGCATGCAGAGCTACTGTTTCCAGCTGTTTTGTGCACTCAGAACCACTTTGTGAACAAAAGTAAATCTTCTGAACTAAGGTTGCATTTTTAAGCTTCTCTCGCCGTTTCCAGCGCTTTTGTGCACGCAGAGCTACTGTTTCCAGCGCTTTTGTGCACTCAGAACCACTTTGTGAACAAAAGTAAATCTTCTGAACTAAGGTTGCATTATTAAGCTTCTCTCGCCATTTCCAGCGCTTTTGTGCACGCAGAGCTACTGTTTCCAGCTGTTTTGTGCTCTTAGAACCACTTTGTGAACAAAAGTAAATCTTCTGAACTAAGGTTGCATTTTTAAGCTTCTCTCGCCGTTTCCAGCGCTTTTGTGCACGCAGAGCCACTTTGTGAACAAAAGTAAATCTTCTGAACGGAGGTTGCATTTTTAAGCTTCTCTCGCCGTTTCCAGCCCTTTTGTGCATGCAGAGCTACTGTTTCCAGCTGTTTTGTGCACTCAGAACCACTTTGTGAACAAAAGTAAATCTTCTGAACTAAGGTTGCATTTTTAAGCTTCTCTCGCCGTTTCCAGCGCTTTTTTGCACGCAGAGCCACTTTGTGAACAAGTGTAAATCTTCTGAACTAAGGTTGCATTTTTAAGCTTCTCTTGCCATTTCCAGCGCTTTTGTGCATGCAGAGCTACTGTTTCCAGCTGTTTTGTGCACTCAGAACCACTTTGTGAACAAAAGTAAATCTTCTGAACTAAGGTTGCATTTTTAAGCTTCTCTCGCCGTTTCCAGCGCTTTTGTGCACGCAGAGCTACTGTTTCCAGCTGTTTTGTGCACTCAGAACCACTTTGTGAACAAAAGTAAATCTTCTGAACTAAGGTTGCATTATTAAGCTTCTCTCGCCATTTCCAGCGCTTTTGTGCACGCAGAGCCACTTTGTGAACAAAAGTAAATCTTCTGAACTAAGGTTGCATTTTTAAGCTTCTCTCGCCGTTTCCAGCGCTTTTGTGCACGCAGAGCTACTGTTTCCAGCTGTTTTGTGCTCTTAGAACCACTTTGTGAACAAAAGTAAATCTTCTGAACTAAGGTTGCATTTTTAAGCTTCTCTCGCCGTTTCCAGCACTTTTGTGCACGCAGAGCCACTTTGTGAACAAAAGTAAATCTTCTGAACTAAGGTTGCATTATTAAGCTTCTCTCGCCATTTCCAGCTGTTTTGTGCACTCAGAACCACTTTGTGAACAAAAGTAAATCTTCTGAACTAAGGTTGCATTATTAAGCTTCTCTCAACCATTTCCAGCGCTTTTGTGCACGCAGAGCCACTTTGTGAACAAAAGTAAATCTTCTGAACTAAGGTTGCATTTTTAAGCTTCTCTCGCCGTTTCCAGCGCTTTTGTGCACGCAGAGCTACTGTTTCCAGCTGTTTTGTGCTCTTAGAACCACTTTGTGAACAAAAGTAAATCTTCTGAACTAAGGTTGCAATTTTAAGCTTCTCTCGCCGTTTCCAGCGCTTTTGTGCACGCAGAGCTACTGTTTCCAGCTGTTTTGTGCTCTTAGAACAACTTTGTGAACAAAAGTAAATCTTCTGAACTAAGGTTGCATTTTTAAGCTTCTCTCGCCATTTCCAGCGCTTTTGTGCACGCAGAGCCACTTTGTGAACAAAAGTAAATCTTCTGAACTAAGGTTGCAATTTTAAGCTTCTCTCGCCGTTTCCAGCGCTTTTGTGCACGCAGAGCTACTGTTTCCAGCGCTTTTGTGCACTCAGAACCACTTTGTGAACAAAAGTAAATCTTCTGAACTAAGGTTGCATTATTAAGCTTCTCTCGCCATTTCCAGCGCTTTTGTGCACGCAGAGCTACTGTTTCCAGCTGTTTTGTGCTCTTAGAACCACTTTGTGAACAAAAGTAAATCTTCTGAACTAAGGTTGCATTTTTAAGCTTCTCTCGCCGTTTCCAGCGCTTTTGTGCACGCAGAGCCACTTTGTGAACAAAAGTAAATCTTCTGAACGGAGGTTGCATTTTTAAGCTTCTCTCGCCGTTTCCAGCGCTTTTGTGCATGCAGAGCTACTGTTTCCAGCTGTTTTGTGCACTCAGAACCACTTTGTGAACAAAAGTAAATCTTCTGAACTAAGGTTGCATTTTTAAGCTTCTCTCGCCGTTTCCAGCGCTTTTGTGCACGCAGAGCTACTGTTTCCAGCGCTTTTGTGCACTCAGAACCACTTTGTGAACAAAAGTAAATCTTCTGAACTAAGGTTGCATTATTAAGCTTCTCTCGCCATTTCCAGCGCTTTTGTGCACGCAGAGCTACTGTTTCCAGCTGTTTTGTGCTCTTAGAACCACTTTGTGAACAAAAGTAAATCTTCTGAACTAAGGTTGCATTTTTAAGCTTCTCTCGCCGTTTCCAGCGCTTTTGTGCACGCAGAGCCACTTTGTGAACAAAAGTAAATCTTCTGAACGGAGGTTGCATTTTTAAGCTTCTCTCGCCGTTTCCAGCCCTTTTGTGCATGCAGAGCTACTGTTTCCAGCTGTTTTGTGCACTCAGAACCACTTTGTGAACAAAAGTAAATCTTCTGAACTAAGGTTGCATTTTTAAGCTTCTCTCGCCGTTTCCAGCGCTTTTTTGCACGCAGAGCCACTTTGTGAACAAGTGTAAATCTTCTGAACTAAGGTTGCATTTTTAAGCTTCTCTTGCCATTTCCAGCGCTTTTGTGCATGCAGAGCTACTGTTTCCAGCTGTTTTGTGCACTCAGAACCACTTTGTGAACAAAAGTAAATCTTCTGAACTAAGGTTGCATTTTTAAGCTTCTCTCGCCGTTTCCAGCGCTTTTGTGCACGCAGAGCTACTGTTTCCAGCTGTTTTGTGCACTCAGAACCACTTTGTGAACAAAAGTAAATCTTCTGAACTAAGGTTGCATTATTAAGCTTCTCTCGCCGTTTCCAGCGCTTTTGTGCACGCAGAGCTACTGTTTCCAGCTGTTTTGTGCTCTTAGAACCACTTTGTGAACAAAAGTAAATCTTCTGAACTAAGGTTGCAATTTTAAGCTTCTCTCGCCGTTTCCAGCGCTTTTGTGCACGCAGAGCTACTGTTTCCAGCTGTTTTGTGCTCTTAGAACAACTTTGTGAACAAAAGTAAATCTTCTGAACTAAGGTTGCATTTTTAAGCTTCTCTCGCCATTTCCAGCGCTTTTGTGCACGCAGAGCCACTTTGTGAACAAAAGTAAATCTTCTGAACTAAGGTTGCATTATTAAGCTTCTCTCGCCATTTCCAGCTGTTTTGTGCACTCAGAACCACTTTGTGAACAAAAGTAAATCTTCTGAACTAAGGTTGCATTATTAAGCTTCTCTCAACCATTTCCAGCGCTTTTGTGCACGCAGAGCCACTTTGTGAACAAAAGTAAATCTTCTGAACTAAGGTTGCATTTTTAAGCTTCTCTCGCCGTTTCCAGCGCTTTTGTGCACGCAGAGCTACTGTTTCCAGCTGTTTTGTGCTCTTAGAACCACTTTGTGAACAAAAGTAAATCTTCTGAACTAAGGTTGCAATTTTAAGCTTCTCTCGCCGTTTCCAGCGCTTTTGTGCACGCAGAGCTACTGTTTCCAGCTGTTTTGTGCTCTTAGAACAACTTTGTGAACAAAAGTAAATCTTCTGAACTAAGGTTGCATTTTTAAGCTTCTCTCGCCATTTCCAGCGCTTTTGTGCACGCAGAGCCACTTTGTGAACAAAAGTAAATCTTCTGAACGGAGGTTGCATTTTTAAGCTTCTCTCGCCATTTCCAGCCCTTTTGTGCATGCAGAGCTACTGTTTCCAGCTGTTTTGTGCACTCAGAACCACTTTGTGAACAAAAGTAAATCTTCTGAACTAAGGTTGCATTATTAAGCTTCTCTCGCCGTTTCCAGCGCTTTTGTGCACGCAGAGCTACTGTTTCCAGCTGTTTTGTGCACTCAGAACCACTTTGTGAACAAAAGTAAATCTTCTGAACTAAGGTTGCAATTATAAGCTTCTCTCGCCGTTTCCAGCGCTTTTGTGCACGCAGAGCTACTGTTTCCAGCTGTTTTGTGCTCTTAGAACCACTTTGTGAACAAAAGTAAATCTTCTGAACGGAGGTTGCATTTTTAAGCTTCTCTCGCCGTTTCCAGCCCTTTTGTGCATGCAGAGCTACTGTTTCCAGCTGTTTTGTGCACTCAGAACCACTTTGTGAACAAAAGTAAATCTTCTGAACTAAGGTTGCATTTTTAAGCTTCTCTCGCCGTTTCCAGCGCTTTTTTGCACGCAGAGCCACTTTGTGAACAAGTGTAAATCTTCTGAACTAAGGTTGCATTTTTAAGCTTCTCTTGCCATTTCCAGCGCTTTTGTGCATGCAGAGCTACTGTTTCCAGCTGTTTTGTGCACTCAGAACCACTTTGTGAACAAAAGTAAATCTTCTGAACTAAGGTTGCATTTTTAAGCTTCTCTCGCCGTTTCCAGCGCTTTTGTGCACGCAGAGCTACTGTTTCCAGCTGTTTTGTGCTCTTAGAACCACTTTGTGAACAAAAGTAAATCTTCTGAACTAAGGTTGCAATTTTAAGCTTCTCTCGCCGTTTCCAGCGCTTTTGTGCACGCAGAGCTACTGTTTCCAGCTGTTTTGTGCTCTTAGAACAACTTTGTGAACAAAAGTAAATCTTCTGAACTAAGGTTGCATTTTTAAGCTTCTCTCGCCATTTCCAGCGCTTTTGTGCACGCAGAGCCACTTTGTGAACAAAAGTAAATCTTCTGAACGGAGGTTGCATTTTTAAGCTTCTCTCGCCATTTCCAGCCCTTTTGTGCATGCAGAGCTACTGTTTCCAGCTGTTTTGTGCACTCAGAACCACTTTGTGAACAAAAGTAAATCTTCTGAACTAAGGTTGCATTATTAAGCTTCTCTCGCCGTTTCCAGCGCTTTTGTGCACGCAGAGCTACTGTTTCCAGCTGTTTTGTGCACTCAGAACCACTTTGTGAACAAAAGTAAATCTTCTGAACTAAGGTTGCATTTATAAGCTTCTCTCGCCGTTTCCAGCGCTTTTGTGCACGCAGAGCTACTGTTTCCAGCTGTTTTGTGCTCTTAGAACCACTTTGTGAACAAAAGTAAATTTTCTGAACTAAGGTTGCATTTTTAAGCTTCTCTCGCCGTTTCCAGCGCTTTTGTGCACGCAGAGCTACTGTTTCCAGCTGTTTTGTGCTCTTAGAACCACTTTGTGAACAAAAGTAAATCTTCTGAACTAAGGTTGCATTTTTAAGCTTCTCTCGCCATTTCCAGCACTTTTGTGCACGCAGAGCCACTTTGTGAACAAAAGTAAATCTTCTGAACTAAGGTTGCATTTATAAGCTTCTCTCGCCGTTTCCAGCGCTTTTGTGCACGCAGAGCTACTGTTTCCAGCTGTTTTGTGCTCTTAGAACCACTTTGTGAACAAAAGTAAATCTTCTGAACTAAGGTTGCATTTTTAAGCTTCTCTCGCCGTTTCCAGCGCTTTTGTGCACGCAGAGCTACTGTTTCCAGCTGTTTTGTGCTCTTAGAACCACTTTGTGAACAAAAGTAAATCTTCTGAACTAAGGTTGCATTTTTAAGCTTCTCTCGCCATTTCCAGCACTTTTGTGCACGCAGAGCCACTTTGTGAACAAAAGTAAATCTTCTGAACTAAGGTTGCATTTTTAAGCTTCTCTCGCCATTTCCAGCACTTTTGTGCACGCAGAGCCACTTTGTGAACAAAACTAAATCTTCTGAACTAAGGTTGCATTTTTAAGCTTCTCTCGCCGTTTCCAGCGCTTTTGTGCATGCAGAGCTACTGTTTCCAGCTGTTTTGTGCACTCAGAACCACTTTGTGAACAAA